>NC_142082.1:135286421-135594891 GCF_054644295.1 Miniopterus natalensis | reverse complement strand
GCGGGCGCGCGGAGCCTCGGCGCGCCCATCGCGGTCCCGCGGCCTCCCGCTCGGCCCTGCGCCCCGCAGCCGGCGCGCGCCCGGAGCCCGGCACGAACTTCCAGCCGGGGTGGCTGCCCGCAATCCGCCCGCGTGCGCGCGCGCGCCCTCCTCCCGCGCTCCGCGGCGAACTCCTTTCTTTTACTCCCAGCGGTGAAGCCTTTTCAAGCCCCGGAGCGGCGAGAGGAAAACGAAAAAGGAAGGCTGACTGCGGCACGGCTGCGGCACGAGCAGCGTCGGCGCGCCGAAGCCCCTTTTGCCCGCAAAAGAAACTTTTTCCCCGCCTCCCCGCCGCGGAGCGCCCGGCCCGGCCCGGCCCGGCGGAGGCGGGGCCTGCAGCCGCCCGCGCGCGCCCATTGGCCGGCCTGGCCCCGGCTCCCTGGCCACGTGACAACAACAGGGCTCCGAGCCCGGGGCGGGCGCACGCGAGAAAGAGGAGCTGAGATTGTAGGAAAGTCGGGGTTACATTTTCCAGCCTCTCGGGCCAGGGCTTTCACTACATGCCGGGAAGCCTATATCACAGGGAGCTGAGGAGTAAAAGGCAGTGAGCAAACAAGTGTGTGACACTAGGGCGGCTCGTGGAGTTGGAGGTGTTTAAGGGAACATCAGGGGAGCAAGGTTAGCTCTGTTAACAGGAAACCTTTCCATTCCAAACTTTAAACATTTATAAGTTGTCCTGTTATCCCCAGATGAACAATGGTTTCAATGAACGTACAGTTTTCTTTAACATTAATACTGGTCGGGTTTTTCCATATATTGGCTCCCAAAATAAAAACAATAAAATGTAAACGTATTGGAAATGGTATCTAGAGTTACAAATAGCCAGCTGGATAGAGCTGGAGGGAAATTATGAGAAATGACCTTCTAATAAACCACGATGCCAATCACAGATTGCATGCAATAGCTAGAAATAATAAAAGGAGTCACAGTACTATTTCAAAGCAAAATGAAAACTAGGAGGAAAAAATTAATATATGTACCATGGTCCACGTGGGCTTTGAGTGATGACAAATCCCCATTGAAAATGCTACCAGGCTAGAAGTACTTTCCTGCCTCCTCAGCCTGGGGTGGATTCAGCATACAGGACTTGCCAGCCAAAACTGTGCCTTGACTTACTCTTGCAGGTGACTGGGGCCACCTCAGGGACCACCTGGGAACGCCCTCCTCTGGCTGAGGAAATGGACCCAGAGAAGGTAACTAACCTGTTTGTAGCAAAACCTGGAAGTTTATTTTAAACTTCCACTTCTGCAATCAGTGTTTCTTGCATGTTTTCTGCCAAAACATTCCTCCGGGCTACTTAGATTTTTCATTATTGAGGAGTGGAGCCCAGCCGAGAGTGGCTCAACGGTTGAGCGTTGACCTAGGATCCAGGAGATTGGGGCTCGATTCCCAGGAAGGGCACATGCCGGTGGTTGCGGGCTGCAGCCGATCAATGATTCTCTCATGATTGATGTTTTTATCTCTCTCTTTCCCTCTCCTTTCCTCTCTCTGAAATCAATAAAGATATATTTTAAAAAAGAGAGAGAAGTGGAGATAGCTAGTAGAGTTGAGACTCTCACTCCAACTGTAATGCCCATTGACTTCCACTGTAGCTAAGCACCTCCATTCACCCGGGAGAGAAAAGACTCACTTTGAAGTTGAAACGCACTCCTTCGTATCCCATCCTCTTCCTTCCAGCTTCCATTAGCATCAACTCCGCCACTGTTTTTGATGATGTACATTTAGAAAATATTTATAATGACAGCACCTTGATTTTCAAATGAACACTTTGCCTACTTGGGAGGGGTCAAGATTCACCACAGTCATGCTATGGATTTTTCAGCTCTGTCTCCCTCATCTATTTCATATAAAGAAAATCAGGCTTAGTACATAGTTTTTAAATAGAAGCAATATGCCACCATACACATTGCCATTATGTGTAAGCATGGTGGCATGGGCAGGGTGGCTTGCTGACTGACACATCACCCACGTGACAGAGATAGTCAGAAATAGATAGGCTACCGCCTTGGGGAGGCTTCTCATTTTCTTTCCCCAGTCTACACTATCCTTATATTGTTTCACCTTTTGTGAGTTCTATTTTTACCTACTTGCTGATATTTACCACATTCATACTTCTAGCCCAGATATTTCTCCTAAACTCTAGACCCATATAGTCAACCATCCGTAGGTCATCTCAAGTTGATGTTCACGTGTAACATGACTGGAATTAAATTTCACCACCACTGAACCTACTGCTTTTCCTCCTGAGTTTACTCTCTTAAAAAAATACCTCCCTCCCTCCCTCCAGATGACTACTGGTCCAGAAGCCTGACGTTTCCTCATTTTCAGCACCACCTGTACATTCAATTAATTAGCAAGTCCTGGTATATCTCTTCTCTAACTCCATAGACATTATGCAAACTAAGACCATCACCAGCTCCTGTTTGGATTGCTGCCATAGCCTCTTTCCCAGCTGGCATTCCAAGCCTTTCTCCACAGTGCAGTCAAATAGTATCCCAAAAGCTCAAATCTGAGTCTGTGACTCAATTGCCTAATTCCTTTCACAAGCTACCATTGTCCTCAAAGTAAAATTTAATTTTTTTAGAGTGACATATGCAGCCTTTTTGTGTGTGTATTTGGCCTCTGCTGAGCTCTTGAACTCTTTTTATTTAATCATCTCTCTTTTACTCTAGGAACTACTTGCAATTCTCTTCCCACGCTGTGCTCGTTGCCTTTGGCCTTTCTTCACATGTTGGTCCCTCTGTCCAGGTCACTCTCTGCCCTTCTCTTGCCTGGCTGATTTGTGCTTCTATTAAGCATCCTTCTTCTGGAGGAGGCTTCCCTGATGTTTCAGCTGTTCCTCCAATGCACTCCCAGAACATACAGTATTCACTGGAATGTAATTGGCCATTTTCACTCTACTCCTTTCTAGATAATGCTTAGAATTTCCACATCACCATGTATCCTAAATATCCTTTAAGGGTTTCACCAGATATGTGATGTTAAGTTATTTAAATTTTCAGTACCTCAAGTTTCTCCTTCTGTAAGTTGGGAATACAATAAAAATTTTAACTGATTGCTGATTATCAGTTCACTGGATTAGCTGTCACTGCCTGTTCTCTCTGTAAGATTTATTGACTAATGCCTAGGACTAGCTGAAATCTAGAGGCTACCAGCCCCTCCCTAGTACACTATTTGCATGTTTGCTCCTACCAGTCAGATGTTGATCCATAGTAGTTCCAGACTTCTTTATATCTATAATTGCACAATTAAATTATTGTGTAAACCAAATAAATACAAATGTAGCCAGAAAGTAACTTCATTTCTATGCTAATGAATTTGAACGTTGGGAAAGATTCTTTAGAGGTAATCACTAAAACACAATGCTGTGAAATTAGATATTGGCAAGACAGTTGTAAAAACTGGGGAGAAATTATAAATGTAGGAGATTGCTTTGCAGGCATCTTTAAATGCTTGTTCCACTTTAAAGTAATCACAACTGGGAATCGATCATCGGAGGATGTTTTGTGGGTGTGGCTCTTGCTTACTGAAAGCTTCATATGGGTGTTGAGAGAGCCAACTAGGATGACATGGACAGGATGTGGCACCTTACGTGTGGCTGTTCTCCCTGTCAATGCGACCTCAGTCATGCAGCCAGTAAAAACAGAGACCAGTTCCACGGGGCAACTTTAAATCAATGTAATACTTTTACAGACTTCTCAAACTCATTGTGAACCACGGGACAAAACTCCCACTGGGTCTCTACCTGAGCAACTGAGGACTGAATGTCCTTGAGATCCTTCACACCCCCGAGTAGCTTCCTTTGTAGTAGCTTGACAATGGGAATGAAGGTAGGGTGCCAGTGTCATTAGAGAAATGGTATTGGAAAGATGGTCTGTAATTGAGGGGGAAAAGAAACGTGAAATCCTATTTAGTATCGCAAAATGTACCAGTTAAATAACAGTGACCCCGAAACAGCTTGAATGTGTCATAGAGGCCTCTGATCTCATGATGTAGTATTTCCAGGTACATACCCCCCCCCCCCCACACACACACACTTTCACACCCAGTATAGCAGTAGCCAATGTTGATTCTCAGTTCATGGGGGTAATATCTCATACAGAAGGGTTTGAGATTGTCAAATTCATTTTTGGCTGGAGGCCTTTAAACATTTGAATTAAAATAAGATAAACTGATGGATTTCTTTACTTCTTCAGAGGTTTACACTGGTTAACCAGGTCGTTGAAAATTGACTCTCCATTGGTAATCAAACCTAATTCAGATCCAGATAGCTTTTATAATTTTGTCCTGATGAATGGTGAGTCCCATCCGTTTTCAAGACAGCCTCCTATCATCCATTTTATGGTTAGTATAACCCAGCCCCAGTGCTCTTTGCAGTTTTCCTGTTTTTTTCTCCCTCTGGCAAGTGTGAGACTTTCTTATCTTGAGTGCTGGCAAGGGCAATGACTCACCGATAAAAAGTAATAGAGGTGCTAAGCTGTCAGTTTTAACATCCAAGGACAAGAATGAAAGCTAAACACTCAGTCCTTGCTTTATCATTACAATGAATGACACAGTTTGTGTAAGTGTGAACTGTGAAAAGGGAAAGAGATAAGGCCACGCAGGAAGAAAAGCACAAAAATCCCCAGATAATGATGCCAAAAGCAAATGTTGCTGTGCTCTGTAACCTAACCATGTCTCTCCCCATTCATTAAGGCATTTTAGAAGAAAGAGATAACCCTCTTTTCTCACCAAAAAATGCAAGGCTTCAATCAGAGAGCAGGAGAATACAATCTTACTTTACAAAACCCCTGCTAGGAACATGTCTGGACTCTTTAGAAAATATTTAGAAAGATGAAGATAGCCACCCATCTGTTTTACTCAAGTTGGCCAGCTGTACCATACTACTTGAATTGAAAGCAATGTTGTCTGAACATTCACTTAATTACAAATTAAACATATGCTATCTCTCCTTTACTCTTTTATCAAATTACCCTCTAGGAATTATGTGTGCTCTGAGGAGAACTCATGTTGTGGAGAAAACTGGCTACCCTGGAAGTCACCTCAGTGTGGCCTGGGGCTGCAGGGAGCCCTGAGGTAGTGACTCCCACTCGGTTCTCCTCAGTGGTGGGTGTCCTTCCCCAGCAAAGAGCCTTTCAGGGGTCTCCAGTTTCTTCACTCCTTTAAGGACCTTAAGACACTTTCTTCTCTTCTTCCAATCCCTGCTCGATTTTCGTTTTCATTTTAATTTTTTTCCTCTAGCTATCAGCAATATTAAGGCACCACCAGGAATCTTCAACACATAAAAAAATAGCCTGGCCCGGCCAGGTGTGGCTCAGTGGTTGAGCCTTGACCTAGGATCCAGGCGATCGGGGTTCGATTCCCGGTCAGGGCACATGCCCGGGTTGCCAGCTCGATCCCCAGTTGGGGGTGTGCAGGAGGCAGCTGATCAATGACTCTCTTATCATTGATGTTTCTGTCCCTTTCTCTCTCCCTTCCTCTCTCTGAAATCAATAAAGATATATATTTTTTAGGAATTATTAAAAAAAAAAAATAGCCTCCATCTTGTCAGAATGCAGAAACCCAATGCCTGAGAATTTCTTATAGAGGAGGCAAGGCAGTCAGAAGCTTGACAGGGAGGCCATAGCGCTGTGACTGTGCTTTACCAAACACCTCTCTACGTCATTGTCCTTGTCTGTGAAGTGGCGTGAGGAGTGGTGCATTGCTGCACAGTAGTCTTGTATAACTATAAGGCCCCGCAGATTCTAGTCCTCATGACTGAATCCCAAATTGCTGTTCTTTTTTCATTAGTCAGGGAATTAGAGTGAGTGGACCATGGACGTGCTCTGCTGCTGGGATGATTGACCCTCATTGAAGTTAAGTAAACCTTCAACTACTGGAATTAAGTAAACCCTCAACTACTAGTCCTGAGTAGAATGCGGAAAATAATTTTTAAATAGAAAAAAAAAACCCTTTTGTAACTTTAATATAGGACACTTAATTTATGTGTTATGACAGCCTACTATATGTATCCTGAGATTTTTAATAGGAATTGTATCACGCCATCTCCAAAAGTTAGTGCATAATTCAGCTTGTTATGATTTATGACATGAGGTCAGAAAAGAATCATTGGGCCTATTTACTAAAAAGATTCAAATATCCCTCCTGGGAACTTTTCTGCAGAATATTTTTCTCCCACTACTTGGATGAACAGTTGGCCTATACACCATTCTTAGAATTAATTTGCATTTCCAAACCATGAAAGCACTCATAAATGAGTTATTTATTGCTTTTATTTATAGCTGTATCCTCTTACACATTTAATATTTACCCAGGCCTAGTTATCAAATTATTTAAAGTGACTTTGTGGAGAATATTCTCAGAATCAGGTTCCCTGCATTAAAAACTCTGCTTCTGTTCCTAAATCTAAGCTGAGTTATCAAGCCACAGTGTTTCCATATTCTTCTGCATACGTACTTTTAATAGAAAGGAGGAAGACTTTTGGTTCAATGTGACACTGTGCTTCTGTCACAGTAAAGGCAGTGCAAATGCTTTCCTGATAATACATAAAGTTCTTAGCCCAAAGCTTTACACAGTCTATTACATCTATACAGTCATACAAAAAGACATGCATGGAAATACTGACACAGAGCATGCAGAAGCTTTCAGGGGCACCTTGCTCACCTGCCTGCCCTGGGCAGGCGCGTGTGCAGCACTCCCGCACTTCCCCACTCCCGCAGCAGTTATTCCAGATCCGAACAACCTTTGCAGTCAGAGCACCTGTCTTCGCAGCCCACATAAATAAATTCCTCCTTCTCTCCTTTGGTCATTTGAGCTTTCCTGCTTTTTCTGGACAAAATAGAAGCTATTACCAGAAACATTCCTCAGCTTTCCTCTTTGCAAATTAAATAACTGCAACTCTTTTTAGCGCTTCTCACAGGCACCAGGCTTCCTCCGTCTAACACCCTCCTGAGGGCCAGCAGGGACTCTTTTCTGTTTACTTGCCTCGAGTAGATGAGTGTGGCCAAGTGGAAGTCAGAGGCTCCTGCAACTCCGCAGGTGATGATGTTCAGCATTTGTCAAGCTCTTGCCGTTTTCTAAATGTGTCATATGTATTAACTTATTTCTTACAACCACACTTACAACCCATGTTATCAGATAAGGAAACTGAGGTAGAGAAATGCTACGGAATTTGCCTGTGTTGGAGTCAGGATTCAAACCCAGTCACTCGGGCTCCACAGGGTACCCTCTTAATGGCTGTGCTACGCTGCTTTCCGCTAGTGGGAGGAAGCAAGCGCTCCCAAAGCCTTTCTTAAGGGAAGGGATTTCCAGTCAGGAGATTGGGATCAGTAAGGAAAGCGTGGAATTTGCCTGGTAATTCTTGATGGTGGTTGACTGTAGTCACGGCCCTGTCTTTTCCTTCCCTCTTTCTTCCCTCCTCTCTTCACTGATCTAAGTTTAAGAAAAAAGATTTGTCTCATGTAGATGTATGAATCAGTCCCTTTAGGTTCTGCTTTGTAAAGGGAGATAGCCATGCCCAGGTGTCAGACTGGCGCTTGAACTCTAACCATTGAGATCCACTGTGTGTTCTCAGGCATGGCTCTCCGCAAGGCAACACACCCTCATCGCAGGAGCGCTGCATCGGGCGGCACTGGCGCTTCAGGGTCAGCGTTCTGTAAAGCCACACGTAGCTTGCCTGAGGACCTAGATGGCTGGGAATCAGGAGAATCCAAAGATGCAGAAAGGGAAACAGGGTTTGCATTTTTTACAATTTTGCCTAGGACTGCACCTTATTAGGGGAAGCATGATGGGATACATGTGATCCAAGAAGCCCAGAGAAGTGAAATATTAATACTGGAGATTATATTTCAGCTGTTGAGATACTTTACATGTGGTAGCAGGATTTTCTTTTAGCTTTTGATTTATTAGCTAATGCTAATTTTTATGCTTTTCTAACTCCTATCCACATAAATGAGAAAAATTTTTAAGTGTTCCAAATTGGCTAGTTTAAAATTCTAGTTTCCCAATCAGCTTTTTTAAAGGCTTCCCTGTAAATTCATTGCTCCAGGAACATCCCAGAGGCTACCTTCTGTTAGGGTACTCTGCCCAAGTCCTCTCACATTTCAAGAGAACCCAACTCAAGTTATAAGATAGTAACATTCATTATCTTAATTTATACTTACTAAATCATTCATTGTCATGACAAATAATTTCTATTATGAATAATATAATATCCATCATGAAAATTAACTTACTGCAATTCTGATAAAAATCTATACTTTCTAATATTATAAAGAAAGTACTAGAGACACAAGCTCCCTTGTGGATTCATTTTTGAACTTGTATCGTGTAATATTAAGAGCTCTCATCTATGATTTTGAGTCTATACACAAAGATAATTCATGTAAAAATATGAATTTTTTCAAATATTTCTTAAATATGTTATTAAAATAGAGCTTATTTGAACAGTTTGTCCTAGAACAGTAAATTATTTAATGTAGTGGTGACGAATTTTTAAACTGAGACATATCTTATAAACAAGAATTTGAACAAAATCTTTATTTCACCTAATGACAGTATACCATAGGAAGTAAATGGAAACGTGAACATTAAATGTTGATGGTTCTGTCCCAAAAGGATTCTAGGGCATTCGAAGTTGATGAGCATTTTCCTGAAGTTTGTGATTATTCATTGAAATTGATACGCTTGAGAAGGGAACAATAAAGTGGAACTACTTTTTTTTCCTTGTAACTTTGGATGTTTAGTTACTGTGTTAATGGGAGTACAAGCTAAATGTCTCAAGGTGAGTGTAGAATTCTCCATCTTGTTAGTAATTATACTTGACTTCTTATGAGCCAAGAGGAGAATGTTGGAAACAAAATTGCACCTAATTTGCACATACTGATTGCAGTCACAAAAGCTCTTTCTTAAAATTTTGCCCTAGGCAAAAAATAAAAAATAAAAATTTAAATCAGCTTTTATGAAATCACTCAAATGTAGCATGCTTACCTCCATTAAAAATAACTAAAATATCCTAAGACAATCCATATTTGGTAATTACAGTTACTTTAAGATGTGTATTACATGGGACTAGATCTGAAATTAAGAGTAAATCTGCTTCTTAAAACTCTGATTTTTAAAAATTTATTTATTTTTAAATTTTTATTGAATTTGTTGGGATGACATTAGTTAATAAAAATACATAGGTTTCAGGTGTATAATTCTATAATACGACATCTGTATATTGTATTATGTGTTCCCCACTCAGACTCAAGCCTCCTGTCACCACTTATCTCCCTTTTACCCTCTTTTGTCTCCCTCCACCCCATTTCCCTCTGGCAATCACCATACTATTGTCTGTATGTTTTTTTCTTAATTCCTTCACCTTTTTCACTCAGCCCTCCAACCCCCCTCCCTTCTAACAGCTTTCAGTCTGTTTTCTGTATCTATGAGTCTGTTTTTATTTAGTTAGTTTGTTTATTTTATTTATTAGATTCCACTCATAAGTGAAATCATATGGTATTTATCTTTCTCTGACTGGCTTATTTCACTTAGCATAATACTCTCCAGATCCATCCATGCTGTCACAAAGGGTAAGATTTCCTTTCTTTTTATGACCAAGTAGTATTCCGTGGTGTAAATGTATCTCAGCTTTTTTTTATCCACTCATCTAATGATGGGCACTTGGGCTGCTTCCAAATCTTGGCTGTTGTAAATAATGCTGCAAGGAACATAAGGGTGCATATACCCTTTCAAATTAGTGTTCTGGGTTTCTTCAGATATTCTCAGAAGTGGAATCACTGGGTCATAGGCAGTTCCATTTTTAATTTTATGAGGAAACTCCACACTGTTTTCCACAGTGGCTGCACCAACCTGCTCTGCATTCCTGCTAACAGTGAATGAGGGTTTCCTTTTCTCCACATCCTTGCCAACACTCGTTGTTTATTGATTTAGTGATGTTAGCCATTCTACCAGGTGTGAGGTGATATCTCATTGTGGCTTTAATTTATATTTCTCTGATGATTAGTGACATTGAATAGCTTTACATATGTCTATTGGCCATCTGTATTTCCTCTTAATTAGATTACTTTTTTGGTGTTGAGTTTGATAAGTTCTTTATGAATTTTGGATATTAACTCCTTATCAGATGTGTCATTGGTGAATATGTTCTCCCATTCAGTGGGTTGTCTTTTCATTTTGTTGATGATTTCCTTTGCTGTGCAAAAACTTTCTGCTTTGATATAGTCCCATTTGTTTATTTTTTCATTTCCCTAGCCCTAGAAGACATATCAGAAAAAATAGTGCTTCTATTTACTGCGTATGTTTTCTTCTAGGATTTGTGTGGTTTTGAGTTTTACATTGAAGTCTTTATTACATTTTTAAAAAATATATATCTTTATTGATTTCAGACAGGAAGGGAGAGGGAGAGAGGGAGATAGAAACATCAGTGATGAGAGAGTCATTGATCAGCTGCCTCCTGTACAGCCTCTACTAGGATTGAGCCCGCAACCCCGCATGTGCCCGGACTGGTAATTGAACCTCGATCTCATAGATCATAGGTTGATGCTCAACTGCTGAGCCACGCCAGCTGGGCAAAGTCTTTATTACATTTTGAGTTTATTCTTGTGTATGGTATAAGAAGGTGGTCTAGTTTCATTTTTTTGCACATATCTGTCTAATTTTCCTCACACTATTTATTGATAGTCTATCTTTACCTCATTGTATGTTCTTGCCTCCTTTGTTCAGTATTAATTGACCATTAAGGTGTGGGTTTATTTCTGGGCTTTGTATTCTGTTCCATTGATTTATATGTCTGTTTTTATGCCAACACAATGCTGTTTTGATTATTATGGCCTTGTAATACAATTTGATATCAGATAGTGTGATTCCTCCAATTTTGTTCTTCTTTCTCAAGATTGCTGTGGCTATTTGGGGACTTTTGTGGTTCCATATAAATGTTTGGAATATTTGTTTTAGTTCTGTGAAATACACCATTGATATGTTGATAGGAATTGCATTGAATCTATAGATTGCTTTGTTTAGTATGGACATTTTAATGGTGTTACTTCTTCTTGTCCATGAACAGGTTATATTCTTCTAGTCATTTGTATCTTCTTCAGTTTCTTTCTTCAGTATCTTATAATTTTATGAGTATAGGTCTTTTACATTCTTGGTTAAATTTATGCCAAGGGTTTTTTTGGGATGCAATTGTAAATGGGATTATTTTCTTAGTTTTCCTTTCTTGATAGTTCATTATTGGTGTAAAAAAATGCAACTGATATTTGGATATTTATTTTGTATCCGGCTACTTTACTGAATTCACTTATCAGTTCTAGTAGTTTTTTATTTTTCATCTTTAGGGTTCTCTATACACAGTATCATGTCATCTGCAAATAATGAATGAGAGTTTTACTTCTTTTTCAACTGAGTGCCTTGTATTTCTTTTTCTTGTCTGATTGCTGTGGCTAGGACTTCCAGTACTATGTTGAATAAGAGGAGTGAAAGCAGATATCCCCGTCTTGTTTCCAATCTTAAGGGAAACATTTGTAGTTTTTTTCCCATTGAGTGTGAGGTTAGCCCTAGGTTTGTCATATATGGGATTATCATATATGGCTTTTATTATGTTATGGTATGTTTCCTCTGTTCCCAGTTTGCTGAGAGTTTTTATCATAAATGGGTGCTGGATTTTATCAAACGCTTTTTCTACATCTTTCGATATGATTATGTGATTTTTATCCTTCATTTTGTTTATGATGTATCATGTATATTGATTTATACGTATTATACCAACCTTAAATCCCCAAAATAAAGTCCACTTGATCATGGTATATGATCATTTTAATGTATTGCTGGATCTGGTTTGCAAATATTTTGTTGAGGATTTTAGCACCTATTTTCATCAGGGATATTTGCTATAATTTTCTTTCTTTGTAGTGTCCTTATCTGGTTTTGAAATTAAAATAATGCTGGTCTCGTAAAATGAGCTTGGGAGTCTTCCCTCATTTTGAAGTTTTTGGAATAGTTTGAGAAGGATAGGTGTTAGTTCTTCATTGCGTGAAGTCATCTGTTCCAGAACGTTTGTTTATTGGGAGCTTTTTGATTACTGCTTCAATTTCACTAGCTGTAATTTGTCTATTCAGATTCTTTGATTCTTCCTGATCCAGTTTTGGAAGATTGTATGTTTTTAGGAATTTACCCTTTTCTTCCAGATTTTCCAATTTGTTGGCATATAGCTGTTTGTAACATTTTCTGAGAATTATTTGTATTTCTTTGGTGTCAGTTGTTACTTCTGTTTCATTTCTGATTTTATGTATTTGGGTCCTCTCTTTTATTTTTTTTGATGAATCTGGTTAAAGGTTAGTCTTGTTTATCTTTTCAAAGTACCAACTCTTGGTTTCATTGATCTTCTGTATTGTACTTTTTAGACTCTATTTCATTTATTTCTTCTTTCTGCAGAAGAAAGAAAAGTGAGTTTCTTTTATTCACTTTATGCTTTGTTTGCTTTTCTTTTTCGAGTTCCATTAAGTATAAAATTAGATTGAGTTCTTTTTTGTTTCTTGTGGTAGGCCTGTAATGCTATGAATTTCCCCTATAGGACTGCTTTCTGCTTTCGCTATGTTGTGTAGAATTTTGAGTGGTTGTGTTCTCAATTTCATATGTTTCAGGATATCTTTTGATTCCTTACTTGATCTCATTGTTAACCCATTCTTTGTTTAGTAGCATGTTATTTAGCTTCCATGTCTGTGTGTTTTACAGGTTTTTTCATCTGATTGATTTCTAGTTTCATACTATTATGGTCAGAGAAGATGTTTGATATGATATCAGTCTTCTTAAACTGATTGAGACTTGTTTTGTGTTCTGACATGTGGTCTATCCTAGAAAATGTTCCATGTGCACTTGAAAAGAATGTACATTTTGCTGCTTTGGAGTGAAATTTTCTGAAGATATCAATTAAATCTATCTGATCTAGTATGTCATTTAAGGGCACCATTTCCTTTTTGATTTTCTGTCTAGAAGATCTATCCATTGATGTCAAAGAGGTTTTAAAATCCTCTACTGTGACTGTATTACTGTCGATGTCTCCTTTTATGTCCATCAAGGTTTACTTTATTTATTTATTTATTTATTTATTTATTTATTTATTTTATTATTTTTTTTAAGAATATATCTTTATTGATTTCAGAGAGAGGAAAGGAGAGGGAGAGAGAGACACAGAACCATCAATGATGAGAGAGTCATTGGGGATCGAGCCCGCAGCCCAAGCATGTGCCCTGACCGGGAATTGAACCTCGATCTTCTGGACCCTAGGTCTATGCTCAACCACTGAGCCATGCCTGGCCGTGCTACTTTATATATTTAGATGCTCCTATGTTGGGTGCATAAATGTTTACCAAGGTTCTATCATCTCACTGGATTGATCCTGTTAGCATGTCCTTCTTTGTCTCTTGTTATGACCTTCGTTTTGAAGTTTATTTTGTCTGATATAAGTGTTGCTATCCCAGATTTTTTTTTTTTTTTCATTTCCGTTTGCATGAAATATCTTTTCCACCCCTTTACTTTTAGTCTGTATGTATCTTTCATTCTGAGGTGGGTCTCTTGTAGACAGGATATATATGGGTCTTGTTTTCTTATCCATTCTGCTACCCTGTAGAGCTTTCATTAGAGGTTTTAAGCCAATTACATTTAAAGTGATTATTGATAGGTACATAGTTATTTCTATTTTATTCTTTATAACTATGTTGCTTTGTTTTATTTTTTATTCTTCTTCTTTTTAAAGAAAACCCTTTAAAATTTCTTGTAATACTGGTTTGGTGGTAATGAAATTCTTTAGCTTTTTCTTGTCTGGGAAGCTCTTTATTTCTCCTTCATTTTAAATGATAGCCTTGCTGGGTAAGTCATCTTGGTTTAGGTACTTGCTTTCCATCACTGAATATTTCATGCCAGTCTCTTCTGGCCTGAAATGTTTCTGTTGAGAAATCAGCTAGAAGTCTTATGGGAGCTCCCTTGTAGGTAATTGTCTTTCTCTTGCTGCTTTTAAGATTCTCTTTTTATCTTGAACCTTTGCCATTTTAATTATGATGTGTCCTGGTGTGGGCTTCTTTGTGTTCATCCTTTTTGGGACTCTGTGCTTCCTTAACTTGTGTTCCTTTATCTTTCACTAGGTTAGGGAAGTTTTCAGTCATTAGTTCTTCAAATATGTTCTCGATCCCTTTTGCTCTTCTCATTCTGGTATCCCAGTGATGCAGATGTTGTTATGCTTCATGCTGTCTAAAAGGACCCTTAAACTATCCTCATTAAAAAATATATATATTTTAAATTTTGCTGCTCTGATTGGGTGTTCTCTGCTACCTTATCTTCCAAATCGCTTTTTAGAGTCTCTGCTTCATCCAACCTACTGTTTATTTCTTCTAGTGTATTCTTCATTTCAGATATTATATTCCTCATTTCTGACTGGTTCTTTTATAGGGGTTCTTTGTCATTTTTTATGATTGTATCTCTTTGTTGAAGTTATTACTAAGTTTCTTGAGCATCCTTAAAACTATTTTTTTGAACTCTATATCTGGTAAATTGCTTGCCTCCATTTCACTTAGCTACTTTTCTGGAGATTTCTTGTTTTTCATTTGGGGCATGTTTCTTTGTCTTCCCATTTTGGCTGCCTATTTGTGTGTATTTTTTTAATGTATTAAATAGATCTGCTATTACTTTCAGTCTTGGTAGGATTGTTTTATGTAGTCTCCTTAATCACCTGAGCTGGGTGCTCCAGACTGTTCCTTATGTGGGTTATGTGGTCTCTCTTGTTGTAATTGAGTCTTGATTTCTATTGGCCCATTTGTGCATGAGTTCTAAAACTTTACAAATCAATATGATTTAGAAAGCACAGGAAAAACAAAACAACTTACCGATCGCAGAGTTCCTTCAACCATGATCTGTATTACTCTAGCATCAGACATGGGGGAGACAATAAACATGAAGACTCTTTGGCCCCTTTCCCAACTTATTGAATCAGAAATCCTACATATTAAAACACCCTCCAAAGTTTGAGAACCTGCAAGTTGCTACTCTGGAATTGTGGGAGCTAATTCTCCTGTTACCACATAGCCTTTTTGTATAGTTTCTTTCCGATGGTGATGAAACTCTTACCATGAGTGCATGAGACTCCTCTCTCATCCTACCCTGTTTTGCCAAATATAGACTAATCTTATGGAGTATGGAAAAGCCAGAGATCAGGAAATTTCTGAGTATATTTCTAATATAATACTTTTCAGGTGTGTGTGTGTGTGTGTGTGTGTGTGTGTGTGTGTGTGTGTTGGCTTCTTCCCCATGATGTGAGCCCTTTGAGTCTTTGAGGCCAGGGAATGATGGTCTTCATGATCTGAGAATACTAACTCAGCTAGTGGTACCACCTTTCACCCAGTCACTTACTCCAGCTCTTAGGAGTTATCCTCCCTCTTCTCTTCCTCTCACAGTTCACAACTTGCCTCCCATATCACCAAGTCGTGTCAGCTCTGTTTCAAAGTATATGGTGATTCTCACCAGTCTCAACCCTTCCACTCTCACTACCCTATTCCAGCTTCTTCCACCTGGATTCATGGAAAAGCCTCATGCCCAATCTCTGATGGCACTCTTGAATTCCTATGATCAGTTCTCCACAAAACAGCCCAAATCTTCTTTTAAAAACATAAACCAGATTCCTCTTCTCTCTTCAAAATCTTCCTGCAGTTTCTCTCACACCTGGAAAAAAAAAATAAAGTCTTTGCCCTGGTCTAGGCTTCCTCGCAGAATCTGCTTTCTTCCCCGACCTTACCTCCCACTGCCCTACTCTTCTGGCAACACCACCCCTGCTCCCCTTCCTCTGATTCCTGGAACACACTGAGGTTATGCTCACTTGAGGGACAGTTTTAACTGCTGTTCCTTCAGCTGTGTGCTTCCTTGATCACCTCCTAGAGCTCATTCTCACCTCATTAAGGTGTCTTCTCAAATGTCACCTCCCAGAGAAACTTACCTTACCATAGTTCCAAAATAGTCTCTCTCCCCTCCCTGGCCCAGGCAACCTTCAGTGCTTTCCCTAGTTATTTTTCTTCTTTGTATTATTACTACCTGAACTTATATATGCTTTTCTTAATTGCTTATGTCCTCCCTCAGAAAGTAAGCCCCTAGGCAGAATGGGAAGCTGGTCCTGTTTATCACTCAAACTCCATGTCTAATATCTGGCATGGCATAGATATCAGCAAAATTTCATTGAATGTCTGTATCCCCAGAGCTGTCACATGTTCAGAGGTTTATATACCTGGGCTGAATGTCCAAATGAATGACCATTAGAAGCTTTGTGTTTCTAGTTGCAAATATTCCCCTTGAGCAGAGTGTGCCCTTTGCAGATGATCCTCTTATCTAGCCCTCCACTCTGCCTCCTTGATCCTGTTCTCCTGTTGGAACAGATTTATTTTCTCCTGTTTGGATGAAAGAAGTCAAGGAGAAGGCTCATCATTATTAACTAAAAAGCAGTTTGGGACTTATTTTATCCTACAAAATAATTAATTTTTTCCCAAAGGAGGGATATAGGGTAACATTCAATTTCTCATGAAGCAAGTCAGTATCGGGGATAACACAACAGAGATTAAATAATAGGCCTTTTCTACTTGTATCTTTCCTTCTCTACACCAGTGAGAACCTAAATGCCCTGTAATAATCCACCTGTTACTGGGTTTCTTCCCATTACAATTTCATATTCCTCAGCAGATTCTCAGAGGACGCCAGTTTAGGGTTTAGGCACTAACTGCCTCACTGTCCAATTTCTAAATGAAAAGTCTTTCTTTCTGGAACAAACACTTTAGAACATGTGTAACTGAAAGCTGAGGAATCTCAGGCAGCACAGTGGTCTCAAAGAAAGAGGTGTCACTTAAAACCTTACACAGTATCTGAAATATGTCATCTGCTCTCCTAGGATAAGTTTGGCTTCTGAGAATATTAAACACAGCGTTGGAAAATGGCATCAATGGTCAATGCAAATGAAATCATAGAACTGTTTTATGTTACATTATCCTCCCCCCCTCCACTCAGAATCGGCTTAGGGATAATTTCACATTGGTAGACAACTGTTTCCCACATGTGAATTATAGCTGAATTATACCAATGATGTCATTGATGTGAAATAAAAAGTGCTGTGATTTTTAGTGATGGCTATTTCACCACAGCTGTGAGCAATGTGTTCCATAAAGACTGGGATAATTCTCCCAGGAGCCATGTTAAAACCTCACTCTTGCAACTCTTTAGCAACATAATAATGATTAAAAATGGATGCAAAAGTCATTTACCCACAAGGTCAGTATTTTATGTATTTCCTAGTTAATAAGTAAAAAAACAAAAAGGTTCTGATCTTATTACACACATGATATATTGGGCTAAGGTCCAGCACATACTTTATGATTAAGCAAGTCTGCAAATTAAAATAAGAAGGTGATCAAATACAATAGGGTGATTTTCTTTTTGAAATAAAAGTATAAAAACATGGTGCCTTTGAACTTTAAATATTTGAAGAAAAATAGCCTGGGTCAAAGGTAAAGTTAGATTTTTTTTTCTTTAAGAGCTTTAAGATTGCCTGCTCTTATTTTGGTTGGATTAAAGCAAATCGTTAGCATTACTGTAACCTGGGTCAGAGCCGTCTAGGGGGGATGGCTGCGTGCCCAGCAGACCCACTCTGCCGGGAACTGCCATGGTGGCCCTCTCCACAGGTGTCCTCCGTGGAGCACAGTTCTCTCCTTGTGGGGTCTCGATGATTCACCATTGAACTTTCACTGAAGAGAGAGACTTTCGAAAAATGGGGAAAGGAAAACAACACCCAGCTACTAAAAATAAGCAGCTGTGTTTAGCATAGAGGAAGTGAAGTCATTTCTTACATTCCAAGTCCTTCACCTGTATGACCAAGACCTGATGTGATGTGACTGAGGAGACTGCAGCCTTTTCCCCAGGAATCTATCTGTCTGGGTCCTGCTTGGCTACATTTTGCAGAAGGACTATTTTTGTGAGTCACTGCAAAAATAAAGCCTCCTGGGTTGGAGTTGTATGGGAAAGGATGGTTGTCTAGGATGGCTGAAGGCTCAACAGTGAATGTGGATAATGCCTGGGCTGGTCATGTTCCGAGTTCATGTGCTTATGAGTTCTGGGAACGTAAAAGTTATTTCTAAATTATTTATCACGAACATCCCCTGAACCTCACCAAGTGCCTAACATCGAGCACATTGTACATGCTCAAAAGAGGTGTGTGTATTAAAGTAAATAAAAAGAGAAGGAAGAAACTTAAAATGGGAAAATGAAAATCATGCTGAGGATCAGGTCTAAAAAGTTGTATAGGGCCATTTTCCGAGAACTACATGGATCCCTGGGCTGGAAGAACTAGCTGTTGAACACAGGACAGAGGGATGTGGGTGTTCAGGTCTAAGATGGTGAACCCCATAAGGTAAGGATATTTGATGCCTTTCTAGAAGCTCCTCATAGTGTGGAAAAAAAGGCTAGCCTGACAATTTACAGAAACTGTTCGTGACAGTGACAAACCCCAGTGGACACATTTCCTCCGGTGGTAAGTCCCACTCAGTACCACCTGCCTCACTGCCCAGTGCATTCTTCCCTTGTTTCCCCTTCTTCTACCTCACTAGAGTGTACATAAATCTCAAGAGCACCATGGATTGGCCTCTAGGCCTGGAAGATTTAGAATAGTTTCCAAAGACACTTAATTTGCAATCAGGAAGTAGCTCAGACATCAAGCTATTTTGGCTTAATTAAGAGAACAAGTCTTTGACAGCTACAAGTGGAAAGTTCTTGGGATGGGACAACTTTTATAGCTCCAGACTTGGCAACCTTCAAAAGAAATGCTGCCAGTTCTTAATTTTAAAACTAAGGCTCTATTTATGCAACATTTACACAACTGTTTAATTCAGTGAAACTATCGCCCCAATTTACTTTGACGACATATAGATGAAGACCTTTGATTAGCTAATTCACCTTCCAATCACTTGTCAAGATGTTGCAAGTGGGCTGATTTCTTTCACACAACTGAGATTGATGCTATCACTAAAGAGCTAAGGTTCAATGACTTTATACTTGAATTATGACTTAAACAATGTCTTACATTAATAATGGTGGGGGAGGATTTTCTTTCAAACTTTTTTGGCTTTTATTTTAGTGACATATTTATTACGGATAAGTGTATGCTGAGTGCTCAAATGTACCTTTAACCATACTTTTATCTTATGCTAAGAAAACTACAGCAGCCTCTTTATTTTACATTTTATGATGTTAGTCTCTTTTCTCCAGTCTATCCCACACAGTTAAAAAAATCTCCTTAAACATTATTTCATAGTATGATTTTTCTCAAAATTTTCAACACTATATATGTGTACAAATCTTATTATACCCAAGCTAATTGAACATGTGAAAAATAATAAAAATAAGGATGGGTATACATGAAGGTAATGAATACAGAAAGTTTGATTGCATTTTTAAAATTCTTATTCCCAATGTGTGTGTTTTCGTACTTTCTGCAATGAGTACATCTTGCCTATGTAAAAAATTTTTAATTTCACTTTAGTTTTAAAGTTTCAATAATGCCCATTTCCTTGATTAAAAAAAATTAGAGAAGGGAAAAGCTGAAAAAGTGGAAAGCACATAAGAAGAGTGTAGAAATAATGCATATATATTATTAATCATAATGTAAAACAACTAAAGTCTCTAGTTAAAAATAAAATATCAGATTTAATTTTAAAACAAATACAAAAATCCAGCTACATTCAGATCATAGGGTATACACTTAAAATGTTTGGATAAAGATTTAAAGTCAAAGGACAGAAAAAGCTTGTTTACTACTCAGTGGTAAACAAAACAAAGTTGGTGTAGTTATTATAAGAAAAAGTAAACTTAAAACCAAGAGGCATTCCTAGAGATGAAGACTTCAAGTCACCGTTAGGATATAATAGTTCTATTTTCATTTGAACCCAGATATAGTCTCAAATTGTAGTAGGACATCTTATAAAACATTTCTCAGTAACTGATAGATGAAGAAGACAAAGTCGTCAGCAAGGATATAGGAGATTTGAACAGTATTATTAACAAGTTTGATTTATTTAACATTCAGAGAGCATTACACTCCACAAGTGGAAAATAAATATTCTTTTCAAGTAAACAGGGAACATTATGAAAATTGACTGCATTTTAGAGCATAAAGATATCCCCAACAAATGTCAAAAGATTAATATCAGACAGCTCATTCTCTTAAACACAATCCAATGAACTTAGGAACTGATAAAAAGTATGATTCTAGGAAGAATAAATACATTGAAACACTTAAAAAAACACAAATTTTCAAATAACTCATAGATTTAAAAAATCATAATTGAAATTATAAGTATTTAGAACTAAGTGGTAACAGAAATAT
This sequence comes from Miniopterus natalensis, assembly GCF_054644295.1. Classification (NCBI taxonomy): domain Eukaryota; kingdom Metazoa; phylum Chordata; class Mammalia; order Chiroptera; family Miniopteridae; genus Miniopterus; species Miniopterus natalensis. Next base: position 135,574,448 of record NC_142082.1, on the reverse strand, counting down.
TATATAACAAAACTTGTGGGCAGCGCCTAAAGCAAATTTTAGAATGAATTTTATAGCCTTAAATACTTTTATCAGAAGCAGGTTAAAAATTAATGAGTTAGATTTCTTATTTTAGTAATACAAGGCTGGTTTAATAGTAGAAAATGAATTAATATAATTTACTTCATTAACAGACAAAGGAGAAAAAGTATTTAAGAAAAGTTTGAAAAAATTCATCGTTCATTCCTGATAAAAGTCTTAGCAACCTAGGAAAGTAATGAAACTTCCTTAACCTGAAAGAGATCATACACAGAAGTGTATAGTAAACATCATACTCGGTGTGAAAGGTAAGAAGTGTTCTTTTTATAATCCAGGACAAGCCAAAGATGCCCACTTCATTGCTTCAAACCAATGTTAAGTCAATAAGAGAGCTTTCTAAGTTTACTTAATACCATAATCAAAATACAAAACTCAGTTCTATATCCATATACCTACAACAACCAAGGAATGTAATTAAAGTAAAACTGGAAAATGCATTCTTTCTAATATCTCCCAAATCATCAGCAACAATAACTAACCACAGCCAACAACAAAAAGCCCTGGCAAAATATGCATGCCTTTTATGGAGAAAATTATAACATTTTATTATAAGATATTAAATAAGACCTAAATAAATACATACATACTTTGTTCTCAAGCCTTATATTAAGAAGTGAATTCTTTTGAATTTTAATCTAAAAATTCAAAGTAATTTCAACTTGGTTTTTTTATGGACTTGAATAAACTAATTCTAAAATATATATAGAAGAGTAGAGATACTTAATATGATATTACTAGTTCAACCAGATGTTGTAACTGTGTGTTCACAGAGAAAAAACAATTAGACCAGCAGGACCAAATAAAGAACCTAGACAAAGATTTGTTCTTACTTGGAATTTGACTTTGGGAAAAAAACAGGCATTATTAATCGGTGAAAATGAAAGAACAATGTAATAAATGATGCTGGGAAAAGTGATAATCCCTGTGGAAAAATGAAATTGGAGCCCTGTCTCTTTCATACACAAAAATTAATTCCATGTGGATTAAAGACTTAAATGTGAAACACAATATTTAAAACAGATATTTTGAGGAGACAATATAACAGAATATGTTTATATATTCAGGGTTTGGGTATGGAGACATCTCTTAAGAGATTTAATATTCATTAAGTTAAGTACTTCTGTTCAACGAAAAACACCATAAAGGAAAAGAGTAAAAGATAGGCCAAGGATTAGGACAAAGTATTTCCAACATATGTCACTGAAAAATTATTGCTAGCTAGTATGTATAAAGAACTCCAAGGCTCAAAAAGAAGGGAGGAAAACTCAACACAAGCTAAGAGAAAAATTGGCAAAAGTTATGAATAAACATTTCACATAAGAGGAAACAGGAAAATCTCATAAGCATATGAAGAGATGATGAACATCATTAGTAATTAAATCAAATTTAAGTTAGTATATTTTCATGTTAAACCACAATGGGATATTTTATATGCACCAAATTGACAAAGATTTTAAGAGTCAGAATATACCAGTGTTTACAAGAGTATAGGATAGGGGTTGGCACGCTTTTTCTGTAAAGGGTCAGATACTAAATCTTTTAGGCTTTGCAGGTTATAAGGTCTATTGTAGTGACTCAGCTTTGACATTGTATCAAAAAAGCTGTCTCAGACAACATGTAACCAACCAATTGGTGACTGTGTTCCAATAAACCTTTATTTATAAAAACAAACAACAGGTTTGATTTGGCCAATGGGTATAGTTTGCTGACCCCTGATTTAGAGAAAAGAGAAATCACATGGGAGTGTAAGTTTATATAGGCCTTTTAGAATGATCTACCGAAAGAGTCCATGCACAGTCCACTCCGACATATGTACTTAGAGGAACTCCTGCACCAGAGGCTTGTGTGAGAATGTTCCTAGCAGGATGTTTAATAACAAGAGCAAAATACTAGAGTTATCTCAAATGTATATCATCAATACCATGCGTACATTTATTTTGAAATAGCCATCCAAAGAAATACTATATAGCAGAGAATGTGGATGAGCCACAGCCAGAGTCAGTAACCTGGATCCATCTCAAAAACATAATGTTGAGGAGGGAGGAGGTCACCAAGAAACACGTACACTATGAGCCCATTTGGATAAAACTCAAAAGAGGCAACACTAAGAAGCTGTTTATTTTTACTTTTATTTTTTTAGAATCACACACAAGGTGACAAAACTAAATTGAGGAGCAATAGAATGACTAATACAACATGCAGGACAATGTTCACTCTTGCAGGGGGACAGATGCGATTTGGGAAGGCCACGCAAGAGCTTCTGAGGTGCTGGGACTGTTCTCTGTTTCATTCCAGTTGGTAGAGCCTTGGGTGTGGGCTTCATTTTATTCTTTAAATGCTAAATATATATGTTATATACGTTTATATATGTGATGTTTTATAATAAAATATCAATTGAACTACAGTGCGTGACCCAGTTAAGTAATGTTTCAGGAAGATTACCCTGGTAGAGGTATTCGGGCTTAACCAGGAGAAACTATCGGGCAGTGGGGTCAGGAGGCTGTAAAGTGCCCCGGGCACCAGGAGCAGTGGCCACGTGATGCCAGGGACAGGTGTGAATTCCAGAGGCTTTTTGAAAGACACATGTAAGGAGCTTGGGTGGAGTGATGAGAAGGATGGATAGCCCCGACAGGTTAACTGGACACACACACAACAGAAAAAAGCAAAGCAAACATTTGTTATGAAAATTCCCAAGGCAAGTTGAACGGCATTTATTTTGACATAACGTAATGAAAGATTAGCTCATGTTAATATTATTTAGTGGATAATGAATGACCAAACACCTGGCACCAGACAAAGAATAACTGCTTAGAAGGTGAGAAGGTAGAAAGAAATGTGATCAACTTACCTTGGTGGCTAAGAGCATGTTTCGGTTTCCAATCTGTAAAATAGGTGTGCTGATACCTATTTCAGATAGTTTTGAGACTTAATGTGTTTTTATGTGCTTACTATATTGCATAGCACACGATAAAAACTTGGTAAATGACAGACAATAAAAATATAATGATATAAAACATAATTAGGAAAATTGTATTTCTTAAAGAAATAACTGGTAAGATTTTTTTTCTTAACATTATCTTGATCTGTTTATAATAGTGTTTTTACAAGTGAAACTATCAGCCACCTAGATCGGTTTTGCTGATATTGCTCTTCCCTTCCATCACTTTTTAAAGAAACATTGGATAATACAACTGGATTTATTTTAGCTCATACTTTGATACATTTACTTTTCTCTCTGTGACTGCTAAAAGGGCAAATCCACTGAGTAAGGCTGGTTATGATATCTCAGAACATATCTCCTCCCACTTCTGCACCTCTGTGATTTGGGGTGCATCCTTAGAGAAAAAAATGAACATATACACCTCACTTCTAGCCATCTGTAAGAGAGAAATTGGTAAAAGCTGGGCTTACATGCACTTGGATTGAGTCCTAAACTTCCCTTTCCTGTGGGAAACATAATTAAAGTAAAAAAACAAAGTAGGGAGAGAAAGTGAGAGCCCTTTCGAAGGAAGGAAGTCTGTCACCATACGGAGTGAATAATTTAAATCAGCTTCCAAATTGCCTATACAATTCAAATTGCACTGATAATAGTTGAATTTCCTGCTTTACTTTTATTGGGTACATTTAACCTCTAATGGCTCAAAACTATTTCTTCCCCATTTAATAGCAAGAACAATAAAGTCATGTCTTAACTATATGAATAGGGATTATTTTAGGATTTTAAAAATATGCATTGCCTTGGGAGAAAAACATACAACCTTCAAGGTGAAACTTGAAATATTGCCTTTAAATTATTAATTATGTTTTATGGAGATACTATTTCAATCTTACTTGACTTTTGAATTACATTGTTTAATGCTTGGAGCTATACATAGCTACTATAAGAAATTAACTTCAGAAATATTTTAAAAGAAAATAAAGACAAAGAAAAGGGAAACTTTCTTCTTTGTGAATACCTGAAAAGTCTCTCTATTACTTTCCTCACACTGATCAAGCAGGTGATCTGTTGTCATTTTTGTAATATTTTAATAGTAAGTTACTAATTACCAAACTAACATGTATATAGTGACTTATTTGGTGGTGGTTTTCACATGTTTTACATAAGAGAAAATGTTAGATTTTCTAAAACTTAGCTAGTCTTTGTAATTTTGGAGGGTGGGTTGCGGGGAGAGGTAGGTTGATCACTCCTAATTATACTCTGTTTTACTCACTTGCTCTTCTTACGTCAGCCTAAGTCAATGAGGAAAAGAAAAAATCAAATAAATACACATGGAATATTAGAGATAGTCTTACCAAGGAACTTATTTATTAGGAAACCTAACAACAGTATTTCAGAATTTCCTTTAAAAATAGGAGAAAGTACATGGTGATGAAAGTGATGTTTACATAGACTAAAAGCCTGGATAACATTCAATTATAGTAATTTAATTTATTTTTTGGTTTGATAAAATCTAGTCAGAGTAACTTCTTATAACTTCTTAAACAAAATAAATGATCCAAACGAATGTTCTGCTTTTTGAGAGGTGTGTAGAGAGGAGCCAATCTCTATGTCAGTTTGGTAGGATATGCATCATCATAAAAGGGAATCAATCAGGTGGTTACAGTGCCTGCAGCTCGCTCCGATGGGGGACACAAGATATGGCAAGCTGTGGACTGAATTGGAATTCCCTCGGACTGTTTACTGTCTCTCAGTGATGAAGGATGGAGGCAGGAAAGCCCAAGAGTGTGTTAGTAAAAAAAGTGAAAAATGAGAGGTAGGCTCAGGCTTATTAACTCCACAGCAATAAGGACATAAATGACTCAGGCCATTCTCACTCCTTAAGGTTGAGAAATGATTATAATGGCCAATACTTTTTAGTGCTTGTGATACACTAAATACTTGATTAAGAACTCCATGAATATTATACCATCTCTTGAGCCCTCTGACAACCCTGTATAGTAATTGCTATTATTATCACCATGTTATGAAGAAGAAACTGAGGCCAAGGGAAGTTAAAGAAATCAATTGAAGTCACAAGCTAAGTAGTTGAGTGGGCTAGGTTTTGAACTTAGGTCTCTGATTCCAGAGCTCATATTTTAAACCCCTTACTGTAGTTCTGGGGGAAGGGAAGACTAAATGACTCTCAGGGTGAGAGAATCTATTGTCAGACCAAGGTCAAGTGTTCGTTTGACACTAACATTCTTGATGAGTTTGATTTGAGGATCTCATAACAATACCTATGGTCTCTGGGTGACCAGTGGTAAATGAGAAAGACCTGATAAGAAATGTTGCCTGGTACAATTTATATAAACTGAAGAAATATTCTTTCAAAGTTCTCTCTGTTTACTAGCTATTTCCTTATGAATATCTGTCAAATTTCTAACTGCCTATGGAGGTTCAAAAAAGTCAGAATAAAGATGTCCTAAAAGAATTTATTTTAGGGAAGCTATGAAATAAATGTGCACTAGGAATATGCAAAGGTTAATTATTGGGAGTCTTTTAAGATGGTAACATAAAGTCTATGTAGCATCATGAAGAAAAATGATGAAAATACTAATTGGCACATGCAGAACATAAGTTGTGTATACACTATAATTATAGCTATATTTTAAAAAGCACTCTTTAAAAAACCCAAAATACACCAAATGCTAACAAATGGTATGTCAAGTTGGTGAGATTTTTTTCCTTTCTCTAATTATGAGTTTAGATAATGTAGTTAAATTACTTTCATAATAGAAAAGAATGAATATATAGGAAACCAAAACAGGAAAGCAAGAATGTAATTGAAAGAAACATGGATGTAGCTGATGATCAGGAAGGAGGGGATAAAGATCACTCTTAGTTTTTCTGAAGAGTCAAATGCATTCTCCAAGATAAGAGGAAGGTAGGTTTGGGAAAAAGAGAATTGATTTTATTTTAGACATTATTGAGTGTTATAATTAACCCAAATACTGAATGCAGGAGGAGGAGGAAACTTTTGGAGAAGAAAATGTACTAAGTTTTTGCTTTCAGGTTTGTCATGTACTGAAGTCATTTTGTGCTGATTTTGATGCACAAGTTGAGAACAGCGACTCTGAGAATGTGTGAAATCATCCAGGAAAAGATTCCAGAGAGAAAAACAAAGCCAAGGACAGAAACTTGAGAAACTCAGGTGGAAGGAATGGATTTGAGTGAATGAGACCGGGGGCATGGAATCCCTTTCAGAGACTAGTACTACTTTTCTTTTGTGAGTTATTGAGGAAATTGGGAATGGAGTTAGACCCTGAAAGTAACAATTATTTAGATGCAAAACTGAGTTTGAGGGGTGATGAAGAAAGGATATAAGGATGCCTTCCCAGTAACCACTGATTTGAGTGACTGAATGAATGGTGGTGTCACCAAATGATTAATGGAATAAAGAGGATTAGAAGATTTAGAAAAAATTCATGGATCTTGATTTTGAGCCTCAAGTGTCTATGATACATCCCGGGAGAAATGATCAGTCAGCAGGTAGATCTGATTGGAGCTCATGAGTGACGTCAGGGCCAGTGAAAGCTTCAGCATAGCAAAAGAAATCATCAACAAAACGAAAAGGGAACCCACTGTATGAAAGAACATACTCGCCAATGATACATCTGGTAAGGGGTTAATCTCCAAAATATATAAGTAATTTATAAAACTCAACACCAGGAAGACAAACAATCCAATTTAAAAATGGGCAAAGGACATGAATAGGCACTTCTCCGAAGAGAGCATACGGATTACCAAAAGACATATGAAAAAATGCTCATCGTCACTAACCATCAGAGAGATGCAAATGTAAACTACAGTGATGTATCACCGCACACCCGTCAGAATGGCTCCCATCAACAAGTCAACAAACAAGTACTGGTGAAAATGTGGAGAAAAGGGAACGCTTGTGCACTGTTGGTGGGAATATAGACTGATGCAGCCACTGTGGAAAACAGTATGGAGTTTCCTTAAAAAATTAAAAATAAAACTGCCTTTTGACCCAGCGACCCCACTTCTGGGAATATATCCTAAGAATTCTGAAACACCAATCAGAAAGAATATGTGCATTCTTATGTTCATAGCAGCGTTATTTACAACAGCCAAGATCTAGAAATAGACCAAGTGCCCCTCAGTAGATGAGCTGATAAAAAAGCAGTGGTATGTACACACAATGGAATACTATGTGGCTATAAAAAAGAAAGATCTTTTACCCTTAGCGACAGCATAGGTTGACCTGGAAATTATTATGCTAAACAAAATAAGCCAGTCAGTTAAAGACAAACACCATATGATCTCATTTATATGTGGAATCTATGAAAAAAATGAACCGATGAACCAATAGATCTAGAAGCATGGATGGATACATGGAACTGACTGACAGCTGTCAGAGGGGAGGGTGCTGAAGGGGACTGGATAAAAGAAGGTGAAGAGATTAGCCAAAGAATATATATGCATAGCCCATCCAGACAACAGTGTGGTGAAGGCTGGGCGGGGGGTGAGGGGGTGGGGACTGGATTAAGGTGGGCAAAGGAGGGGAAAATAGGAGACATTGTAATAGTGTCAATAATAAAATAAAAAACAACATGAACAATGTGGAGATCATGGTGAAAACCATGGCAATGAGTGTAATATCCAAGAAGGAGTAGGTCAAATAGCATCAATTGCTGCAGAGAGGGCCAGGAAAAGGGCTGAGAGGTTGCCGCTGATTTGGCTGTGGGGAGAGTCATTGGTACTTCGGTCACTTTATGGGAATGAAAGTCCAATTGCAGTGGGTTTGAGTAGTGAATGGGGGTGGGGGAGTGGAGACAGAAAAGACAAACCACTCTTTTAAGAATGTTGGTGCTGAGTCTTTAATTAGCTAATTAATTAAATTTTGGGGGTAACATACAGTAACAACATTATATAAACTTCAGGTGTACAACTTTATTGAAAACATCTGTACACTTCATTGTGTGCCCACCGCCCAAAGTCTAGTCTCTTTCCATCACCATAACTGACTCCTTTTACTGTCTTCGTTTGCCCCCTCCACCCAAGTAACCCCCATTCTGTTGTCTGTATCTATGAGTTTGTTTCTTTTGTTTGTTTCTTTGTTCCTTTTTTGGTTTTATATCCCACGTATAAGTGAAATCATACTGGGATACAAAACAAAAGGTGTTGAATCTTTTGACTGGGGAAAAAGATGCATAGCTAATCTCTCCCCCCCACCCATGGGCACAGACAATGGTGTGATGAAGGCCTGGGGGGGGTGTGAGGTAGAAGGGGTCAATGGGGAAAAAGGAGGACATCTGTACTACTTTCAACAATAAAGATAAATTTAAAATAAATTAAATTAAATAAAGGATGCATGGCATGTTTTTAGGATGTAGAAAATAAGACAGAGAAGAAAGAATGGTTGAAAAGAAAGAAAGAAAAAGAAAGAAAAAGAAAGAAAGAAAGAAAGAAAGAAAGAAAGAAAGAAAGAAAGGAAGAAAGAAAGAAAGAAAGAAAAGAAAGAAGAAAAAAAGAAGAAAAAAAGAAAGAAGAAAGAAAGGTAGGTCCTAGAGAAGGTGTTAGGGGTGAAGAAAGGGTGGAGTTGCTTTGAAAAAGTAGGATGCCTACTACTCTGAGGAGACCACCCTGAAGTGCTTTGCAAACATATTAAAGCAATAGTTCTCTCCCCCACTCTCTCTATGCCAGCTTAAATCTGTGTTACAAGTAGGCTGGCATTGTTCCAGAAAAATAATTAGCAATCTTCAAATTAATAAGTTCCTACCACTGTTTACCCTTAAGCTAGATATTGGAGTTACCCAAGTAAGGAGCAGCTCCATTGCTAATCAACTCCTGAAATTTGGATGGTCTGCCCTTTTGACTTTGAAATCACAGCCTATTTCCTCTCAATCATTTGGCATTGGAGACTCTTATTTTTGAGATGCCACTAGGCCTCCAAAGCGAATATTCCATAGAGTTTTTATCTTAAGTCAGATCACCCCAAAATGCCCTCCAAATTTGGTAAAAATCCATGTAGCTGTTCTTTGGTTTAGTTCATGGGGCAGTAATAGAGAAAAAGCTATTTTCATTTAGATATATTTTAAGCATATATTACATATTTTGCATATATTGCCCCAGACCTTCAGTTTTGGAATGAAGAGAAAAGACCTAAGTAATTAGGAATAGGTTGGCATGTTATTTGTTCAGGGACTCAGAACTGATCAATAGCACAACAGGAGCTACAGCTGCGGAGTCCTGCCTGGAACCCTGGCGCTTCCTCCTGTGGCATGCAGTTAGTGCTTCACATTAAACGTGTGGGTTTTTTTTTGTTTTTTCACTTCTTTTCTTTAAAAGTGTATTCATACTTTATTGTATTTGGCCTCACACAGTAGGATCATCCTTTATTACTGTGGATGATCTAATTTGGGTCTGTTTGAAAGTTTGCTTACTACACATGTGATAGGATCTGGCTGCCAAATAAATGAAGTACTGTTTCCCCTTGCCTCAACGGGGATCTTATAAAGCAACTATAATTGGTTTATTCTGTAATTATCCCCTTTGTCAAGAGAGTTGGTTTGAAGGACTTCTTCAGCTTTACCATTTGCATGGTACAATGTACCGTGTCCTGAGTAATACATAAGCAATACAACATAAAAGCAAACAAACCTATATTAGAACTGGTATGTTATTTGTCCCAGAATTCGGTTGGTTCTATAGATTTAAATATAAAACATATGAAAAGATGCTTTTGAAATTGAGCCCTTAAGGTTTTCCTAGAAGAGGAGGTTCTGCATGTGTCAACTGAATTCAACATGACATGGGATTCCCAGAGTGGAAATTTGAGCCCCTCAGAGAGTGTTAGGTGGTTGGGCTGAAGGGACAAATAAATCAGAGACTTGGAAAGCTTATATAGGTCTTATCAAAGCTAATTTATACTCTTGAGGGTGGTGGCATGTTCAACAAATTAAGATGTGTCACTATCGGTATCTAAATCCCATGAAAGTTTTCTCAGCTCTTCTCTGTGGTGATGATCCTTATTTAGTTTGGGTCGATGCCCTGTTGGTTCAGAACTGGAGGTTCTCTTCCATTCCATGGATCTTTGTCTTTCATTTGAATGATATTTTTTGATGATAGAGACAGAGTACAACTAAACAAAACAAACCAATACCCATTGCTGACTATGTTATATTTAGGGGTATTCCTTCAAAGACAAGACATAAATAAAGTGTATCAATTAGGAATGGGTTGGTCTAACTTTAACAATTATGTGGGCAGGAGCAGGCTTAAATTATAGCTCAGCAGTTGGGGAAACCCTTCTTATTCTAAGAAGCTGAAGTCAGTAACTTAGAAATAACACGAGTGTGTTAGAAGCTCAGTGAGTGGCATGTGGTCCTTATTTGCAGAGGGTAGAGCTATGGCGCATACACTCTGGCATGTCAAGGTTTGAAAATGTCACAGAAATTCTTTTAATGTTTGCTTCATGTGGTTTTATTTTTCTTTGATTTTAAAAGCCTTGCATGCATCTTGTCCTAAATTTACAAAAAACAGGGAAATATAAATAGAAACTAACAGTCTCATATTAAACCTACTATGTAGAGGTAACCACTGTAAACATTTGGATCTTTTCTCCTGGATTAAAAAAAAAGTTAATAATAATGACAATAACAATAATATAACAGCAGCTAACATTTACTGATAATTATGAGCCAATAACTTCATAGTTTACTTACTGAATTTATCAAATGAGGAAATTTATGTAAGCACATAGAATAGTGCTTTATATACATACATTCTCATGTGCTTTATACAAATTTCTATCTATGTGTTCATATACATTTCCTAATTTGATACAAGAATATTAGGGGGTAGGTAATATTATTGCTCCCATATTACAGGGGACTAAGATACAGAGAGGTTAAGTAACTTGTCCAAGAGCACACAGAGTGAAGTGGTGGAGTGTTTAAATACATACTCAAGCAGCCTGACCCCAGAGTCTGAACTTTATTATTACTCTCTGCCGCCTCATATACATGCTCATTTATATTTAATTTAAACCATACTTTAGAAATAATGTACATTCTGCTTTTTTATGAACTTATTATCATAAGGACTTCTCATGTTAATAATTCTTCATAAACATAATTTAGTCACCTAATACATCATTATAGACTGTATCCTATTATATGCAATTATTCCCTTGAAGTGAAGCATTTAGGTTGTTTATAGATTTTTTGATATTGTAACCAGTCTTATGATGAAGTTCTTTTTACATACATCTTAGCATTTCTAATTATTGGGATAGATTTCTAGAAGTAGAATGACTGCTTGTTACAAAGACGTTTTAATGTCACAGTTTTCTAATTATAATGAGTACAAGTCAAATTTTGGGGGAAAACACACATCTACAAATAAACTGCAAATCTCCTCTAAAAGTTAATTAGTGGGAGTGCCTACGTTTTAGAAGCTTTTGTGATGTGATGAGAGAAGGCAGGGGTTAAGCAGTGGGGAAACCATTCTCCAACTCAAGCCTGACCTTTGCTCATTAATAAGCCTCTGCCTTATCTCTGCATGAAACCTCTGGAGCTGATCCATACAGGGATTGCCCATTGATTTGGAATAAGCTGTGTTCTCTGAGCAGTTTTTTAGGGAGACACAGCAAGAAGAGAAATTAGGCCAAAGATCGCAATCTCTGCTTAAAAGGCACAACACGCAATGTTTTTAATCACAGTTCTTACAGCCCTCTGTGTACCACGAGTATAAAATAACAAAATAGAACTCCATTTTAATGTCACATTTAGTATGAATATCGGAATTTTAAACTACATTATTCAATAAAAGCAAGATAAGCCCTCCGCAAACGTCTTTATTCTCAACGTCGAAGCCAGAACCAGTGGACCGAGTAGAGCTGAGTGGTGGTGGTGTGACTCATTAGCTGGCAGTGTGGTTTGCTCCGGCTGGCAGCCCGCCTGATGTTCACTGTCCTCTCATTTAGCCCTTTGCTTCTGTTTTTCTTTTCTTTTCTTAATATATCTTTATTGATTTCAGAGAGAGGAAAGGAGATGGAGAGAGAGAAATAGAAACATCAATGATGAGAGTCACTGATCGGCTGCACCCCGCAACCTGGGCATGTGCCCTGACCGGGAATCGAACCCTGATCGCCTGGATCCTAGGTCGAAAATCAACCACTGAGCCATGCCCGGCAGGGCTGCTTCTGTTTTTCATTCGGGCCTTATCAGTCTCATCCCTAACCCCCCACGTTATTTACACACCATTCTACTCTCTTCTTGCTGCCAGTGGATTCTCTTACATTTTCTATCTATCCATCCCTGGACTCCAAAAGCTAGAAAACGATTTATTTGGTTTTATCTATATTTTCATATACATACAAGGAGGGGCAAAAGTAGGTTTATAGTTGTTCATCTGGAAAATAATACAAGAATTAGTAAATAATAATACAAGAATAAACTTTGTTTCGCATACTGACAACTGTAAACCTACTTTTGCCTCACCCTGTATATACATGTGCATATATGTAGTCTTGTGTATATGTATATATGTATTTGGGGATATTATAAATATATATCATTTTCATTAAGCAATAAGTTAGACCCTTAGATAAAAATGTAAATCATTAGTCAATGTCCCCTCTTTATTTCTTGTCTTTACCCAGTGTTTCCTTACTATCCTGTGTCCCAGGCAGGTTTTCCCACCTGGGCCTAAATTTGTCATGACTATTTTATGAAAAATGACAGCTAAGTAATTGAATGAGCAAACTCAAGTAAATGAAAGGGCATTTTCCTGGCTCTAGTAAACCAAAAAATGAAAGCAAGAGGATTAAATACAAAGTGATTACACTGAGAACACATAAATATGTACTAGCAGTTAGGATTGGCCAGGAGATTAAGTTCCTGCAGTTATACCTTTCCTTAAATAACATACAAATGCCCCTTTTCCAATGCTCCCTCGGGGAAGGTAGAACTATGTATAATGTTACCTATTATAAAGGATCTATTGGTTCTTTATTCAAAGACTTAGATTTAAATTCTTGACTTTCAAGGGGAACACTGCACAAAGAACTCCCCCTTGGTGAGTCTCTAAATACTAAAGAGCAGTGGTTCTCCCAAATTGGCTGCATGTTTGAATCACCTGGGGAGACTTATAAAAATGCAACGGGACCTGGGAATTTATATTTTTCAAAAGTTCCCCAATTAATTTTGATGCTCAGCCAGACTTGGGGATGGCTGTTAAAGTGGCTGCTGCTCAAATATGAGCTAAGCCGGTTTCTGTGCCTTCCATTGGGTAGTCAGTGGGTGGCTAACAGTTATTGAGCATGTACAGTGTGCCAGTCACCATGACTTTCTATAGACCAGAAAATTTGTCTAGGTTTGCGAGTGGTGGAAACTGGGTTCAAAACAAGACTGAGCACTCATTCTTAATGTAGCCCCTCAATAAAATGTTGATTAAGGTCCCCAAAAGGTAAGGAGCAGGCTAAAGTTAAAAATTCACTCAACTCTCACATCTTAGTCAATCAGTTTCTTCATCATAAAATGGAAATAATATCCTTGTAAGGTATTTTTTACTTAACTTTATTATAAAATAATTTTATACTTAGAGAAGATTTGTGAAGTTAGTATAGAGACTTCCTATACACCCTTCACCCACCTTCCTCTAATGTTAACATGTAATATAATATCTAATATAAACACTTTATATAACCATGGTATATTCATTAAAACTAAGAAATTAGTGTTTGAGTTCCCCCTAATGTCTTTTTTGTTCCAGTGTCCGGTCTAGAATACCACGTTGCTTTTAGTGATCATGTCTCCTCCAATCTGGGACACTTTTAAAAACCAGCAGTCAGGTATTTTGTAGAATGCCCTTCATTTGGGGTTTATCTGATGTTTTCTCATGACTAGACTCATGCTATGAATTTTGGGGAAGTATTCCACAGAGGAAATATACTCTTATTGTTGCATTGCAATGGGGACTTTGTAAGATTTTTCCATGTATTCTCTCTCAATGCAGGTATTTAAAGCAAAAGCTAGATGACTATTTGCAATGCTGAAGGAAATCCTGCATTAGGCAGGGCATTAAGACCTCTTCCAACTCTAAAAGTCTAAAACTAATAAGCGAACACTACAAATAAAATGTCACATATGCAAGGTGAATACAGGATTTGGGCAGAGTTCAAAGACTAGGGAGAATTCACTCCCTAAGAATGATCTCCACTTTAGGGTGTAGTAGGGTTTTCCTACAAGGGGGCTGAATTCAGAATATGATATCTCCATTATATTTGGGGTTTTCCCCAATATGGAACTTTTATTATAGGCCCGAAGGTGCATCTGTGAGTGAGTGTTTGCTATGAGTAATTGAAGCCACTGGGTTGCTCTTGTGGTTTTCCTCTGTGTTACTAAAAATCAAATGGATATGTAGTTAAGTGGAAAGCAATCTAATTTGAAAGAAAACAGTGACCTGACTTTAACTATGACTCTGTGGTTTGGACATGTTAAGTAATCTTTTTTGCCTTAATTTCTCCAACTGAATCATAATTCGTACTGAAATATATTGACTTATATTGGACTCAGAGCATATCTTCCAAAATACAGTGTTTACACCTGGTAAAATGGAGTGTGATATGGTTAACCTAGAAGAGTGAATTCGACACTTCAACATGTGCTTTGTAAAGGTGCTTCATTGTAGTAAGTAATTTTTAAAATGAAGGCTCCAAATAAACTAGTTTATTTGAAATGTGTTAAAGACCCTCTAGAGAAATAGAGGCATAACTTGATCCCTGCAAATGCTATGTTGGAATGTTGACTGCTTACCTTAGACACACTATGGTGCCGTGGAAAATGCTCCTCGAAATCAGAATGCCTGCTTTAGGACCAAGGCTGCAGCCACCTCCCCGAATAAATAATTTAATCTCACCATTTGGCCTCCTCATCTGTTACATTAGAGAATCAGGCATGATTTTTAAGACTCGAGTTCTTAAATTCTATAGTTCTTTGATCTTCTTTTGAGACTTTGTCTTTGATGTTCAAAAAGCCATTGATTCTGATACTGAATGTAAATATACTATACTAATATTTCTTTGAAAATTCAGGAAATGCTTGGCTATACATTTTTTTCCCCATCTTGAAAAAGCAACTCATAAATACCCCACAGTGTTTAATAATTGGTTTGGAAAATTGATATACTTTTGCTCTTCTATTTCTTAACTAGATAAAAGGACTGCTTTAAACCCAAGGGAGAGACAACTATAGTTATGAGATATGAATTTTTGAAACAGAAAATAACCTCATAAATGAATATATATACAATTTAATGAATAAATTGTTTATCTGCCCAAGATGTTTCAAATTATTTTATTGGCATGAAA
This sequence comes from Miniopterus natalensis, assembly GCF_054644295.1. Classification (NCBI taxonomy): domain Eukaryota; kingdom Metazoa; phylum Chordata; class Mammalia; order Chiroptera; family Miniopteridae; genus Miniopterus; species Miniopterus natalensis. The sequence continues at coordinate 135,559,053 of NC_142082.1, read as the reverse complement.
ACTGTAAAGTGTTTGGAAAACAATTTCATTGTGATAAGTATAATCAACCCATTTCCTGTACTATATTTGCAGACCTGTTCATAAACAACATTACAAGAAAAATAAAGTGACATAATGTCTAGGAAAGAATTTTCTAATAGGAACAGCCTCAAGTCCATGGTTTGTGATTTTGCAAGTACGCAATACCTTCTGGGAGGTATTGACAGATTTGCCCTGATCATAAAAGGAATGTCATTTGGCTCTACCCAAAGGCAGTATCATTTCACTGTGGTCTAGTCTGTTCTGTTATCCTTGTTGACCAAAGAGGGAGAAACAAATTACTCAATCAAACTCCAAACTATACGACAAACTTCCTAGCTCTTTTCTTTTGGAACTTTTGCCAGCTCTAACTAACACTTAAAGGTACAGGGGAAGATAGCTTTTGAAAATCTTTAATCACACCTTCAGTAAATCCCTCATCATGGTGAGAGGCACATGGGGCTTTGTGATGGACCAGGTGTGTCATGAATAAATACACATGTCACTTCACATTAATTTCCAGTCTGGGATCAATTCCAATTTGAAAGTTAATTGTTTTTTAAAATAATGAAGATCAAGCTCTTCATTAGTGATTTTCCATCATGATTTATAATAAACTATGTTCAAATAAACAGGTGGACTGCTTTGGCGATCACTTTCAGCAGTCAGAAAAGTTACTCTACATAGAAAATAGCAAAATCAAACACAACGATGTCTTTAAAATTTGTCAGCACGTTGTGACTATGGATACCATGCATTATACCCAGCTGTGTGGTAAATATTCAACAGCTGGCTCTCTGGAGAAAAGCTCTGATTTTTGCAGTGTTTGCCCATAACCATGCTGTAAATACTCCCACCATGGGCCAGTTTTAAGCTACCGGAGTTATTGTAAGTGGAACTGGGAAGAGATGTGCACAGTCAGCTTTCAGGAGCCAATGGGAATGAATGCTAACACACCACCAATTATACCCATTACATGAATGAAGGAAGAGGAAGATCAGCTGGCAACTCAGGGCCACAGGAAAATGCCTATTTCTCAGGTTCAGTGAGGCAAGCCCAGCAATTTCACTGACGCTCCCGTGTACTTCAGAATATTGTTAAGAATAAACTCCTGTACAAAAATAGATTTAGGTCAAGATGTAATGTCTGTTCGATAAGGCTTTTTACCGCTGTATTAAAATTGGATCCTTAAGAATTGTGATCGTGCCTGGCGTGGCTCAGCTGTTGAGCATCTACCTAGGATCCAGGTGATCGGGGTTCAGTTCCCGGTCAGGCCACATGCCTGGGTTGCGGGCTCGATCCCTGGTGGGGGTCCTGCAGCAGGCAGCCAATCAATGACTCTCTCATCATTGATGTTTCTATCTCTCTCTCTCTCTCTCCCTCTCCTTTCCTCTCTCTGAAATCAATAAAGATATATTTAAAATAAAAAAAGAATTGTGTATTTCCATCCAAAATTATGCATTTAGGGGATCTCCCTGCGTGAAATTAGAGAGTGCTCTTACACTGTCTGGCAACACCAAGCAGGAGAAACACATAAAGAATGAGTATCTTGTTGCTCAATTCCTGACTGAAGACAGCTTTGCAGATCTTAGCCAGTTTACCTTCTTATAACTTTGAAGAAAAGCTATTTGACAGCTAGGACTTTGCTCTCAGGGGCGGCACAGTGTGACCTGGGTGCATTTGGGGGGAATGCTGTAGCACAGTCAAATCCCCTTTCTCACTTTTGGGTCCTAATTGACCCCTGTTTCTATCTGTGTAACTAAAGAGCAACTAAAACTACTCTCCTGGCATTTGACAGGAGAGACTGAAGATAAACTTGATGAATGGTGACTTAATAGTCTTATTTATGGGAGTATTCATTTAAGTGTTTTATGGTGTTTGCTATAATCAAAACACATACGCCTCACACCTCTTTTGAATGCTGGTATCCCTTAAATGTCTGCTTAAAATGCCTCTTCCTCAGGCTAAGGACTTTCTTCTCCTTTGTGGGAGAGAGTGTTCATTTAATGTTAACTCACAAACCTTTTGAACACTTTCTCTTTTTCTCCCATTTCTTACTCTCTTTTCTTCTCTCTCCTTCCTTTCCTTTTTCTTTACTCCTTATAACCTTCCAATGAGAGAATGAATCCAGGAAATGAATTTCAATTGAAATACAAATACAGGACATTCCAGGTAAGCTTCATATGGCCGAACTGACTTGGCCATGAGGATGCTGCATGTTATATTTTTCTGATGTACTGACTGCATAGGACAAGTTAAGCGGATGTCCTGTATTAAGCAGGAGTGTCCTACATTTCAGCTTTTTTTTCTCTCTCTCTCTCAACAATATTCTGCTCAAAAATTCTGCTGAGTGGCTTATTTTGATTATAGAAATGCTAAAAGCCTTCCTGACCAAAATTGTCTAATGGAGTCCTTGGAAGTGGGCATTTGATCGGAGATAAGCTACGATAGTGCTCAAGAAGCAGCACCGAGATCTCAGTCCCTAGGAGGATCTCTTCACCTAATGAATAGCTTACCACTTATTGCCATCTGGCAGAGAACACAGTTCACAGCAAAGAGCCAGGCGTTTTTGTCTCTGGGGGGGGGAGGCGGGGGGAGTAGAGAAAGGTGTTTCGCTTGGGCAGCATCAGGGCAAGCAGCAACTGGAGGGAGCAGAAGAGGGAGGTCAGACGCAGCAGGGAGTAAGTGCTGGAAGGAGGGTGAGAGAAGCAGGAAAGCAAGAGGCTGCCTGGGCACACTGGACATTTCCGACTGCCACGTGGTTCTCAGAAACCTCTCCTCTTGGGCTTTTCACGTATCTTCCCTTCCTTCACCCTCTCACCCACCCCTCTAAAACTCATTTGCTTTTGCTGCTCAGCATAATGTTTATTTGTTAATCCTTAGGGCATTTATTTCTCTAGTTTCCACAACTGAGGGGAAAAGCCTGTCCACTTGACATGACTCACCGTGCATTCTCCGGCAACGCTCATCCACTGATATGACACGTTCCTCCTAAGATGGGTCTCTCCTCCCAGAACCAGACTAACCTGGTTCTGTCGGTGAGCATGCATCGCACATCTAATGCTCAGAATTTCTATATTTGAAATCACATCTAAAATATATGATTTTCTGCTAGTGATGGTGTTGCTGGTAGAAATCAGGTTTTTCCACAGGATCAAAAGGAAAGCATTTCAAGGACCCACACGTGGGAGATTGTGGTGTGGCAAGATTCATTCAGGAAAGCTGCCCCTCCCGATTTCTCAATGTCCCATCTCCATCCATCCCGCCATAGAGAAAATCCAATCTTGTCTTCATCAAGGCCAAAACAAAGTCCAGAGCTCAGAGTTTCTGCTTCATATTAAAGCTTAGTCCTTTGGAGCCCACACAGTCTGCCATGGGCCGCAGATGGCCTAGACCCATGTGGTTGCGTGTTCCCTGGTGAGAGAGTGCTTGAACAGATAGGAAAGTATGGGTCACCCAGCAAGAGCGAGAGAGAGAGAGGGAGAGTGAGGGAGAGAATTAAAATTAAATCGATCAATCAGTTAATTAAAGTATATTTTATAAAGGCTTAGAGGGGTAAGTCTCAATAAACACAGACATAATGATCATGGATATGAAGACTCTCAAAAACTGTGAATTCTCTCAAAATTAATCTCTAAATTAAATATTATCTATATCACAATTTCAAAATTACTTTTCATAAAAATCGGCAAGCTGATATGGAAGATAAAATATCCAAGAATAGGCATTCTTTTCAAAGAGGAAAACAGAAGAGGCACTTACCCTACTCTATACCAAAACATATAAAAAAGTTCATTGAAATTAAAACAGTGTGTGGCCAGACAGATGAATCAATCAGATACAATAGAATTCCCGAAATGGACCACGTGTAAATCAAAATTTGATATATGATAAACGTGACATTTCTAATTAGAAACTGTTATGGGACAACACTATATTCATTTTGAAAAAATAATTGTGCTTCTACTTCCCATCATTAAAAATAAAAGTTAAATGTATTAAAAACTTGCAGGAAGAAAATGTAGACTATTATCTCTAATGCCTTGAGGTAAGGAAGGCTTTCATAAGCAAACTGAAAATCAATTTTAAAAACAGACTGTAAGCAAAGTTAGAAAACACAAATGAAAAACTGGAAACGTGTGTGCACCACATATAACAAAGGATTGGTATCTACTATATTGTATGTTTTAAAAACTCCCAATTTCAACAAGAAAAAGACCAAACAATAGAAAAATGGGCAGGTATAGAAAAGGAAGCACAGATAATAAATGCATAGAAAGATGTTTTATTTCATTGATAATCAAGAAGTAACAAAACAAAAATTAGGTGCTACTTTTTAACCAGCGGGTGGGCAAGCTTTAAATATTTGCTAATAGCATAATTTAGCAAGCATGTGGGGAGACAGGCACTCACAGAGCTGAGAGAGCAATGTGGCCTCATCTATTAACATTTAAAATGCACATAACCTGTGAGCCACCAGTTTGCTTCTCAGTAGACAGAGAAATTTGCACTAGGAAGATTTTGCAAAGATATTCACTGAGCATGGTATTTTGTAAGACTAGGAAACTCCTTTTGTTTTATCAGCAGGGGACTGTCTAAACATGAAGGAACTAGAGAGCACTGTAGATATGTAGATACATCTATCATACATCATCAAATGAGAAGAATACACTTAAGTAAGAATAAATAGTATGATGTAATATTTGCTTAAATGCATATATATTCTCTGTGATTTCATAGTTATATGCAAATGTATAGGAAAAAGTTTAGAAGGATCTATACCAAACTGGTGACAGTGGTTGTTTAGAGGATGTGCCTTATGGTTGTGAGGCAAATGGTCAAGGGGGTTTCAGCTTCAATCCAGTAAAACCTCTCATTTTTCTGAAACACTGGCTCTGGGCCTACGCTGTGACGGTTTATCTTTACACTTTTACTTTTCCACGGCCCCGTGCAAGAGGACGAATTGTCCCTTTCTGCAAGGCTGTACTGTAGGTCCTCCTTGATACCCTTAGAGGCATGTATTGGCCCGTCAACCTGGTAGGAGCCCAGAAAGTAGGGAAGGAAGCCCTTTAGGACTGTTCCCTCCCTGCAGCCCTTGCTCCAGCAGGGAGCACCCAGAAACGACTTTATAGAGTTTCTCTACCAGAGGGTCTTCCCATGAGGCCGTGGTAGTTGCTGTGCCCCATGTCCCCTTAGGAGGCTTTTTGTTGAAGGAAAACTAATGCTATCACGAAACTAGGTACTTGGGGGAAGCTTGAGCATGAGATAATGCCACATGGTTAAGGTTATAACATCTGTTTACTGTTACATTTATTGGTACCTCTCCGAGGGGAATCCTTGCTTTCAAAAGTAAATTTTTGGAAATGGGAATGTGGGGAATCTATTTTTTCCCTTCCTTTTCTTTGTGGTTCTTTGTTGCCAAATGAGTGCTTCAGTAACACTTAGAGTGGCTCCTAGAGTTCTCAGCTGTTGAAGGCCATATATTTCCACCCCATAGATCTCGAGGGAATCAATAATCAGAACTTTAGTTTTAGGGGATTCAAATAGCCACTGTCTCCAGAAGATTATATTCAGACTTCTTGAATGTCTTGGCTTTTTGTTCTGTGCCTAAATTAATCCGGTGGCTGCACTTACTTGGAAAGCATATGTGTAGATAGTTGTTTATTTGGAGTAATTGGTGGTGACTGGGGAAATGGATTCATGGAGATTTCTCTGTTGAGAATCCACGTGAATGCTGAAGGCCTTAGTGTCTGGCCTAAGGACCCCAGTGGTTGAGATGTGTTTGAATCCTGTCTGTGTGATGTATTCTGCCCCAGGCTCTTAATTCGCATCATAGTTGAGCACCTTGAATTTTCCAGATAACTGCTTCAATTTCTACTTTTGCTGTGTTAGCAGGGACCTTATATTTGTGGCTGGAAATGTTATGGCCTCTTTTATTTACTGGTGGGGCCAATTTAAAATGTCAAAAAAGACATTCTTTAATTTTTGGTGTCTTTAAGGCACCGATTGGAGAGATGAATAACGTTGTATTCGTTGGAACTTTTAGCATCTTAGTACACAAAATAATATCACACATGCATCCATTATCATTAATATTAGATGCAAGTTATATATTATGTCAGAGCTGCTTAATTCTGGTGAAATTTTAAATAATTTAAGAATGGGCCAATGACAGACAACACTGGTCCGAGGGGCCAATTTATGTTCAGTATAAATCGAAATGCGTGAGATGAGAACAACCCCCTTCTTGTTTCTTTAAGGTTTATAATTGATGAGGTGAAGGTTAAAAACTTGGGAAGGAAAATATTTTTTGTGTTTTTTGGTTTATCATAAACATCAACTACTCCTTCACCTTTATGTAGACAGTAGCTTGTCTCTCTTTTTTGTCTTCCTATAGTTTCAACTGACCTTGCTTGGGCTTTTATAATGTATAATACTCATAACTGGCTGCTCTGTGGAAAGAGTATGAACATTAGTATTAGGGAGACTGAACTTCAAAACCTAGCTCTGCCACTTACCAGTTTACTTGTGTGACCTTGGGCAAATTTCTTAACCTCCCTGTTCAATAATAGCATATGTATTGCAAGGACCTAATGAAAATTACAGAAAATTTTATTCATGCCCTAATGCTTACACATATATGTATGTGTGTGTCTATAGATATGTATGCATAAGCATCAATATGTACATACTTTACTTGCAATGCAGTCATGCTCTATAAAAGGTAAATCTGTTCAGTACAGTATATTACATTTTTTCATGTGTGCATTTGTCTCTACCCTGGACTCTACTCTTCAAAAGAACATTAACTATGTAATTTATTTTGCACTCTCTGCACAGTACTCAGCGTAATGATTTGCACAAGCCAGGCACCCTTTAAATGTTTGATCTAATCATGGAATTTTTCTCTCTAAGAATAGGGTGGTTTGGGGTTATTTTTGAGAACTGAAATCTAAAGTCTATACATGCAGGTGCTTGTGAGTTAATTTCCAAAAATAAAACACTTTGATGTGCTAGCATCTTTCCTTTTCTAAAAACAAAAAACTCAATTTTTAGCCTTAAGCTACCCATCTACCTTTTGTGACTTTGGGGCCAGATCAGGGGCTTAAAATCAAATGGGCGACAAGAAAGCACAATGTGCAGACCTGCTCTGGAGGGAGCCTCAGCTGTCTTGGCCCCCAAATGTTTGCAATTTTTCAGCTCTGCTTCATCTGCAAGCGATTCTGTTTCAGAGACCAGGAAGGGAGAAGTTAAAGGTCAAGGGAGGCCAGTTCGCCGGGGTAGTTTGTAACAATCAGGAGAACATGGCGAGCTGAGGGGAGCCTGAGGTCTTCCTGTCCTGGCTACGCGCACCACATGGAAACTGATCTGTCCTACAAAAAAAGGGGCTTGGGGGTGGTGTAGGGAAGAACCCAAAGAAAAATAAATTTAGTTCAAAACTGTGATGAGGAAGAGAAAAGCTGAAATGCAAAGCTGACAAATGCCAATAGTAGTTTGCATTTGTCCCCACCTCAGTGTTTCAGCTTTTCAGCCGTGTAAAGAGTGCTCTAGGCAAGGGTGTTTTTGTGCTGTTTTTCTAATGCTCTTTATTTCTTACTGGTGTGAAGGACCCCCTGATGTGAATGTGCACCCACCAAAGGTAATTTATGACAATCCCAGCAGCTCCATTTGTCTAGGTAACCCCACATCAAGGTCTCTCTCTCTCTCTCTCTCTCTCTCTCTCTCTCTCTCTCTCTCACACACACACACACACACACACACACACACACACACGTAATACAATGTGTAAATGTGAAAGAAAATAGTCTTTAATGTATAGTTCCTTAATTTCTAGGGCAAATATTCCTCTTCCAAAGCATACCATCTGTAAGACAGAAATGGGTGTTGTAGCCAAGTGCAGTACATCTTATTCCTTCATTCAGCAACTAGTTTTGAGGTCCTAGGATATGCCAGATGCTGTACGAAGGAAGTAGCCGTAAGCAGCAGTGACTTTCCAGAGCGGATAGCTTAGCAAAGGAGGGTGGAAACTAATTAGGAGGGTAATATTACCAATAACAATATCAACACAAATAATAATAAATTAGGACCAATATTTTAGGGTTCTACCCAGGGCACTCAGTGGATAAGGTTGGAAGGCTTTGCTGACAAAAATTTTAAGTTTTTAAATTTTTGCTTTGAAAGTCTTCAAACAATAGAAGAATGTGATCAAATTTGCATTTTGTAAGATCATGGATTTGGGGATGGGGTCACACAAGATGAGGGTAGAATTTTTCCCAGCTTTTTGCTGGGAGTCTTCTAGGAGCTCAAATGCTTTCCAGTGGGTAGAAACACATCAAGGCCCCCTGGAAATACATTCCAGGACTGAATATGCATGTGTGAGTCCCTGTGTGAGGAGGTAGGAAGCAGGAGGCCTGTCATGCTCTGCTAGACCTGGGTCCATGGAGAGATGTTGATTCATTGCTAGGCAGGGTGGATGGAGGAGGCTCCTCACTGGTGCAAAGGGGTCAGGTGTTAGGAGCTCCTGCCCGTGGGCAGGTTTTGACTTGTGATCAGTTTAGACCTTGACTCAGCAAACATAACTGTTCCTCCATAGGAGACTTTGCCTCCTTTTTACTGTTTTGGCTCATGAGCCCTAATTCTCTGAGCAGGTTTACAACCCATTTGCCAGTTGTAGGAATTTTTTTTATAAAATCAATTTTCTAAATGAAGTTTTAGGATTTATAAGATATTGACAAATTACCATATATCTTAGAAAATCTTGAAAGTTATTTAAGATAAAAATCAAAATAACACTTTTCTATTGAGTTCGACATCTAGATGTTAATAAAGTAAATAAAATAATCTTACTAGTTATTCTCACCCCACCCCCATTTTTAAATTGTTGTATACCTTTTAAGCTTATGCTGTTATCAAACCTGGTTAGATACCATTTGTCAGCTGTAGCCTAACCACTGCATTGCAGCTGGGCAATGTGTTTCCTCTGGACCACGCACATGCATGGCCAGACAGCTGTTGCATGACTTCATGCATGATCATCTACACATGGATGGCTGAAAAATAGCATAGAGACTACAGAAGGCTGCTTCATTTCAGGAATGTCCTAATCCTGCAAAATGAGGGTGATCACTGAGTGAAATGAGTTGCTTCTAGTCTTAAAATGGAACGTAATTTAGGTATTCTGAAATTCAACTCTGAATGTTAAGCCAGACTTAGGACTCATCAATGAGTGTATACCAAGTGCTTGAAAGGTTCTTGCTTTGCTTTATAGCCTTCGATGATCTTTCATACTCAGAATCACAAAGAATTATACTCTAACTACTCACAGATGTACTATGAGCAAATGATTTCTATGTATACTGTAAAGTTAGATTTAGCCTTTCTGTTTTCTCTTCGCACAGTATATACCACAGTAATTAGTAAGCTCTAATTACTTGCTATGTTTCTACTTTTATTGATAACTGATACATAGTATATGAACATGTGAGCTTTTTTCTGCACGTATTTTGTGCTCTCGTTTCCCTTTTTAAGTTTTAGTGTTAATTCTTTCAGTAAAAGAGCTATTTTCATTTTTAACTAAATCATATTCCATAGCCCTGGCCAGGTATCTCACTTGGTTGGAGCACTGTCCAGTACCCAAAGGGTTGCATTCCCCACCAAGGCACATACCTGCGTGGCAGGTTCCATCCCCGGCCAGGGGGCATGCGGGGAACAGCCAGTGGATGCTTCTCTCTCATATCCATGCTTCTCTCCCTCCCCCCTTCCTCTCTAAAAAAAAAAAAAAAAAAAAAAAAAAAAAAAAAAAAAAAATCAATAAAAGCACATTCTCAGGTGAGGATTAAAAAAATAATAAAAAGAAAAAAATTTTTAAATCATATTCCAATATTTAGGGTAAAGTGTATTCCCTTTGATAATCATTTAAACTAATGAAGTAAGTTATAAAGATCTTAATGGAATAAAATTAGAAATTATTAGAGTTTTGAAAACTGGATGTGTAAAAATCCTTGGCGAGAATTTTTATCTGATATAGACTGAATAATTTCATTAAAAGCAAACCTATTTAAATCTGTTAACCTATCTTATTTCCTCCATATTTTAATCCACTTATTATTCTGTGAAATACTATCAAGGTCTCTGGAAAAACGTATTATAATTTTTGTCCTTCAGTAGTCATAATTTGTTTTTGTATGATAAACATAAAATACATAGATTTTTTTTGGCATAATTTTCACACAGTGTCTTTATATTATGTAATGGATGTCTTTGGAAAAATAGGTACAGGCCATTTTTTGATAGAAAACCATTTGCAAAATATACTAGGAACACATTTAGAGCAATGTTGCGGCAAAACCTTTTGCAAAGTAAAGAATATCCGTACCATGAGACTGACCCACGATTATGTTATGCTTTTCTGGATTCTTCTACTTTAGGATTTTCATAAAACAGGGCTGCCTCCCTGCATGTGGGGACCAGAGATAAAACGCCCCTCTCCTCCACCCTCCTCCTTCAGAGGCGATAGCATCCTTCCCCACGGCACCTGGGAAAGCAGCCTACACAGGAGAAAGTTTCTCCTGCAGGGAGTGCAATTTTTGGTGTCCCTTGTAAAGAGGATTTCAAATGAAACCAGGCCTGGTTGTGAGCCTGGTTTTTAATACAGCCTTTACTGAATTCACTCGGGGTAATCTTTTACATTCATTTTCAAACGAGTTACAATCTGCTGTCCTTTTATTTTTATTTGTGGTTTTGGAGAGTAGATGCTCTGTCCTCTCCTCCCTCATCTATGAACAAGCCTGTCCAGCCCAGTCCTGAGGACAAATAACTCCAAGCTTGCATTTCTTGAGCACTAATGCCCTGCTGTTGCTGGGGTTATGTGAAACCCTTTCTTATGTTGAACACAAGAAGCCCATGATTATTGGTACCACAGATTCTCACATTCTTAATCAGTTCCACCTGGCCAATAAACAGTAAAGCCAGGACAGCTTCTCTTCTGTGTGGGTTTTCTGCTTTATGGGTAATAAAACTGTCCTTGGTGTGATTTAGGAATCCCTTTGATGCCTGCTAGTTTACTGTATTGGTGTTTCAGGGGTGTTGGCAGTCGCTGCTGAGTCCTCACTAACTGGCATCCCTGAACTGTGGCCGTGAGGTCGTTTGGGTAAATCGCGGGGGAAACACAGCTGGGGTTGCATTTTCTTTTATTTAGATCCATCAAGGACAAATTTAGAAATAGTCATGTTGAAACAAGCAAGGTCAGGGGTGGTTAGATTTCTTTCAAACAGAGAGAAAAGAAGGAAGAAAGGAAAGCAGGGGGAGGGGACAGCATGGGTGAGAGGGAGAGAGAAGGGAAAGAGCAGATGCAATGCAGTTTCACGAACTCCATGAAAATCCCACATTGTTTGCTTGCAATAGTATTTTGTTAAAATGAAATCATTGCTAGAAATCAAGCTCCCAGTCTGCAAGTTAAAGAAATGAAACGGGGCTAATTCTAAGCTTTTCTGTATTGAATTAGCTCCTGCCTAGAGGTGCCCTCTGCGGATTTCAGGGAAGGGAGAAGTATTAAGGACCCTCTTCAGCCCTCTTCCAGCTCCAAGTTTGAGGCCTTTGTATTGTCAGTGCATGGTTTTGATAATGCGTTCCTGTTTCTTGGGAGGGTGGTTGTTTTTATGTTTTTATGTTTATTTTTTCTGACAGGTTTGTGTAGGATATTTGAAGTGGGAAAGACTAAATGGTGTGGGAGGTAATCAGATCAAAAGAGACAAGAAACAGCCATCTGCATAAAGGGAATGCTTTGTGAACTTGGGAAGTTCTTGCTGGTTGTCACTGATTTTGAAGTATTTAAACTCAATTAATCAATAACTGTTAAGAATGGAACTCCTTTAGACTTTGAAATAGTTTTGTTACATAGTGCTCTTCTTTGCATTAGTGCTATGTAGAAAAACTATTCTTGTCTTTATTGGAGGCACTTTTTGAATGGGATAAATGCCATCAGCTTATTATTAGTATCATCGTCACATTTTAATAATAAGCAATACTAATTGGTCACAGCTTAAAGAGCATAGGGAAAGTTCTATAATATATATATATATACAAGAAAGAACTCTCCTGTGAGTGCCTAGTGCTAGTTATTTATCAAATATATAATTATTGGCATCATCTGTGTATATATTTAAAGATCCAAAGTTTCTTCTAAAATACTTTCCCCTTAAATAAGTTCAATATTCCTCAATGAATATTTTTAAAATATTTGTATAACTTAAAAAAATCTCACTGTATTAATCCATTTTGCAGATGGTAAAATAAGCTACTGGAGAGAGTACAGTATTTTAAGAATGAGCAGAGTCTGTGTGTGTGTGTGTAAGGCCATCAGCAAACATGTTTTGAGGACCTATTAAGCATGTACTAGGTGCTGTAATAAATACTGGAACTCCAAAAATGAATCAGACATAGTCCCTGTCCTTTCGAATTAAACAGTGTAATGGGGTGATAGGTTTTCAAATAAGAATTATAGTAGAAAGTGATAGTACTAAAATAGAAGCTAATTTTGCCTCGGGGAGTTGAGAAAGGCTCCCTGAAGAGGTAGCTTTTGAATTGAGTTTGAGTGATGAACTAGGGTTTGGTAAGAGCAGGGCAGAGAAGAGCATTGCAGTTAAAAGGAGAAGTCTGCAAAGACCTCAAGGAAAGTACATGATGTGTGTGGGAAGAGCTGGAGTGTGGAAGACAAAGGCCAGAATCGAGAAATGTAATTTCTTCTCTCTGCCTAATTTTTACCTATTAGCTACTCTGACAAAAAGTTTAGATGGGAGCAAGCTGACATTTGTGATCAATGTTCAAATGCAGATAATTGAAAGTATTTTAGATGGGAGAGTGAAAAATACAGTAATTCTAAATCAAAATGATAGAGCCTCCAGGCAGTACCTCATGACCACACAGCTAATTCTTCCAGAATTATTATGTCTGCTTACATGGATTCTTTACGCATGTATGCATTTATTAATAAGGGAAACCTGGTCTTTTTAAAAATATTTGAAATAAAAAGACTTTCATGGTTTTATACTATTTGAGCACAGTTAACATAGGGATGTTTTACATTATGTAAAGTCAACATTTCTAGCTGGCATTAAAGGAAATAACAACCAAAGCATTGATAAAATTGGTTAACAGTAAATCCTAAGAGTGAGAGGAAAAAGTCTTTGTTTTATCTTCACTTCTGTCTACATGAATTAATATTTATAATATTTAAGTTAAATATAATATTTAAATGTTAAAATTAGTATTCATAAAATTTCATGACATTTGGAAACAGTCTATAATTTAGATTTTCCTTTTAGTAAGAATTCCTAAATATGCAAGGTGCCTATTATAAAATATAACTAATTATAAATTCACTGGGATGCCTAGTCAAAGAATTTCATACGCAAAACTATAAGAATCATTTCACAATTTTGTACTAATAAAAATATAGTTTATGTGTGATTTGTGTATATTTTAACATATTGTATAGTAAGTATAATGAAATAATAATTATTTGTATTGATATATTTATTATATAAAACCATTAACATAAATACATTAATAAATTATTAACATAAATGTATTAATAATTTAATATCTTTCAATAATTTATATATACTGTATTACTATATTTATTTATTGTTTATTAATTATAAGTATTATTAAGTAATAATAAGTAAGTATAATAATAAAGCAACCATTTATTGAATATTTATGTGCCTAATATTATTCTAAGCTCTTGTCAGTTATGGATGTGTCATTGATTTTTTTCTTTCCCCTTACTTCATATCTAATTATTTTCCAGCCTAACATTTTACCTGCAATTTTTCTCTTAAATTCACCCAGTTTTTCTCTTTTTTTGACACCTGCCCCTTCCTCAGCCCAGGATCTCATTGTCTCTTGCCTGAACGACAGCAAAAGTCTTGTATCCCCTCCTGTCTCTGCAGTTCACTCTCTACAGTGACCCCTTAAGCGGGCGTCCATTTAAAGCCCTTCAGTATCTCCTAGTACTACTATGAAAAAGCACAAAATCCTAAACAGCGTACAAATCGCAACCATTTGACAACCTGCCTTTCTCAGGGCCCCTCTTCATGCTCTGGCCAGAGGATCTGAACATGTCAGGTAGCCTGCTGCCTCGGGGAGCAGGACAGATGGCAGGGGGCAGTGCCTGGCCGCAGAGCCACCGGGAGTAGAGGGAGACCTATATAAAACCAGCCGCTGTCGAGGCGGGGTTGAGAATTAGAGAGGGAAAAGAAGAAACACACATGAGACAGGACGATGCAGACAAGGCCTGGCTGCTGCTTTGCACGCACAGCCTCATTTGGTGATCCTGGGGCAGCCCGTGAGGCCGACGCGATGCCTGAGAGCGCAGGTGGAAGCTGACGCTCAGCGAGGCCGAGCTGCCAGGACAGCACCCTTGTGGGCATCAGAGAGGGATTCGGAACTTGACTGTAACGCCAACGTTTTCCACTCACAGCACCACCTGCCTTGCTGTTTGATCACCACGATAACCCCGGTTGTTTCAAGATACCAAATATCTACCCAATAAATGGTGGGTGAGTCCAGTCCCAGGGTAAGTCGCCTTTAGTTTAGGGGCCTCTTTCTCCTTGGAGGCAAACCACCCGGCTTTGTCCTGAGATGGTTCTTGTGGAGCCTGAGTGACCTTTTCCACATACATCTATACTCACAACTGTATTCTAGACGTGTGAAGCCATGTACTATTTTACTGCTATTGATACAGCTGATTTTCACATATCTCCATACATACACTCTTCCAGCATGACTGCTATGAAGCATTGTTTTCTCAAAGGTGAAATCAAGCAATTCCCCCAGTACAATGACACAATGTTTCCATGACTTTTAAAAGTACCTGGGTACATTGTTCTGTTAGTTTTTAATAGCATATAGATATAAATATTTTAAAAGGCCCACTCGAGAGAGGCAGGTAAGCACTTGGAGACTTGCCTGGCTGCTGCTTCCCACCAGCCGACACATCTCTCATGCCAAAGCTGCTTCTCTCGGCAAAGGAGCAGCCGAGCATACAGATGACAACCACATGTGCGAGAGGCGGACGTCAGCCCCATCAAAGGTCCTCAGAAGCTCGTCCATAATCTATTTTCCTTTGTTACTTTCTTTACACATGGTTTAAAAAAATCTGTTTAAAGATATAACTTATGACACTTTTAGATCAGCTCTTTGACTAAGATAGAAACCAGCAATGGCTTCAAACTGTCCTCCCAGCATCGTTTCCTGAATCTTTTTTTCATCATTTTTTAAGTTGAATTTATTGGGGTGACATTGGTTCATAAAACCATACAGGTTTCAAGTGTACAACTCAACAATACATCATCTGCCCATTGCATTGTGCGTCCATCGCCCCAAGCAAAGTCTCTTTCCATATCCATCCCCCCCTTTGCCCACCTTCACCAATTTCCCATCCCCCTTTCCCTCTGGCTATCACCACACCGTTGTCTGTGTCTGTGTGTTACGTATATATATATATATTTGGCTAATCCCTTCACCTTCTTTCTTCCCCTCTCCCTTGACAGCTCTCAGTCTGTTCCATGTATCCATGCCTCTGTTTCTATTTTGTTCATCAGTTTATTTTGTTCACTAGATTCCACATATAAGTGAGATCATATGGTATTAAGCTAACAATGAAGAATATTTTTTTTTGCAGAATTTTTATCTCCCTGTTGGAAGTTTGCAACACAGACTGTTTTGATTATATTTCCTTTCCAATAAATCAGAATTCAGCAAATTAGAAATCTTATATCCTGTTAAATATGAGACTAGAGGGAGGGTGGGGCTGCTTGGGAAGTCCTGGCACGTAACTGATGTAAAGGGAAGCCACAGTCCCTCTGCGCTTTGCTTTTATTCCTGGGCCTTACCTCTCCCACTCAAATCAGGTACTGAAAGAACTTCTTGCTCATGATAGAGGATGACCCAAAACTGGAGCTCCTCTGGGATGGGTGAAAATAGTTAAGTGGAAACTGAGCCTCTGTTGTATGAGTCAGATAACATGCATACCCCCACTAAGGTGTGTGACCTTCTCTGGGTAAGTGCAGGCTGTGGGAGGCAGTGAGGAGCAGGAGGAAATGGGATACAGAGAAATGCAAACCTGGATGGAATTCTGTTTTGCTATTTTCTACAGTATGACTGTGACCAAGTTCTCTAATCTCTCCAATCTTAGTTTTTCACCCATCATTAGAGATTATAATACTTTTCTGCTGTAATGAGTAAATCAAGTAAAGCACATGCCTTAGTTTCCCAGGGTTGCCATAACAAATGACCACAGACTAGGTGGCTTAAAACAACGGAAACTCATTCTCGCACAGTTCTGGAGGCTAGAAGCCCACAGTCGAGCTGGCAGGGCCATGTTCCCTCTGAAGGCTCTAGGAAAGAATCTTCCCTCGCCTCTTTTGGCGGTTACTGGCAATCCTTGGCAATCCTTGGCATTCCTGGGCTTGTGGTTACGTAACGCCAATCTCTGCTTCTGTCTGCATGTGGCCTTCTTCCCTCTGCATCTGTGTGTCTCAGATCCTCCTCTCCTTTTAAGGACTCTGGTCATTGGGTTTAGAGCCCACCCTAATCTTGTGTGATCTCATATTAACATGACTATAACTGCAAAGGCCCCGTTTCCAAATAAGGTCATATGCCCTGGCACTGGGGGTTAGGACGTCAGCATGGCTTTCGGGGAGACACACTCTAACCCACAAGAGTATGTAAAACCGTTAGCACGGTGACCGTGTATCTGTGTATTGCATAGCCTGTTACATTTTCAGTTTTAGACGTGTGACAAATACAATTTGCTGTTGGAAAGCTTGCTTTCGGTCCCATAGAAACCATTTTGTTGAGCATCAGCTTACTCATTTTTTCTTAACTATGTTCCATGGTTTTGTCATCTTATATTCCCACTTTGGAGACTTGAAAGGTCAGTGAGCACAGCCACCCCATCCAGCTGGTTTTGGAACATACTCCAGAGCATCTCTGACAGCTTGTTGTCTCGCCCTTGCTGGTACAGCTCCAGGACAGGAACCTCAGAACCACACAAAGAACCTATTTCGCCTTCTGATTGTCAGTATGTCCATCCATTTCTTAAGTCCAAACCTAGCTCATTTAATTTTAGCCGCAGCCCCAGGTCTATATCTGGGAGTAATATATGAACAAGTCTAATTCCCCTTCTCTATCTGGCCTTTCACATGCTCCAAGTCGGTTTCCAGGTACACCTGCTCCCTCATTGTTTCCCACCAACCAAACCCGTGCCTACCTGGGCTTTCTCGGAGATGCGCACAGGGTCCCTCAACATGCTGGTTATGTTCTTACTAAAGTCTTCAATTTGTCTATAACAAAGAGGATTATTTTCCTTGCCAGAACAAATAGTGGTGTGGAATTCCTTGGAGGCTTTAGCTCTGAAGCAGGGTGATGAAATGGGTGCTGGCAGGGGCCCAAGACCAGAGGAAGCGGCGGGAGAGGCCGAGCCCAGGCGGGAGTCCTGCTGTAATAACAGCCTGAGAGCGGCTCAGAGCCGGGCCTGCTGACCACTGGGCCGGGAAGGCGCGCGGGGCGCCCAGTGACTCCAACAGTGTTTGTGGTGAGACTTTTATTTCAAATAATGCAAACAAATGAAACATAGGTACTTTATATAAATAAATATTTACACTTGTGAGCAAGTTATTTTAACACTTTAGAAATGGACAGTATTATAAGCAAAACATGTAGACTCAGAGGGACCACATTTTCTCAGCTGTAAAAAGTAGTACAGGCAGAACCTGTGGTTTCTATTTGAATTTCTTTTTTAAAAAATATGTTTTTATTAATTTCAGAGAGAGGAAGGGAGAGGGAGAGAGACATAGAAACATTAATGATGAGTCATTGATCGGCTGCCTCCTGCACGCCCCCGACTGGGGATCGAGCCCGCAACCCGGGCATGCGCCCTGACCGAAAATGGAACCTCGATCTCCTGGATCCTAGGTCGCTGCTCAACTACTGGGCCATGCCAGCTGGGCCTATTTGAATTTCTTATTTCTGTATTTTTTGTTTGCTAATATTGCCTCCTAAGGAATTAATAAATTCACAGTCAAGATACAGGGCATGTGTGTAGTGAGGATTTTAACACAAACATAAAATACAGTCTACAAATTTTTGCATAAAAGCTGCATAGGACTGCTTGAATCTGTCCTACTGAAATACCTCAGTTAATTTGAAAAGTAAATGCTACAATGTGTAAAAACAACATTAGCAAGTGATAGCAGACATTTGCTGAGAATCACCATGTTCTATAAGCTTTACATGTGTTCACTCATTTAATCTTCACAACACCCCAATGTGGTACATACGGACACTGCCAACAGTTTACAGAAGGAAAAGCTGAAGCACATGGTGGCTAAGTGATTAACACGAAGTCATATGAGTGGCCAGTGGAGGAGCTAGGATGCAAATGCAGGCAGTGCCTCAAGAATCTGTCCTTGTAACCACTATGCTGCACTGCTAGTCTTAACACATGCATGAAACTAGAAAATGGCCTGTTCATGCAGTGTGTGACTAAATGATATATTTCTCATGGAAATGAAAGCGCTGGTAATAGGCATGGTTTTGTTGATATTTAGAGATTACATTTAGTTGATTATTTTTGTCTAAAACCAGCAAATTAGATATTAGGTGGCCACATTAGAATAGGTCTAAAAATTAGTTTAATTACTGGATTATATTCCAGGTGTTTTGTGGAATATTAAGAAAGTCCTTGTACTTGTTTTTTAGCTATAAATATTTTCCTCTTACCTTTATAACTTTATTTTTTTGATGCCCTCTTGGGAGAAAGATAAATAAAGACCATTTTAAAAATAATATACAAATTATATTCCACTAGTCTGAAAGATCTCTTTTATTCCTTGATTGTTAGAGGGTTTACTTTCCCAATGAAGCCAAAATATTCATAATTTGCCTTAAGTCTCCTTCTAATTTCTGACATTCCAATACTCGTAGTCAGGCTACACTTCTGTGAATGATTATGAATTTATAACTTCTCCTTTGTACCAATGTGAAAAGGAAAACTATCGATAAAACTGGGCATCTCCAAATTCTTCCATTATTTACTTGCTTGACCTTTCAAATCATCAATGCTTTTGGTGGCTTTGATAGATGGAGTAGCAGGTGATTCTAGTGATGGATATCTTGTTCCAAATCTAATTGATTGTGGCACAAAAGCCTTTTATGTTTCTGTTCCATGACTAAGAGGGAGAAACGGAGATTATACCCGCTGCCCTCACAACATGTGGGAAATCAGTGTTTGGGAACCACTCCCATTGGAGGTGGCTGGGTAGATAAAGATTATAAGTAGAATTGCTTATTTCTCCCTTTTAAAATTTGTTTTTTGAGTTTTTGGGGTTTTTTTTGGTAAAGAACACTAAATTAGATATGAGGATAACAGAATACAGTATATGCTGTAAAGAGCATAATGCGATTATGAGCACGGGCTCTAGAATTAATTTCCTTCAGTTTAAATACATCTTTTATTGCTTTATAGCTTTGTATCCATAGGAAGTTACTTAATAACTCTGGGCTTTAGTTTCCTCACCTACAAAACAGGAATAATAATAGTTGCTATTTTATGGTTCATTATTAGGGTTATCAGTTAATCCTTATAAAACACTTAGAACAGTAACTGACACATAGTGAGCCCTCAGTAAATGTTAGTGATTGCCGCTACCAATAAAGAATGCTATTATTTCTTCTTCCTTTTATCACTGGCAAACTCCTATTCATTCTTGAATTTGCCATTATCCCCTCGATGAAGTCTTCTCTCACAGCCATTTGCTCCCTCCTTTGAATTTCATATTAAATTGTCCGCCACTTTCTATGAATATGTTGGTATATTTTTTCTTCATTAACATTTGAACTCTCAGATATCAGAAATTATTTAATTTTGGGAGAAGTATGTTAGATACCTGTGATTGGTAAGTAAATAAAAATCAAGAATATGCTGAGATAAAGCATGGTCTTTGCAGTATTTATTATCTATTCTTTATTCTAAGTATACTAACAAGGCACGGTTCACTGCCACAGTCCATTATCTGCAAGAGCGAGGCAACTGAGTTACCCTAAAGAAGGTTATAATAATCCCAGTAAAATCGAGAGTATGGTGTTGTGATTATACTTATTTTGGTAGCATGATAGGAGACCATGCAAATTACAAAAGTTATAGTTTCCCTGCCTCTAATCTTAATCCTTTCTAATCATTTCTATTTCTTTAATAGATTATTCTTTCTAAAACGCTGTTTTCAACACATTTTTCCTGCTCCAAAACCTACAGTGTTTCCTAATAATACAAATGACAATAGCTAAATTTTCAAGTGGTTATTTGGTACCAGGCACTGTGCTAAACGCTTCCATGCCTTATCTCACATAATAAGCACATATGTTTATTATAGTAATATCCTTTTAGGAAGGAATCTCAATGAGAATAGGACCCTCATCTTTTTAAGTCAAAACTAAACTATTTCTAGATTAGTGCCTGATTAATGCTCTCAAAAGACTGAGTGAATGAGTTAGATATATGATCATTATTCCTGTTTCATGAGTAAGGAAAATAAGAACCTGAGAAATTAATCCAGAAAATAAAAGGCAGAGCCGGGTTTATAACAGGTGTAATCTGTCTACCCTTTGCACAGGACAGGTGGCCTAAGACAGCTCCACACTTCTCAGCCTACCGTTCAAAGGGCAGCAAGTTCTGGCCCACCACAAGTTTTAGAGAGGCTGCTTTCTCAACTGTTCATTGAACTTGTCATACTCGTTTACAGTGGCGAAGTGTTTGCCCTCCGTAGATTGCCCTTGTATTTTTATTTAATTGTGTTGTACGTATTGACTTTGCTCCTCCAAACGGATTTTAGCTTTTAGAAGGTAGTATGTCTTACTAGTCTTTATTGTTTCTCACTGGTCTAATTCAAGTTGTTGAGCTTTACATTTAAGAAACATTAAATATTCATTAGTTCAATGAATATTTATTGAGCACCTAGTATGTGTGTTTTTGGATATGGAAATGAAACCATACTCATGAAAGTGCCCTCATTTTCAAGAAACTCATATTGGAAGGCAGAAGATAAATAAGTAATAAACAAATATAATAAAACAGAGATAGGGGTATGTATAATGAAGAAAATAAAACTGAGGAAAGAGCTGGCAAGTGATGGGAGTTGGCAATGTCAGCTTGATGTTGGTGCTGGGAGGGGGTGGTAGGAGGGAAAGCTACACTGAGAAGGCAGAACTTGAGATAAGATGGTGAGAGGGAAGAGGAAGGTGGCAGCCACAAGGCAATGTAGGGCACAGTGCTCTGCCTAGAGGCGAAAACAAATGGAAAAATGAGAACAAGCTTGATATGTTTGAGGAAGGATGGCCTGCATGCTTGGGTCATTGTGCTTGAAGGGATAGACCCAGGCAGTGGCCAGATTATGTGGTACATTGTTGGCCAGAAAAAGAAGCTTTGAATTTATTTAAAGTGCATTGAACCTCACAGAAGGAAGCTAAACAACAGAAATATCTGCTTTATATTTTAAAAGATTATTCTATTAAAGTATTTGGATGTGGAGCAACAGGGACTTTCATTGCTGGCGGGGATGCATATGGCACAGCTGCTTTGGAGGACACTGGCAATTTCCTACATAACTGAACACACTCTTACTACACTCTTCAGCAACCATACTCCTCGATATTTACTCTAAGAAGCTGAAAGATTATGTCCACACAAAAACTTGCACACAGATGTTTATAGCAGCTTTATTTATAATTGCCAAAACTTGAAAACAGCCAAGATATCCTTCAGTAGGTGAATGGATAAACTGTGGTACATCTAGACAATGGAATATCATTCAGTGTTAAAAAGAAATGAGCTACCAAGCCATGAAAAGACAGGTAGGTACCTTAAATGTATTGTACTAAGTGAAAGAAGTCAATCTGAAAAGACTACATACTGGATGATTCCAACTATATGACATTCTGGAATAAGCAATACTATGGAGAAGTAAAAAGATCAGTGATTGCCAGGAGCGGGGGTGGAGGGGAGGGATGAATAGGTGGGGCACAGAGGATTTTTAGGCAGTGAAAATACTCTTTAGGATGCTATAATGGTGGATGCATGTCATTACACATTTGTTCAAACCCATAGAATGTACAACACCCTGAGTGAACCTTAATTAAACTATGGGCTTTGGGTGATAATGATGTGTTAATGCAGGTTCATCAGTTGTAACAAAAGTACCACTCAGGTGCGAAATGTTGATAATGGGAGAGATAATTCATATGTGGAAGTAGGAGATATATGGGATATCTCTGTACCTTACTCTCAATATTTTGTAAACCTAAACTTCTCTAAAAATGTAAAGTCTTAAAAAACGCAACTATAGTCGAATAAAAGGGAAAGAATGAAGAATTTTTAGTGAGCTCTTGTAGTCCAGAAGAGAGATGGCCCAGACGTATTCCAGGGCAGAGGCAATAGGGATGGAGGGGAAAAAATCCAAAAAATTTAACGGGATGTATTTAAGAGGAAGAGCCAATAGAATTTACGTGATGAATTGTGTGTGAAGGGTGATGAAAAGAGAAGAATTATAGATGATTCCTAGATTTTTGGTCTGAGATTTGGGTAGACAATGGAGCCATTTACTGATGAGGGGATGCCGTGGGACAGGACAGAGGATTGAGAAATTAAGTGGATCAAGATATTAAGGAGACAGATCACAAGCACTCATTTAGTTCCTTAGTTATTCACCACCATGATCCACAGAGGATTTGACGCATCTTTCAACGGGAACATGTATTTATAATAATGATAAAGTAGATGTAGAAAATAAGAAGGGAACCATAAGCAGAAGGAGAAAGTCAAATGCAGGGCAGAAGAGCTATACGCAGGTTATTAGACTCTACGTAGTTACTGTTATTCATGCTCAGATTTGGTTCTGAGGGAAGGGGGGGCCTTGGTCAGTGAGCTGATTTTCATTATCAGGTCAGAGGCAGCCTAACCATGGCTTAGGAGAGGCAAACTCTTTCAAGCTTTAAATTTTAAAAGTTCTTCACAATGGAGCTCAGAGGAGGAAGGACTGAAGAATGCAGTGTGAGAATTCTGGTTCAGTTGCAGTCAAGAACAGTCTTAGGTTAGGACTACACAAAACAGACATAAACGCCTATAGACTAATTCAAAGAAGTCAAAATTTCCGACAGCACCTATGCCTGAGGAATGCCTGGCCTTTATGGTTAATAGGTTCAAATTCTCTTCAAGGGCTCTCCTGAAGGACACTGACGGTCTCCAGTAGGGACACCCAGCTACAGGTCTCCCAACTGGATTTGGCTCTTATTACTCACCGAGGGCTCTGAAGAGTCTGCGCTAACAACAGTCTACACTAACTACTACTCGCTGTATACTGTGAACTGATAAAGGTCTATTTTTCTGTATGATCAATGTTTTGTTTACTTAAATGTCCTTCACACTTTTGGAAAGCATAATTTTTAAAACGTGGTTTCCTTTAAATTATCCAAAGTTGTGATTAATCTCTATTCAGCTCATTTTCAAGGTTGAGTGTTCCTCTTTGGGGCATGGTGTTTAATACACTTTTATTCTCCCTTATCTTTCCTTCTACCTCCTTTTAGAGATAACATGGAATTTTAGGTGCAGATAATTTTTATAATATTGCATAACTTTTCCATTATATGTTTGTTTTTTTTTTTTATGAACAGAATTATATTGATTTTTAAAGCCTCAACTCAGGTATCTCCTCCCCTCTTTTCCACTCTTACTTAATAAAGTATCTGATTCTCCTTCCTGGACTTAATCATTCCTTCCTCTTTGAATTTGCTACACGTGTCTTTTCTGGCATGTTTCCTATTGGTATTGTAATGATTAGTTTAGATTTGTATCTCCTCAGTCAATGATGAACATTTGCTGGTAAGAACCCTGTTTATAGTTCTGTATTCACAGGACATAATACGATGTCTAATGTTTAATAGAAGCTCAGTAATATTTGGTAAATAAATTAAGTTGTAAATGATCATGGAATGTCAACATGAAATATGTAGCTTTGTTTTTGGAACTCTATATAGATTTTGTTATTTTAAAAGTAATAAGAAGGGGTTATGAAATAAAGTTTTTGTGACCTTTTGTCAGCTTGTAGAAAATCTTCAATTACTTAGATCCTGCGTTACAATGATCTAAATATTATCTAATTAGCAACTATAAAGGGCTAGAGCCGGAGAAGTACAGCCCTTGCTATTAAAGGGTACCCAGCATGTTCAGTCTTTAGTAAGTGCCCACCATATGCCAGACACTGACACATAATCTGTCCTCTCAGAATTAGAAAGGATTCTAAGATGTTATCATACACCTTGAAGACTGCTGTACAACGGAGCAGTTTTAATATGTTGATAAGTTTATTAAGGTCCAAAGGGTAAACGCCCCCCAAAATATTTAAGTGACTCACACTAATTTTTAATTCTCCAATCCTCAGCCTTGGAATTTTCCCAATAAAAGAAAACCATTCAGAATTTGGTTGTGAGTCCATTTTGTCTAAAATTATTTGGTTGTGCATGCTGCGTACAAAACATACACTTAAACCACTTTTAGAAGTTTTATATTATTGGACATACCCTGCTCTTGGGTTTATATTGATTTTACCTAGTAATTTACATAAATTCTTAGTATATATTTATTCTGATTGAAATTTTTCCTTTTCTCCTAGATGAGGGATGAGGTACGGATAGAAGGAATTTCAAGTGATTTAGATTTGGGTTTAATATGTGAAGTTCATTTTCTAATAGAGCTCAAGACAAGTGAGATGTTTTCTGAGCGAGTCAAGCGTGACGCTTGTGCCCTTCGCTACCCTGTGCTCCAGTTTCAAACACAGCGCAGCCGCTTCTGCTGCTCCGTCCCTGGGAGCCAGCGCTCCCTCCCTCCAGTTATTATTAGTGCCACTGACACCATCTAGGATTCCGGACACGCCGCTCATTCACAATTCCTAGTTTACTCTTAAGAAAACGAAAATCATCGGCTTCTAGGATATATCCAAACGATGCTACAAAGTTTTAAACTTACGTTTCTCAAAATTCATAGAAAATTTTCGTAAGAACAATCTCATTTTAAGTATTACTAATGTATCTGATCATTGTAATTCCAGGTATTAAATTGAAATATATCAGCAAAAGTTATGTGTGTGTGCATAAAATAAAGGGAAAAAACAGACTCATCAGCTCGCATCGTCTTATTTATTATGCAAGTTACTTGTAATATCTCAGAACACAAAAATGAAACTTTATGATAAAAAGAAAGAAAGAAATAAAAGAAGAAGTAAATAACAGGAGAAGGAGAGGAAAATGGGCTTCTCATCTATACCTTCCAAAATCTTCAACTAATTTCAGCTGTATAGCTTGGCCCCTCAGCTTCCCCACCCAATTAAAAGGCTTCGAAATTCTATTCTCCTGAAAGAAAGAGGTGATATCTTTGCTTACATGCTCCCTTGGCTAGGCCAGATGGGGTTTTCTTTCTCTCTTTTGTTCACATACTGAGTCTTGAAAATATAGAGAGATACTAGAGTTTTCACAGTCATTTGCTTGCCTGAAAAATTTCCTAACTTACACTGTCTCATGTCAAATTAAAAGTTTTCTTTTTTATAATAAAAATATGTGATAGTGTTTCAAATGACATGGCTAGTGATATATTAAATGTGGAAAGCTCCTTTTCTGTCTTCTTCATAAGAGAATACTGTAGGGTGATAAGGGAACATCTCATTGATAGGAAATGGTCAAAACTGCGCGTTAGTGTGTTTTCACGATTCTTTTGTTCTGAACTCAAAGGATAGGGCCCCACGGAGAGGGGGCCATTTGTCTTTTTTTTTCCTCTCCAGTCTTTAGTGAAAATATTAGCCTAAGAAGACAGTAAATGTTGAATGTATGTATATACATTTTTCACAGTTTCATTAAAGAATGGAGTGGTTGGGAGGAGTGTTAGATACTTTTATAATGAGTTCCTTACAAAGCCTTGCATTCTGTTTTTCTATAAGAATGCAAGCCCTGTTGGCTATCGGACCTAAGTGATCAGGGGCATGTCCCTCAGAAGGTGGCCTTAGAAGTTGAGGCGCTAGATATATGTGGTACAAACCTTTGCTTCTCGGGGAGAGGCTGGGGTTGGAGGTTCCCTCTGGAATGTACGGTGCTGCGCTGGGGTTATGGTGACACTGTGTCTCGGCCTTTCCTACCCATTTTTATGTCATTATTTTCTCAGTTGCTGGATATACAGGAATCACTCAACAAGTTTTTGGATTTTCCTCAGAGGAAACTCTCTGTGTGTAGAGGTGTATTCGGTGTGTTCGTGGGAGGATCTTGGTCTGGAGTCTACCCTTTTACGCTGATTGATTTTTCTGCAGGAAATACAGCGAGGTAAATGTAACCTTCATGGTTCCATCGTCTGTGAATGAGCTTGAGCTGGAAATGCGCTGCGGGATGGCTGTGCCAGTCCTGCGGGAGGTTAGAGACGTGTCTAGGGAGAGAGTAGTTCTGACCATGGGAAGCTCTCCCAGGAATGTTTGCAAAGTGGGACTTCACTTTTGCATCAGACTGCACGGGATTTCGAAACTATTTTAAGCCAGATTCTATGGTCTTTCGATTTTTAAGTGAAGGATAGCTTCAAGTGTATATCAAGGTGAATTCATTTGTGAGGCCCACTCCATATGCCAGTGTGTGGCTATTAGAGATCGCTGAGGTGCCTGGTGCCTGAACCCTCAAAGGGGACACCTCGGGGGCAGTCTATCCTGCCGCCTGGGCTTTCTGGGGAGGTCGCTGCTTCTTGGATTTGACATATAAGAAGGAACTCACTCTGGTGCATATCCTTTTTAGAAGCTGCATTGCTGCATTGTGAAATTTTTCAAAATGTGAATTTGTCAATAACAAGCTTACTAAAAGGAAAAAAGAAGATGGCTGACATTTATAGAAAGGTTGCTTTCCTCTTTTTTTTTTTCTTTTTTAACAAGTTTTAATTCTGTTGAAATAGAGCAGCCTGGGTAACTGTGCTTTCAGCCGCTCGTCTAAGTAAACGGCCACAATTGTACAACATGGAGATCAGAGTACCCATCTTCAAAGCTAATTAAATCAATGCGAAGAGCTCCTGCAGCTGCTTGCTTTTCGTCTATGGCTTTCCAATGTGTAAGCCAAATGTGTGGTATTGGGGTAATAAACCTCTCGCTTTTTCTGCCACCCTGACTCTCTCTCCTTTACAGATCTTTACATAGTTACCATCACGTGCAATTTTATCTATTTTTGCTCTATACTATCATTTAAACTTCACAAATTTTGAAGAATGTGTTTTAGTTAGACAAATATTTTTCCCCTGAACACTGTTTCATCCACTTTGCTATAATAATATCTTAATTCATGCACAGAGAATGGATTAAGTCTTCTCTGCTGAAACTATGAGCCTTAAGAATATAATTTCTATAGTATTGTTAATATTTTAAAATATTTTATATCAGTTATCAATGGCCCAGCTGCAAATATTTAATGTATACTTATTATTTTACTATTTCCACACCAATCCTATAAGACATTATCATCTTCAATTGCCAAGAGAGGAGACTAAGGTAACAAAGGTAGAGTGATTTCTGGGCAGAGAGAGCTGAGATTAACATCCACTTCTTTGGATTTTCAGCTTAGTTTTCTTTGCATTCAAGCAGAATATCAGCTTCAGAAAAGAGCTGGGCTCTTTTCATTGAGAGAATAAACTTCATTCTATTGGCTTTAAATAATTCCTTTTTATATGTAGTGGCCAGATATCTCTGAACAACTTATGGTGAAGTTTTTTCTTTTTCTTTTTTGCTAACAAAGAAGTTGCCTTCCCTACAACAAGAGAATTAAGTTTGGCTCATCTTGACTTACTTCTTTCAGAAATAAAAATTATCTGCAGTTACGGACATGTAGCACTCAATTTCTTCACTCCTGTCCCTGAAAGCAGGGCAATCAGGACACCCCATGGAACTAAAGGTGGAGCAATTTATATGTGATAAATAGAAAATAAGTTCTTACCCAGATCCTTCGGGTAATTTCTTCTTATTTTTTTAAAGAAGCATTGCACTGAAACCATGCATACTTAACACATTACGTATACACACGTGCACACAGACAAACTTGCAGGAGATAGAGCTGGAGTGGAAGCAGCAGCCTTAAGTTTCATGGCAGTGTTTTCTATTTCAAGCAGAGAAGTCCCACTTTTCTAGCCATCTGTCTCCTATTAGTGCAGGTTCTGCTGTCAGCATTTACTTAAATAGGGGGAGGCTATGCCTATGTCACCCTAGGGGGGATCATTATTTAGTGGCTGGAGTGGTTTAAGTTTTAATTTATCTACTAGGACAAAATGGTAACACAAATAAATGTTTCTGAGTTTGAGATGATTCATTTTCAGAGTTTAATCGTATTTTCTTGAATATTGCTTCACTGTTCATTTCCATCACGGCCTAAACTGAAACTTTCTTAGTAGACTGTCCAAATAGCATAGATAGTCATTTGACTAAAGACACAATGACTGGAGAACATAACACTTTAAAAATTTTCATTCAGATTCTCTGTTTTGTCAGAGTTGATATATTTGGTAGTTCCCTTTCCATCATTACAAGAAATAGTATAGTGTGGCAATGAAGAACTTGGACTCTGAAAATAGACCACCTGGTTTTGAATCCTAGCTCTGCCACTTACCCACGGCGTGGCCCTGAAGAAGCCATTTTACCTATCTGTGCCTTAGATACTCATCTGTAAAATAGAGATCTTATTAATATTACCTAATTGTGCTTGTGAAGGTTAAATGAGTTAATGTATACTGAATGCTTAGATAGTGTCTGGTACATAGTACTTACTGTTAGCTGTTATTTCATTATAAGGGAGTGCATAAAATGACTTTAATGTACTCTTTGAAGTGCATTTAGTGGTATTTACCAGAAGAAATTTTGAGTTATTAATAATCATTGTTAGAGTTACAAAGTATTTTCTATCTATATAGTTGAAAAAAAGACACGCAAATACTTCTTAGCACAACTCCAGTAATTGGATTTTTTGAGACCAAGAAGGAAATAAAGTTACTGTATAACTAGACCTATTGGGGTTAGATGTAAATTCATTACAAATTCTTTCAGAAAATTCTACTTCCCCTCTTTTCGTTAGTTAGTCTCTTCATACTGTGAAGAGAATATTCCCTCAGGGGGCAGAGAGAACTTTAATCACTATTTTCTCCATTTCCTTGCCCCAATTTTATTTGGTCAGATACAATCTCCAGGGAATCTGTCAATCTCTCTCTTGCTCTATCTCCCTCTCTCGCTCTCTCCCTTCCCTTCCTGCTCTGTGTCTCCCATCCTCTCCTCTCTCCTGTTCAGCTGCTTATAAAGCTCTTTATTTTGCTTAGTAAACTCTTTCTCATTTACTCATCCTGTAAGACTCAGCCCAGTTTTCATCTCCCACATCAAATCTTTCATTAATCTTCCAGAAAGTGTTGACTTTTCACTTTTCTGTGTCCTCATTATGGCTTATTATAGTACAATTATTATTTAATGTTTGTTTACCATTTGACTGTGACTTTTTTGAGAATATTAGCCATGTCTTACTGACCTTTTTGTTGCTAATATCTATATGTTAGGTAGTCGGTGCATATTTACTGTATAAACTGCCTACGTAGAATGTGTGCATCGGGGTTGGGACTGAGCTATTCCTGGCTGGAACTGCAGAAGCTCTCTGCCTAGTAAGTATTATTTGTAGGGTGCCAAGGAACCCAGTCTCTCTGATTTGTCTTTAAAACTGGCCTGCTGCTGGCATCAGTAATTCTTTGTTAGTGATCACCAGAAGGTCTTGGTACATTTTAAGCTAGTTAAGACATTATCTTGTCTATGATTAATAATAAGTAACAAACCAACAAGCCTATTAGCAAGGATTAGCTTATCTGAGAGTGAAGAGATTGATTGACAGAGATGGTGAATTGTGATGTCAACAGGGTCTAGTGTATAGATTTTAGAGGGGTCATTGATCAGTAAGTGCGACCTGGGACACTAAAGCTTTGTGAGTAGGGGGTGGCAGGGAGTGCAACTGTTAATAGGAATATCCTGAAGGCCAACTTACGTTACAATTCAGCCAAGATATTGCCTGACTGAGCCAAAACACTCAGAACAGAGGGGACTCCAGGTGAACACTCTGCTCCAACCTGAGTGCAAGTTCTCCTTCAAAAGGTGAAAAAGCAATCTCCTTGTGTTAGAGCTCACTGGGTTCATTGCGGTTATGCAGGGCAAGGCACGGCCTACTCTTGGCAAAATAAATAAGGTTGAATAAAATAAATTTCAATAATTCAATCCAAGGCAGATCTCTGCCTTGTCATTTCTTGAATCCTTTCTCAGTAGAGTTGCTCAGAAAGTTAATCCATCCACACGCAATTCATCACATGTGTTTATATTTCAAAAAGTTACAGAGATGGAAATTATTGGCTTTACAGACCCTGTCTGTCTAACTATTAAATCATTTGCAGACTGTCAAACAGTGTTCATTATGGAGGGGTCGGAAGGTCCCAGAACTCCACTGCCCCCATTTCCTCCACTGGAAAAATCTGTTAATATATGAAAAATGGGCATTTAAATAAGCTATCTGATTTTTCAGAAATGACTGCAGGCATTTTCTGCCATATGTGCAGCTGAGTAGGGTACCTCAGAAACAACTTTGGAGCCAGATTTGCACAGTGTTTAAAATACTCCCTGGCTAGAATTTAGCCACTTTTGGAGTTCTATGAATAATCTCAAATAATTATCTGTCCATGGCCAGTTTTAATAGCATGAACTACAGCACCTTCTGATTTACCCGACAAGCAGCAGCGCCAAGACTGCCTTTACCTCTACAGGCTCTGATACCTCACAGCAAGAATTAATTTTTATTATTCCGCTTCTTTTACTTTTATACACATATAATGGCTCCTCCTTCAAATTAAGTCCCCACTTTAATTTTGTAGCTCAAGGCTGGTTCTCAACACTGTAGACTGCCCTTTGAGTCACATCCTGACTTACAGTCTCCATTCTACCCCAATAGCAATTACTTCATACTCACCTTATCTCACTTCCCTGAGAATTAGCTTATTGTGGGCCTTCCAGTCCCATTCTCTTACTTAGAAATTCTTCCCTCTTTATCTCAGCCAATATTTCCTTCTTTCCTATAAGACTTTTTTTCTGAGTCACTGATTAAATAACCTGTGTCTTTTCAGCATTTAATGTGTTCCACATGTGTATGAATAATTGCAACATAATCAACTAAATCAATCAATTGATCAATTGTTTATTGATCACAACATTCTGGCAGTGTGGTAAGCACTATAAAAATTATAAAATAATTATGAAAGGTAGTTCTTTGCCCTCAGTTGTGAGAAAATTATGACTTAAAATGCACTATTAACATAATAAAATACAAAATACTATGACATAAAGACATAAAATATGACACCCTCAAGGGGTAAGAACAGTGCTTTAAACCCTAAGGACATTTCTAATCTCAAACGCTTTTTCTCCATCAGACTATGTGCTCTTCCTTAGATAGCCTGTTCATGGCTAACCTTACCTGGTTCTAGTTTTCTATGGTAGCCTTTAGCCACATGTGGCTATGGAGTACTTGAAATGTTACCAGTGTGACTCAGGAGCAGAAGTTTAATTTAATTTAATTCAATTTAATTTAATTCTGATTAACTTAAATTTAGATTTAAAAACAAATATTCAATTCAATCCTTAGAAAATTTTTACATACATTTGGAACAACTTGGATATGTGAACTTACTTTTCCAAGTGCACATTTTATAAATCTAAATACAGGTCAAATATTACCCTTGAAAGCTGAGCATCCAAATTGAGATGTGCTATAAGTGTAAAATTCACAATGGGGTGTAAAGACATAGTATGACAAAAAGAATCTAAAATATCTTACTAATTTTTCATACCTATTGCATGTTGACATGATAATATTTTGTATATTGGGTTAAATAAAATATATTCTTAAAATCTATTTCTTTTTTTTTACTTTTTAAAATACGACTACTAGAAAAAGTTAAATTACACATGTGAATTGCAGCGTATTTCTATTGGGTGCCACCGATCTGATTAGATAAACAAGATCTATACTAGATTCCTCCACCCCAGGAGCAGTTAGCTACTCCAGTGATGTTTCTTAGTCATCCAGAACTCTAGTGCACCTTGGCTGATCCTACCACATTGATCTACAGTGTAAGGTCGCGTTTAAAAACAGTCCTGTATGGTCATGTACTGTTGGACTGAAATTCGGCCCTCTGCTTATGTGGCCCATTACAAATGGATATGTGGTATAACTTCACCTTGATGTTTGCCCTTTGAGGCAAATATTTTTATTCCTTCTTGTCCATTCCCTTTGTGTATTTTCTATAATGGCCATAGTCTGTATCCTGGATTTTCTTCCCTCCCCCCAATGTTGTGTGAGAAAATTAGTTCATTTTTGGCTGTAGCTTCTTGTCACAATCCTTTTTGTCAAGATTCTGGGAAGAGTTATTTTAGTTTTCAGCCTGTTTTTGTTTTTGTTTTTTTAAGAGAGTGACTTTTTTTTCCTGTTCTTCAGTTGAACGTCTACAAAAAAAATCTGTCCCAACTCAGTAAGAAAATGCTGGATTTATAGCTTTTGGCTTTGAGCCCCTCTTCCCTGCCCCCTCCCCATTCTGTTCCAGGTAAACTAGAGGATAATAGGGGCTCTGGGGAAACCACTAAGGCTCCATATGCATAAATCCATGCAAAACAGTCAGTGTCGTACTCAAGGTGCTTAGAGTGCATGAGGCCCAGGGGCCCTTTCTTTTTCATTCTTATTGTCTGAAATCTTTTATATGTGGTTTTTAAAAGTCACGTGTGCTTCACCAACAGATTGCTCATTATTCATCAGATTTAGGTTCAGAATAGCATTTTCCCTAAGCAATCCCTCTCTTCTTTGAAAGATGAAGTCCAGGATAGTTGTCTAATTTACCGTCTGCATAATTTGACCCCGGTTGAGTGTCCACTTTTATTACAGCACCCTAACTCTAGCCATCCTGGTCTCTTTCTTTCCTGACTCTTCTAGCATTACTTCTTTATACCACATTCTAATGCAGCTCCTCCTGATTTTCAGTTCATGGTGATAACAGTATTAAGTGTCATTGAGAGTTGTGAAACTGTAATAGTAGTAGTTGATATTTACATAGTGCTTAGCATTTGCTAGGCACTGTTCTAGACAATTTGTATACATCTACTCATCGAAACTTCTCTCAATAATCTATGAAATAAGTAGTTATTATCTCATTTCACAGGGAAAGAGGTTGAGGTACAAGGGAAGTTAAACAACTTTTCCAAGACCACACAGCTAATAAGTGATAGAGCTAGCGTGTAAACCAGGTGATCTAGCTTTTATGTGTGTGTTTATATATTGAGTTAAATTGTTTTGAGTCCTTCATCCCAAACACTTAACACAGATTTTCTCATTTAATCTTCATGACAACAAGTGGGGGAAATGACATTAGAGAATAAAATAACAAAAAGAATTTTGGAAGTGAAATAGATTTCACTAACTCATGAAACATTAGTTTTGACCTACCCTAGACCAGAAGTCAGGCATGCAGGTGAATTCTGGCCCACTACCTGTGTTTTGTAAATAAAGTTTTATTCTACCACAGTCACACTCATTCATTTATGGGTTAACTATGGCTGCTTTTGCATTATAGTGGCAAGACTGAGTAGTTGTGGCAGAGACTATCTGGCCCTGAAGTCTAAAATATTTTACATCAGGCTCATTATGGAAAAGTTTTTTAACCCCTGTTCTGTACCGCCCCCGAAGAGTCAATAGATTGTGCAACTAAGGTTGAGAGCATACCGTAAGGGAAGTGATTATTT
Source organism: Miniopterus natalensis (assembly GCF_054644295.1). NCBI lineage: Eukaryota > Metazoa > Chordata > Mammalia > Chiroptera > Miniopteridae > Miniopterus > Miniopterus natalensis. The sequence continues at coordinate 135,525,118 of NC_142082.1, read as the reverse complement.
GCTACTGCCTGCGCAAACCACAACTTCTTTTTATTTTTTGTAATTTAAAAAATTTATTTTTATTTTTTTATTGTTGACACTCTTCCAGGTGTTCCCCACTGCCCCCCTTTACCCACCTCCACACAGCCCGTGCCCCCCTCCTTCCAGCCGTCACCACACTGCTTTGTCTTTGTCCATAGGAGGTATAATTGACATATAATATTATATTAGTTTCAGGTATTACAACACAACTATTTGGTATTTGTATTCATTGCAAAATGATCACCATGCTAAGTCTAGTTAACATCTGTCACCATACATCGTTACAAAATTTTTTTCTTGTAATGAAAAGTTTTAAAATCTATTCTCTTGCCTGTGCATCTGAGAGTCACAGGTTCCATTCCCGGTCATGGGCACGTACCTGGGTTGCAGGTTTGATCTCCGCCCCAGGTCGGGGTGCACGCAGGAGGCAACCAATTCATGTGTCTCTCTCACATCAGTGTTTCTCTCTCTCTCTCTTTCCCCCTCCCCACTCCCTTCCATTCTCTCTGAAATCAATGGAAAAATATCCCCACTCCTCACTGTAGCCACCATGCTGTACATCCATCCTCATAACTTAATTTATTTTAGAGCTGTAAATTTGTGCCTTTTGAGCCTCCTTCACCCATTTTCCCATCCCCCACCTCCACTTCCAGCAACCACCAATTTGTTCTTTATATCTATGAGCTTGGCCAATCTATGATTTCTTTAAAAACTCTCTTTATCTTCCCCAAGAAGAGATTGGGAGCTTTGTAAAGAACGAATAGTTTTTTTCATTTCTTCTGGTTCAAATCAGCACAACAGCCCTTCATACTCCACATCATATTGATTCATTCTTTGGCAGGTGTCATGCTGCTTGATCCAGTTGATATGTTCTTGAAAAGCTGATGTAAATCAAAGTTTGGTGCATTGAAACACATTTTCTGCTCATTTATATTATAATTTGTGCAATGCATTATCCACTTGAAAGAATCTATAACTCTATTAAATGCTGTGTGCCTGCTCTTTCACGTTGCCATCTCACCACCTCCCCTAATACTTGCACTGATGTTTCTGTGCAGTTGTCATTGTTCTATAGGAAGAATTGTATCCAAATGTGGAAGTTATGCTTTAAAAAACAAAACACAACAAAACAAAAACATGTATAAGATTTCATAATGAATAATTTTTCTCCAATTAAAATAATTGAACTATTAAAATTTAGTTTTATAAATTTTCTTAAATTGAGGCACAGTTATTGTGAACAGTAATGAATATTTTATGCCAACCACAATGTTGGGTAGCACTGGTGATTTTTCATCATTATTAAGAAAGGCCATGCCATGGCAATGCTAAGACCATAAAAACTCCTCCTCTTCATTATTAAAAAAACTAATAAATTACACTAGTGCTTACTATGTGCTGGTAGTTTTCTACATGCTTAATATACATGGTTTAATCATCCCAACTACCCTATGAATTCAGTTCTATTATTGTCCCCATTTTTCATTACATACTTTGCAATGATTCCTTTGTAATGTATATTTTACATTAATGAAGGAAAATGTCAATCCTTTCTATGTAAAACAGTATATAAAATAGAAGATTAATTGATGAGTTTCTGTTATTTTTAAGTGAGCTATAATGCCATATCTAAGAGTATTATAAATTTTTAAAAGTATCATAACATATCTGAAAAACAAAGAATTCCATGAATGAAGGATAATATTTGCGATACTAGATGTTATCTATTTAAGATCAGAAATTGAGAAATGTGATGTGAAACCTAAATATCTGTGGGTTATTCATTTATTCCTTCATTATTTAATATTTTATTTATTGAATATTTACTATAGTCCATTCCCTTATGGATTTTTAAAATTTTAATAATAATAATTATTTTAATATTTTATTTATTGACTTCAGAGAAAGGAAGGGAGAGGAGAGAAAGAGACAGAAGTATCAATGATGAGAGAGTCATTGATTGGCTGCCTCTTGCACGCCCCGCTCCGGGGATCGAGCCTGCAACCTGGGCATGTGCCCTGACCAGGAATCGAACCTCGATCTCCTGGATCATAGGTCAATGCTCAACTGCTGAGCCACAATGGCTGGGACCTTTATGGGTTTTATATTTATAAACAGAGAGATATGCAACAAGCACATAAACATATTATTAATTTGAAGATTGTGAAAAGGGCTCCAAGCAACATGACAAGGGTGGTGGTTTAAAGAAGATCATATAGGTTGGTCAGGTGAGGTTCTTCTGAGAGAACTTCAGCTTATAGCTGAAGAATAAAAAAGGGAAAGGGTGTGGGAGGGCGGCATATTTAGGTAGAAGGAACAGCATTTTTGAAAACTATGAGACAGGAAAGAGCTTTATTTTAAACTCATTGATCCATGGCTTTTCCCTCCAGGGGAAAGTTCTGTGGCCCATCCACCTACTTACTTCTGCTGTGTAGCACATTTACGACACATTTACTACAATATCTCCATCATCAGAATAAGTAGCCATTATTTTAGCTGTATTTAAAAATAACTATAATAATGATATTAACTTGTGTATAAAATGTCTTTTAAAAAAATTTCAGTTCCCTGTAGTAACAGGAATGCACTGTGTGCCACCAGCAGGTCCCTGAGGCTGAATGTGAGGCTGCCATGATACAGCTGCTGCAGTCCTGGGCTCATCGAGACAGTTCTCAGCTAGCCTGTTTGCTGGCTCTGTGAGTTTAGGCAGTTTAAGTACACTCTCTGGTAACTAAAGAATTTATGTGCATATATACATAACCCAAGGACACGGACAATGGTGGGGAGAGGGACTGGGGAGGGGGAAGGAACAGGGTGGAAAGGGTCATTGGGGAGAAAAAGGGACATCTGTAATATTTTAAACAATAATAAAATTTAAAAAAAAAAGTACACTCTCTGAGTTTTAGTTTTTTAATTACCATAACAGAGAGAAAAACATGTACTTAAATATTAATTAAAATATTTGAAATTACTTGGCACTAGGCTTGCATAAAATAGGCATCCAAATATTACTCATAATATGACAGATCTTTTATATGTGTTAATGATAGTAATGATTTATATTTATTGAGAATTTACTGTGTACCAGGTGCTCCTCAGGAACTTTATTTTTTTAATTGTTTTAATTTATCTTCATTGCTGAAAGTATTACAAATATCTTCTTTTTCCCCTCATTGATCCCCTCCATTCTGTACCCCCCTTCCAGACCTTTCCCATACAATTCCCTATGTCCATGGGTTATGCATCTATGTATATAAGTTCTTTGATTAACCTCTCCCCATCCACCCACCCACGCACCCCCACCTTCCCTCTGAGATTTCTCAGTCTGTTCCATGCTTCTATGTCTCTGGATCCATTTTGTTCATTAGTTTATTTTGTTCATTAGATTCCATATGTGAACAAGATCATGTGACACTTGTCTTTCTCTGACAGGCTTATTTCGCTTAGCATAATACTCTGCAGGCCCCACCATGTTGTCTCAAAAGGTAAGGGATGCTCCTCAGGAACTTTTAATGTTCTTAACTCATTTTGTCTTCACAATAATCCTATGGAGTAGAAACTATTTTGCATATTTCCAAATTTCACATCTGAGAAACCTAAGCCTCAGATTAGACATCTTGCCCAAGATCACAGAGCCAGTAAATAGCTGAGCTAGGATTCAAACCAGGCTGTCTGGCTTTGGAGCTTGTGCTTAAATATATTTTCTCATTTAGAAAGAAATCACTGAAAATGGACCCTTGTCAATTTCTCAGTAAGCCGCAAAATACAATGAGTACTTTGGGGCGAAACCTGAAGCTAAAACAACTTGCTTGTATTACATAGAGCCTATGCATTCTGTTTTTAAGTGACCTCTGCAGCAGATTAAGGAGCATTTTCAGAAACAATACCCTCCCCCCCAAATAGGAAAGAAAAAATGACAAATTGGTTATTAAGGTACACAGCTTGTTATAATAAAGGGTCCTGCATGTGTATCACATAAAGGATTTACACAGCAATTTATTGTCAAACAGATAACAGCATGTAAATTTCCAAGAAGCAACTTGGTGTCACTGGAAAATCACACTCCTGAGGCCCAGGCATTGTATAAATTCCACAGCAGCTGAATCATGAAAACTTTTATAGATCAATAACCCTCAACCTTACCGTATTAAAAAGCATCTTCATCAACCAAGAGAGTTTCAGGGAGCTGCAAAAGCACAATGGGAGTATTAGAACAGGTGGGATTTTTCTTGTGTGTATGCTATTTTCATAAGGTCATTGTTGTGCAGCTACATCATGATTTAGTTTTGATATTCCAATATAATATAGTAAAATGGTAAGATGTCCAAATACATGTTAATGTCTTCTCTTTGCTTGGTATAGAATGCTTGTCATACTATACCTAAATCATTAGAGGAGAGATAAGTTACTGGAATGTGATTGGTTTTGGGCAATAGTTGAAGTTTCTATTCTGACCCTCATAGTGTCCTTGAGCCTTGGTTTCTTTATCTGTAAATTTAAAGATTAAAGATTAATAATAAACACTTCATGAAGTCCTTGACCCTCAAAGTACACATCTCGTGGAGCTATTAACCTGAGATAATATGACTGAGGAGTTTTGTTTTATAACAATTTATTCCAAGTCAAGTTGAGATTATTAATCATCTTTTCTTATTATCTTACCCAAAAGAAGCAAGTAAATTCATATCTACTTAATGAAAACGTTAAAAAGTTTACAAGTATTTTTGATTGATTACCATATATTGTTGCTGGTCATATAGGACAGTTAGTGTTTGAAATATTACACAAGATGTTTAAAGACATATGGACTGAGGGTAATTTTTAGGTTGTTTTCATCTCATTGTTGGGTATAGATTAGGAAGCTATTAAGAAAGGAACTTTATTGAGTACTCATCATGTGGCAGATGCTTTACAAACATTGAATCCATGTAATTCTGACAGTAGCTATAATGTCATTTTTATCCTCATAATAGAGATGGGGTTACTGAGGTTCAGACTATTAGCTAGTTGAACTTAAGAGAGGCATTAATTAAGTAGAATAGAAATTGGAACCCAGGTTTCTGTGTATTCCAAAGCTCTTTCTACACTCTTACTGCCTCTTGATTTCATTTGTTTTGAAGTGATCTTGGCATCATCTAATTGCTTAAATAGTAATAAACTATTCTAATGGCTACATAATTGGCATTTAAATAACTTGACTATGATGTGGTTGATTTGCTTCAGTGTATACACAATAGATGCTTATTTTTAAGATGGGGCCTATAACCACAGATGGTTTTATTGATTTGAGTGGTTAATGCAAAAAAAACCAAACATAAAAACACAGAAAAAACAACAAAGAAAAACAGAAAAGTCCTTTAGTACAGCTTATAATTCATTTTATCAGTCAATTCAATTAAAATATTAGACCTGCATGATATATCATATCTAGACTATTTACATTTAGATAATAGTATTGAAATACTAAATTATATACACTATTCAGTAAAATACACCTGATGAATTTACTAGTGAACATGATCAAGTATGACATTAAATGATTGTATTATAATGGTAATGGAGATTATGTGAAATCAATTAGATATACACATTGAAATATTTATGGATAAATAATATGATATCAGGGATTTGCTATAAAATATACCAGCAAATAAATACACAGAAAACAAAAACAAAAAGGATGGGTTGGATGGAAGAATCAAGATTGGTGAAAAATTGTTAAATTTGAGGGTACATGGGAATTTATCTTTTGTATATGTGTGAAAACTTATACAATAAAGAGTTTAGAAAAGCAATCAGCTAATCATATATATTAAGATGATGCTGAGAAACAAGATAAGTTTGATTACTCTGAATATATGTCCAGATTTATAGTTGTTTTCTATGTGGTTAAAAATATGTATTTCAGATTGTTACTACAATGATAAAAAGGTATGAATTTCAGAGATATGTAATAGTGTATATTCATGACCAAAAGGGACCTGGTTTTAGGATCATTTAAATTTAAATTTTTATTCCCCTGAAGAGAGCAGTATAATTGGTTTTAATACAAATCTTATATGTTGTCACTGAATTTTAATTACAAGTAATACTTGCACTCAAAGAAGATGTAGCTGCTAAAGGTTGAAGGCATATTGCTTCCTTCATGTTATTAGCAAGTCATAAATTTTTCTTTTGTTAATAATACAAAGCATGTCATCAAAAACAATTATGGCCTACACTCTGCTCAGTCTCATGCAACTGGAGGTATTAAAGCGAGATTTGCTATATAACTTAAGTTTTAATGTACAGGAAGGTAAAATTCTTTAGTTTTATACTTCTAAAATATGCGGATAAGTGAGAAGTATCGCTCCTTTATTGCTATGAGAAGTTTTAGTTGCTTGGTTTTTTCTACTTTTTTTCAAGAGAATTTCTTTTAATCACCAAGACAAGTCACTGCATTTTCTGTTAAACATCATTCTCTGGCCCTAGGAAAATTGAGAAGTAAATTTGACTTTGTTTCTCTTTAAGTGTTCCTTTCAGTCACTTATTTCTTTCCAGTGGCATTATTTTCCTCCCAGTCCCACAATTGCTTTGAGCAGCAACACGCTGCCAGAGTTGAGGCACTTCATCACTCACTGCTGGCCTCTTCCCCAGTTTCTGAACCCCTGTCTCCATCCAATCTTTACATTAAAAATGAGGAATCAACTGAAAGTAGCCAATGCTCATATAAGCTGCATTGCACTAATGATTACTAATGGTTTAAAGGTAGGCCTGTCTCAGTAGATCTTCAAGGGAGCACCAGAAGTGCCAGACCACACCATTTTTATAGGTCAGCTTTCACCCAGATAAGCACTTTAATTTTCATATTAAATCAAACAGATATTAAGCAACAGGAGGCACAAATTGTGTGCAATTTTTTAATCGTCACCTGAGGACAAGCTTAGAGAGATGAAGGGAGAGAGAAAGAGAACAGAGAAACATTGATGTGACAGAGAAACATCGATTGGTTGCCCGAAACCTAGGTGTGTGCCCTGACTGGAATGGAACCGGCAGCCTTTCGGTGAATAGAACAGTGCTCAACCAACTGAGCCACACCAGCTGGGCTGTGTGCATTTTTAAACTATATCACAAGACTTCCAAAGAATTTCAAGTTGGTGGTGGGTTGCCTTGGGAGCTCCATCCCCAAAGTGCGTGTATATTTACTCTTGTCTTCCCCTCATCAGTGATGAACTCATGGAAAAATTTGAGAAATGTCACAACTTGACTCCTCTCAGCACATTTATGTTTCAACTTGATTTGAATAACATGCCCAATATGGTATTCTATGAAACAGTGGACCTATAGATACTTTTGAAAAGGGTGTGGGTCTTAACAGTTTTCAAATTGCCTCTCTGTACAGAGTTACCTTCATTTATAGAAATTCCGGACATTGATAACATATGTATTTTGCTTACTCTAAAGAGACTTGGTCATTTCCTTTAAGCAATGTAAGAACTATGATAGAAAATTATAAAACAAAAGCAAAAATCTATTGGTTCAACAGTGTCTAGGATCAACAGCTAGTAGGCATAACCTACACCACCAATTCTCCAATTTACTATGGAAATTAAGGGAAAGACTTGTCTCAGAACTGGGATTTAAATAACATTTTCCATTTCCTATATAAAATATGTTTAAAAATTGTACCTCGTTCTAAAATTCACTTTTAATTAGTGTTAAAAACAAATGTCTGAAAGGAAAAAAGTTGTATCAAAAATATAACCATCCTTTGTAGACTTAGATTCTATTACACTCTAAATTTCCTTGTTAATACTGAGAGATTTATTGCCCCAAAACTTGGACTCAGAAATTAACAGAAAATTAAATGGAAATGTAGGATAAAATATGCTAAATGAGCTTTTCAGTGAAACAGATGCCTGCCAATGGTTAAAGAGAAGAATCTCTGAGTTTGGGTTTTACTTTAGTCCTTGGTATTATACTTACTACAGAAAGAAAAAAGAGAGAGAGAGGCAGAGAAGGCTCCTTGCTGGCAAATTGAGTTCCTTGGGGAAAAAGCAAAGTGGAGAGACCAATTTAGTCAAGGGAAATTATAATACACCAATCACGATGATTGATCCTGCACGAGCAGAAGGCACATGGAAACAATTTAAATGTTGTCCACGAAACTACTGCTTTCAGACTTAATGGCATTTTATTTATCAGGATTACTGCTTTCAGAGGCACTGTAGAGATTCTGTCATTGCGGGAAGGAACAAGATGTTTGGTACATTCTTCCTTGGGATTAAAGGTGAGAAATGTAGAGAAAGGGGGAGGCAACTGGTATCATTTCTTATCTGTCTACTGTTTCTCTAACAATGAAAAATTGCTTCTTAAGCTCTTGTATTCAATGCATATTCAAATAGTTCATTTGAGTGAATTTTGGAGAGTTCAAAAAAGGCATTTTATTTAGCTCCCATTCCCTACCATCTTTTTTTTCTTTTTTTAAAGCAACCCAGTTTCCATCTAGGATGGAGGAATTCATTTAGGTGGGCTGTCTTTATAAAATGAAAGGAAAGATCATCAGTACCACTATGTGGGTTTTACACAGAAATACTCCATCTGTTTTGAAGTATGACCCTTTCCTGGAGTCACTTGAAGGTAAGACAGTATACATGTGCACATGCATACTTTTTTTTCTTACATGTATGGCAGAAAAGTAAAGCCATTGCAAAGTAGTGACATTTTCAAGAAAATTCTTCAATTTCTTGCTTTCATTTAACTTCGATTTCCCTCAAATGTTAGTATTTTGTTTGGGGGGAATAAAAATTAATATTTTTTGATGAGGGCATGTAGTCAAGGAATAATCTGAATCTCCAAAGACATTTGGGGCCTGCTGGCTTGGGCAGGAATTTTCAGTATTATGCTAGATGGACTCTTACCTCGAAGACTGTCAGAAACCTGTGTGTGATTGAAAGGAAGGAAAACGTTCTTCTGAGCTCCTAGCAGAATAAGGTGTTTATTTTTAGTCCATTCGCTTTTGTTTAACAACAATGATAAAATGGATTATTTTAATAAATGTACTTATTTGGAAGCCTCTGTAGAGATCAATTCACTAGAGCACGGGCACAAATCCTTTTCTTTAGTTCTGTGCTCAGTATTGCCGTTCTTGTGAACATTTTACATCGACAAACTTCAGTTTTCTGTAAAATGGAAATACTGCTACTACTTACCTCGTAGAATTGTTGCGTTACTTAAATGAGATCATCTGTTGTCATAACGCCTAGCACAGTAACCATTAACTATTATTGTTTGGGTTCATAATAATATACCTGGACTTCCCTTCATCGTTTAGGAGCAGAGTGGAAATCCACGGTTGCTCATGGAGAGAAAGAGCGTGGAAGGCGCTCTTCTGTCATAGGGACAGAAGCTCGGGCCCAGGGGACTCATGGACGCGGGCTGCCTCTTATGTGGCCTCTATTTCTACTTTGTCCCCATCGCCCACGTTTCTCCGCCCCCAACCTGACCAAGCCTCCTCCTGTCCTCCTGTCCTCCTGTGTCTGTCTTGCGGTCCTTGCACGGGCTTCTTTTCTTCCTTGCTGCTCGCTGTTCCCCCAAAACTCCCGTCACGTCGCGCCTGTGGGCCCTTTGACAGGCTACTCCCTCTGGGTGGAGGGCTCTCCTCCGATCGGCTGTTCGCTGACCTGCCAGCCGTTACTCAAAGCTGTGCGCTCACTCCTGTGGGTGACTTTCTGACTCACTAACTGGGTGTTCCTTGCCTCCCTCCCAGCACGAAGGGTGCTTGAACCTGCCTCACACCACCTTCCTAACGCCAGGAGAGCAGCCCTTCAGCTGCTTTATTTTCCATGCCCACCAGGCTGCATAGTGTGTCTGAGTCATGACCTGTAGGGAGTGGTGGGCTGAAGGAAAGAACCCCTCGAATAGCCATTTGGCTGCTCCGGGGTTACCCTTCTCATCGCACTCGATTTCCCTCTGCTCTGCCGCACCTGCCACGGCCCTGAGGTCAGGGCTTCCCCGCACCCCGACTCCCAGCGACTTCCTTAACGATGGAGCTGACCTGACTCCCTCAGGGGATAATCATCCACCTGGACAAAGATGAGCATGTACTGTGAATCTCTGAATCCCCACCTGCATTTGTTACCCATCCTGTCCTCCTCTAAGTGGCATCCGTGGCTGTGGGACACACTCTTCCACCATGCAGACTGTAGATGGACACCACGTTCACCTCCTGCAGTCCTGGAGAAGTAAGAGGGAAGCTACGGAGGGGAATAGATGCTCTTGACATATTTTTTAAAAATTTATCTTTATTGTTGAAAGTATTACAGATGTCCCCTTTTGTCCCCTTCTAGGAATATATCCTAAGAAACCTGAAACACCAATCAGATCCTCTTGACATCTTGACACTTAAGGTATTCCTTGAAATAAAGTAATATATTATGGCAGGTCTATCTAATAGCTTAATTGGCGCACAACAGACTGCCCACCAGCCACCCAAGCTGGAACCCATGCCTTACCCCACCCGGCTCTCCCTCTGCCCACGGGGTGCTCAGTAGCCTCATGGATGACCACCCCATATCTACGTCTGCGCCTGCACTAGCTGTCTGACTAAACGGAGTCATCGCTGGTCTCCAGACCATTCTTCTGATTCACATGAAAGTTCTCTTTCTAAGATCCAGTTGTTATATGGTGCTCCCCTATGTAAAAACTGCCGATATTTCCCAGTTTTTACAAGATTATGTCATGTTACCTCCTTCACATTCTGACCAGGTCGTGTTCTCCTGTCATCATCCCTCTAAGATCCCTGACATCCTAAGATCCCCTTTGGTTTTACCACACAGACATATGCGTGGTTCCCCAAACTTTCACATCTCTTAGCATTTCCATAACTGCCCAGAATGCCTTGCTCTGAACCACACTCCCCTTTATCCAGCAGGCTCTTATTTATTCTTTTAAACCAGACTGAAATGAAACCTTTCACTTCATATCTGTGTACCCACAGCATTTGGCACTGATACATTATTGTATGCCTCACATTAAATTCTAGCTGTTTGGAAAACTAACTCTCTCTCACTAGGCTATGAGCTCCTCAGATTTGTGATCAAACCTTCCCACAAATTTCAACCATCCTCTCTTCAACTCCTTGAAGTGCCTCAAAAATAAATTAAATGAATAAATGAGAATGGCTGCAATTTTTAAAAATGTTTAAATATTGAAAATGATCCAATTAGTTTTAAAACAGAAATGCTTAAAATGCTATTAATGTGAAGCTTAATTGACCAGATCTAACATTTTCTAAAACAATCACGGTGCCTTGATGCATAGGTAGACTCTCAGTATATATATTCAAAAAACAAAACCTCTGTTATTTTACGAAATAAATTGCCTAAATAAGAGCAGCGACTCTCCCCCTTCCCCCCCACCTTTTAACTTATTGGACCCGAAGTCTCAAGTTGAAAACATAGATTATATCAATGATGATGCATAAAACCAATTTTTAAAAGTGCAAAGTTTGTAGATTAACAAAACTGATCCACTGACTTTTGCTAATAGTCTAGCTACTGAACTGGACTTTGTAGTCCAATTAAAGCGCCCCCATCCTTCCTTTAACCCAATCCCTTCAATGTCTCTAGAGTGATCACTTACAGTGTGTGATTAGTTAAGAAAATAGGCATATACAGTCACTTATTGGTTAGTCTTTGAAGCTCAGGTTTTCATTTTAAACTGCATCTTAAACATTGCAGAGTGTGGTATCCCACTACCATTTTTCAAGGGTTAATGGAAAAAAAACTTCAAAGACCTGAATTCTTTAGTTAGAAAAAAAAATCAGAAAGTTGTCACAGTTTTTTGAGGTTATCTGGTTTAAATGAAATGATTGAGTTGTACTCTTATCTTATTTCTCTCTCCCTCTCCCTCTCTCTCAGCAGGATTACCCATTGCGGACTAGAACTCCTTGATGTCCAATGTTAGTGCCTCATCTTTCCTCTAACTGCAAAAAGGACTTTAAAAAGGTGCTGGTTGAGCACTTGAAGATTTTTTGGAACATGTTCTCTAAAAATCTGCTCTGTCTTTGGGCAAAAATGAAGAAGTATGAAGAAAACTGCTGGAGAAGAGTTAAATAATCTACCTTTTCCAAGCCAAACTGAGGGCCTTCCAGTTTGGGTGGGATCAAGTATCAGCAAAACATTTTCTAATTTGTGTTCTTTAAAAGGGTTCTTTTCAGGACGCCATGAGGAATGTGAGGTTTGGCCTCCTTTTTCACATAGGAGTTGCTGAAAGAAGCACTTTACGTCTTTTATGACTATATGTTTCATAAGGAATTTTCAGCTCTGTCACAGTGCACAACTGAAGCAGTTTTTATTAGCTTTGAGCTATGCGTAGGCGTGCACCTCCATTGCCAGGCCCAGCGACTTCTCTGTCCAGGTGCTCATGCCATCCGTCTCCTTGATTCCCTCCATCTGACCGGTTGCCAATCCTACAAAATTTTCTTTTGAAATGCTTCTAAAACACACCCCTTTATTTCTTCCATGGCTTCCCATCTCCTCCTTCCATGTTCTCACTGGTTCAAGCCATTTTTCAGGGAGCTCTTATTCATCTTCACCTCCCTTCTCCAAAGCTTCCCTATTTATTATAGCAAACACAAAGTGTTCTGCCTAGTTTCCAAAATGCTCCTTAATCTGCTCTTATCTTTCACACCCAATCTTTTTTTTTTTTTACTGCTCTTTCCAACCTTCTTGCAAGTTTTCTATTTCTCAAAGTAGTAAATTCTAATACATGTTTCAAAATCAGAGCTGTTTGTTAAACAATGTGTGACTGCCTATTGTAGACTGTCTAGTCTTAGCCTGGGAATCTGCAGTCTAAGAGGATTCCCTCAGGTGATTTTTATGTGCTTTAAAGGGGAGAGTCTCTGCCCACTTACCTCTTCGGTCTTCACTGACTCAGTTTCTCTGTAACTTCTACCAAACATGCCCCTTTTGCATGGGACACAGCCTCCAATACATGTTCACTTGTGTTGCTTCCTGATTGTGTTTCTCCAGTTACAATATGAGCTCCCTGGGGCAAGTGTCATGTTTACATTTCATGATGAGGTAGAAAGACCACTGGGCTGAAATCTGGGCAGTTGGCTTCTATCACAAGTTCTACCTGTGAAGTAAAACATGAGTTCCTATAGCCTCAGTTTGCTCATAGACTGGGATAGGAACTGGTAGGGATGAACTTAGACAAGTTCCCCTATAGATCATTGTCGTAGAAAGGTCAGGAGCTTTGTTCTCATACCGGGGTTCAAATCCTAGCTCTGTCACTAGCTGTGTAGTCTGAAGGGAAGAGTAACACGTCTGAGTGCCAGTTTCAATGGGGATGATCACATACCTTATGAGGTTGCTATGAAGATAATACATATAAATGCCTGGAATAATGGCTTGTACTGAAGGATTTAGTGTGTTGGTATTACCCAGTGCCTTCCCACTCTTCTCATAATGCTGGATAAAGAGAAGCTGAACATTTCTTTTTGGATGATCATATTATTTTCTGAACATTGTGCTCCTTCATAGCTTTCTATCTGTACAGAGTTTAGTTTAATGATAAAGCATGGAACTAATTGGGTAAAAACTTGGCTCCGCTACTTAATAACTTAGTGAAACTGTGCATGCTACTTCAACTTTTTTGAAAAGGGGACGCAAATATTTTCTTTATTATAAAGTTGTTTTGAGGCTAAATAAGAGAACACATATACATGCCTAGCCAGTGCCCCGGCCCAGAGCGATTGTTAGCTATTATTAATGCTTCTGCCTAGGGTTTGCCTGATCCAACTGAATGTGCATTGTTCTGTGTGCCAAGAGAGCTGCATTAAGAGTTCTGGAACAGATCTGGGTAGGTTACATCATCTGCCTGTAAGTCAGTTTCCTGCTCTACAAATGGTGCTAATAATAACCCATTCCATGGGGCAGCTAAAGGATTAGATAAGGAAGCACATGGGAAAAACATTCAAAAGGCAACGAGCTATACCAGGCATTACTTATATTTATTGTTGTTATTTTCTCTGAATCCATAAAATAAGGGCATTAAACCAAATAATAGCAAATGTTTATTTACAATTTACTATGTTACATGCATTTAATCCTCTCACTTAATCCTCATAAAATCTGCTGAAATAAATATTATAATTCCTCTTTTATAACATGTGGAAATAGAGGTTTAACAAAGCCAAGTAACTTTCTCAAGGTGTCACACCCAGTAAGTTGCAGAACTGGAACTGAAAACCAGAAACACTGACACCAAAGAGCAAACATTTAACCATGATCAAATTACTTCATAGATCCCTTCTGGCCAAGTGATTCTGTTCTCTTGGTCAGGGCTCTTCTATAAAGATATTGGACTTGGTGTTGGAAAAACATGATGGAGGCTTTCAAAGTGAGTGGGAGAACCTCTAGATTCAAGAACAAAACTAGGTAGCTCTTACATGCCCCAACTTTGCCTTCATTGAAAAGTCCGGATTCTTCTTGGTGGGGGATGGAAGCCACTGTGGGCCTGAAGCCGTGCCCTTTATAAATTTTCATGGAATGAAGAAGGCTGAACTATTTTGTTTCTTCACAGAAAACCCAAGCTCCTGTCTCTCCTTAATTCTCTTTATATCTTATGTCACAACAACACTAGGAGGTATTTTTACTTACACTTTGCAGATGAGAAAACTGAGGTTCAGAGTGGAGCTGTTGGGGCTTGAATATACATCTCTTGATACCAAGTCTAGTATTCCTTTCGTTACACCACTCTCTTTAGATGTGTTCTAATCTCTAACTGGTCTAACTTGCAAATGTGATTTACATAATTATTGCAGAAAAACTTTACATTGACTTGGTGTCTTATAATGCGCTTATATCTCATTTGTCCTTACAACAACCCTTGAGTGAGACTCTTTTGCACAGATGAGGAAACTAAGATCCCAAAAAGCTAATCACTTTCCAAAGTTAACACAAAATTCGTACTAGTCAGTAGAGTAGCCAAAATTTTATTTCTTCATGTTTTTTTATACTTTACCACACCTGATGGTGACTTGGGTAATAAGATACTTCAGTCACCATTCATTTTGTAGGAAATGTAGGCAAACCAAAGAATAATATCAAGAACCCAAGTCATCAGAAAATCACATTTGAATTTGTGTGTTTTTCTTTTAAAGTATGTGAAGGGATACTGAAAGTCCATTTTAAAATTTAAGAATAATAAGGGTTTAAGTTAATGGTTAAAAAGAAGTCAGTTCTTTGTTCTTTTAAGAAATAAGATAATTGTTCTATTATAATACTCACAAGATAACCCAATGGAGGCCATTGGCCTTTTGTGTCTTTTGTTTTGTTTTGTTTTTGTTTTTGAAAGGCCCTTGGTTTTGATTGGGATCTTAGTTAAGCAAATGACTGAAGACATAGGAAATTTACATGCTTCAATTAATTAATTGTTTCATTCATTACTCAGCAACTGTGTTATGTCAAGCGCTGTGCAACATTTGCTGCACTGATGAGCACAAAAGAAATTTAAGGTACTTTTATAAACAAACCCAAATCAAAAGTAGAGTTAAATAGTTTGGCCTCTGTGCAAAGAGGATTAGACTTTACGTCCTTCCTTTACTATTTCCATGGAAATGACAATGCAGATTAGCATCACTGCAGCCTCCTTCCATCCAAGCCAAGAGCGGAACAAAGCAGCGTTCAGTTTCGGTTGAATAGTGCTTATTCTTCTGTTTTGCAGCTTTTCTTTTCTCCCAACCTTGCTCCGTGGGTGTGAATGCACAATGCACGGGGCATGTGACTAATTCAGGCTTTATTTTCACTTTAAGAAATTTGTATTTTACCTATAAGGATAGAGATAAACATGAAATGAAATTGCATTTAAAAAATTAATTTGACATTATTGCTTTTGCAATTTAGAATTTAATTTTTTAAGAGCAGGAGAATTTGACTTTTTAAGGGAGTGGGATTGGGTATTGGGCCAATCCATACATCTGGAAAAAATATGCCAATACAAATTAAAAAAAAACAGAGCCCATCAGTGTATGTGATGGTATTGTGATTGAGTCTACAAGTCTCCTACCCATCTCATCAGCTCTTCTCCCAACCCTTTTAAAATCAGGCCACCATCCAACTTAAGAACTAAGTGCATTATTGCACAATTTGAAAGAGAAACAAAGAGCCCTAAACAAGCTTTCACTTGCCTGATTTGGAAAATAGCATCCAAGTGTTCCCAAGCAGGAGATTGGCTAGAGGGGGTAGATTCCCCATTTCCACTCTCTGTCAATAATTTTTGCTATATGTTTAAATGTGGAATGTAATAGAATTTTGGTTAACCTGACAAGTTAGCATTTTCTGCATATTCGCATTGGGGTTTTCTGTAGGAAACTTTGCCTGTGGAAATGGAACACTCTTTAGCTCTTACACAATGTAGTGGATCCCTGAGCCTTACACTTGGTTGTCATCCTGAAGACTCCTAATAACCAATATCTGTTTCCTCACTGAGAATCAAGAAAAAATGGCCATGACCCCAGAACAATGTTTTGTTTTTTATGAGAGAAGATTTCCCCTTGACTATAACTTTAATTAAACTCTATTAACTTTAATTTAATTTAAGCTATTTAAATAGTTCAAATGCTATTAAACTCAAATAACATATTTTTTTAAAAAAGGTATTTAGTTCCTGGGCATTTTTCCTCAATCTCACATAGCCTTAATTACTATCCACTTATTGTTAAGTATATAATAAAATGAAATATGCTGTGTAAATTGCATTAATCTCCATAAAAGTAAACTTGAAGCAGAGCCATAAACTAACCAAAATTGAACGTACAATAAAAAGGCAAAGTACATAAAACATCTTCAAACACTGGACGAGCCTCATGGATGGTGAACAGATTTTATTGTATTCTATTATTTCTATGGAAATGAGAATAAGCATTTTCATGTATGGAGTATTATTGTGTAATATTTCCATCTATTATGTGATTTTCTTTCTTTTCTCCCTGTCTTATTTTAATATCTTTTCCTCAAAGTAGAGCTTCCCTGTATCTATAATTTTTTTTGTAGGTTTGCCAAGGTATTTTTACTAAGAGAAATAAAATAAATTTGATTTTGAAGGAATACATTTTCCTTTCATAATTACTTGTATAATTATGGCACCCTGGCACATACTAGTAACTAGGGAAAGAGTACTATTTAATTATATCCTAATGAACATTTGCAATTATACAATTTTTAAAATCCATAGGAAATTATAAAAATGCTTTCCACCAAACAGAATATTATTTCAATACTGTTTTCAAAAATACTATCCATTAAATGGCTCTGATTCAAAATTTTCATTGTCATAGAACTATAGACCTTCATCTCAGAATATAGAATCATTGATTCTTGGATTTGGAAGCAATTTTAGATGTCTTCAAGTCCAATTTTTCTATGGCTTGACGAACAGATGTTTTATTAAACCTTTTCTAATTTGCCATACACGGTTGCTAATGAGACATTGCTTAAATACCTCCAGGGATGTAATGTTTTCCATCAGAGGAGGCAGCCTGTTCCAAACCCAAATGTTGGTAATAATTAGCAGATATCTCTTGAGCGCCTAATGTGTGCAAGGCACTCTTCTAGCTATTACATGGGATATAAATTTGAGTCCAACTTTACTTTTGTACATAAAGTGCTGACACTCAAGAAGGGGATATAACGTGTCTACATGAAAAATGGCTTGATTAGACTATAATGCAGGAACTGTGTTCACTTGCCAGTTTAGATTTTAGATGCTCCAACCTCCTCTGAACAGTTGAGGCAGTTGCCAGCTCATCAGTGCAGGGATGACGCCCGACGACACATTGTAGCCCCTGCTTTAAAATGCTATTTCTCTTTGGTCCCCTAAGCTGCATCTCCTTGAGTTTGTACCTGAACTTTTCCTTCCTGCCCAGCAACTTTTAATTGACAGTACATTTGCATAGGTGTCTGGGAATTTGATTTGGCACTTCCAAAAGGCTCTTTGCCTGACAATATTTTCAGTTCTTGTCTCACAATTCATGGGCAAGTAGTCCCCACCTTCACATCCAATACAAGATTCCAAAACACACTGGCACAGGTGCCAGGCCAGCCTCAGTGCCCCAGCCCCGCCGGAGCCAGTGGAGCCAAGTACATATGTCATGGAGAATAGCCAGCTGGTAGTTGAGACTTGGTGAAACTAACGGAAACTTCTCTTTTGAAAGGCTCTGTTAGGAATTGGAAGGCAGTTCTGGTGAAGACAGGAACCACCAGCCTTTTGAAATATGGAGGTCACTTTTAACACCCAGAATCTCATGGCCAGCCATCTGTTACTATAAGTCTCTACTGATAAAGAAAGTAATAATAAAAATGTACTGTATTTAAAATACTTTTAAGTTATTTCCTATTTTATGAATTCCAATATTTAAAAAAAATAATTGCAAATTATGCCTGTGAGACATGTTATTTACCCCAACTGTCAGCAGTACTTGGTATATTTGTAGCTTTATTAAAACCCTGGCAATAATTCCATGGGCTCCCAGGGGCTTCATGGAATTTGAACCATGTGATTATAAACATATAATTATACAATCACACTGTGCACAGCAGGTTATACATGTTATCTCTTTTACTCTTCAAACCCACCCTATGGGATCTGCACTGTCACTCTATTTAATGGAGTAGAAATCCAAGGCTTCCAGAGAATAAATAACTTGCCCTGGACTTAGAACTAACGGTGACAACGCTGGGTGTGACTCCAGGACTGTCTGCTCTGAGAGGCCCTGCTCTATGGCATTACAATCAGGCACCAGGACGGAGGTTGCAGGTAAAGGTAAGAGAGTGTGAGGTGGGCAAGTGCAAGGCCTGCACCCAGAATCACCACCATGCCCAGCCCAGCCACTTCTGTTGCATTGGCTGATATGCCAACCATTCTCCCAAGCTAAAGGGACCTTGACAGTGAAGGTAACCAAAAAAGACTTATTTTAGTTGTCTAGAGCAATCACTGAGTTAATGATGTTAAAATCCAATGTTAGTTGATTTCACTCATCCATCCCATTTTGTTTCCTTAGTGCTTTCAAGGCAAATGTCTGTGGTGTGATAATCACCTCGGTTAGCTGAACACATTCCCTGATTTTTATCTCCTAACTGAAGCAAGATAATTACACGTTAATCTGGGTTCTCTAAGTGAACACAGGGACAGTCAGAAGTTTTAATTATAATAAAATATAGAAAGTGTCAAGGATAATAATGAGGAGAAACAGATAGAATACTATATAAGAGGAAAGAGGCATTGTTTTGACCTTATTTGGTCACAGAAGGCTTTATGTAAAAATAAATTGTCATTTTCGTGGGTGTTTAATAATAGTTAGGTTTTGGGAATTTAAAATTGATAACGGGATAGGTCTGTAGGTAGAGGGACCCTTCCTTTGACATCTAAATCAGGACTTATTGGAAAGTAAAAAGAATAACTTTTAATAATTACATGTAATCAATAGACCAGACTGGGACTGTCCTGGGCAGAACGGCATGGATGGTGACCCAAGCTATAGGGGAAAGGGTAGAACAGCTCCACTTGGCTAGAGCAAGAGAGGGAATAGTGAAAAAAAAAAAAAAAAATCAAGTTAAAAAAGTACATTTGGACCACATAGTAAAGGGTCTTCAGGGCTTGGCAGTATTTTATAGACAGTCTAGTCACTGAAAGTTTGTGACTACATAATTCAAATGACTGTCTTTCAGAAAGATTAATTTGATAGTAGAGAGTAAGATGAATGGCAGAGGGCAGACACTGGAATATTTACTTGATATGCCCATGATTTCTTTTCTATCTACAAGTCTTCTTAGAGGATTTGCCTTGTCACAGTTTAAATAAGCATAGCCCTATGTACCATGCATCCTTATTTTTCTTGATTACATCTGATAGAACTAAGTGTGGACATGAGACTTTTGCTGGTTCAATGAGATATTTTCCTCCCCGAATTTTAGAGTTGAGATCAGAAACCAAGTTTCTAATATACTTTTTAATGGTTTTATTGATTTCAGAGAAAGGAAGGGAGAGGAAGAGAGAGGTAGAAACATCAATGATGAAAGAGAATCATCGATTGGCTGCCTCTTGCACGCCCCCTACTGGGGATGGACCCCGAAACCCAGGCATGTGCCCTGACCAGGAATCAAACCATGACCACCTGGCCCAGAGCTGACACTTAGCCACTGAGCAACACCGGCTGGGCAGAAACCAAGTTTTTAAACTGTAGGAATTCATCCTTTGTAATACTTGAAGTGGATCACGAGCAAAAAATATTAATTTAACAGAAAACTGGTGTGTAGAGAGAGATCAATACTGCAAATGTGCAAAGTGAAGCAGATATGAGAGAAAGAGAGAGAGAGAGAAGGAGGAAGAGAGAGAGAGGGGAATAGAGAAGATTGAGAAGAGAGGAGATGGGAGGGAAAGGAAGGGAAGGATGTTCCTCTGTGTTATCCTAAATAACTACTTTTATTTTAATCTAATTTGATAAGGTTTATTTTTCTTGAAAACAAATGTGCTCTAAGATAAAGTAGGAAATGTTCCCCATTAAGACCCACCCATTCATTCTGGACCTGCCTTTTTGCACAACACAAAACAAATCTCCTTCTTCTCATAACAGCCCTTCAAATATTTCAAGGCAGACTTTGTTGTTTTTTACAGTTTCCTCTTCTTTAGGCTAAATATTTCTCTCTTCAACAACAGCTGTTCTGTCATCTGTTTCTTGTTAAAGATGGTGCTCAGAATTGAGCACCTTATTTCAGATATGTCCTGACCAGTGCAAAACACAGCCAGCTGTGGCTTCACGCCTTCTTTTTTTTCTCCCTTGTGTCTCTTGACGACAGAAGCAAGAAAATTAAAGCTCTCACTGTCCCTAACTGTCTACGATATGGGGAGTTAGAGAGAACTTGTAGAATATTCTTAGCTAACGATCCGCAGTTAGAAGTCTCTAGTAAGAACGTGTATTCCTGAATAAGCAGCAAACATGCTCTAGGGAGAGAATCCTTTATCTTTATGTTTTCTAGGGTGAGGACAAGATGCCTAGATGTGGAGCAACCCTCATGGGATTATGAGGATGTAGCAAGGATGCCGACACTGGGCAATAAAAGAAGCCTGGTTCCTAGATTGTATCATTGAGCTAGTCTTTCTGTTTAAAGAAATGTAGCACATATTTCTGTAACTTGAGTATAAATCTTAGTTGATAAACTTTCTAAGGCCTGGATATAATACTTTTATAAATGTGATTTAAGATTATATTGGCTTATAAATCTTTCATATTATATAAACATTCTAATTTATTCAGAGTGAAATTTCCCCTGGTTTTCAAATTTGTCTTCTGTGATAAATATTCATAATTCTTAGCTATAAAACATAGAAAGAAGTTAACTCCATTTCCTAAATCATACCTGCTTTTGTTCTCTTTTCCATAAAAAAAAGAAAAGAAAAATCAACATCTAATAAATTGATTAAAAAAAATATGGCAGAATATTTGCCAAATTTCTAAGGCTAGATTGTAGAGTGGGATCAAGAGGAGAGTAAACCACACTTTGAACACGGGTTTCTTCCAGTAGGGACAGAAAAGCATAGTCTCAAGTACGGCATTAAGCAGAATGAGAGGAGTCATGTTCTGAAATAATAACCAGTATAATTTTAATGTCTATAAACTTTTGCTGCTCTGCAGCTCTTATCCCACAATAACATGGAGTAATTCCAGTAGATTAGAAATGATGGTGTATGTGTTCAGTTTACAGAGACCTTGACAGGGCCCCTCCCAATTCTGGTTCCCTGCAGCTTATGTGTGGCATGGAGAGAGGCAGAAATTCTCAGGGCCAGAAAGGGGAGCCAAGGAGACCTCCCATCAGGGCAGGAGGAGGCAGTGTTGGGTCAGGAGCCAGGGTGGGCACTGTGGGTATCAGCAGCAGGTATGAGAAAGTGCATCCGGGTCAGGGTAGCACCAGGAGAAGCGGAGGGGAAAGAGGCCTCCAACCAATGATCAAATGAAGTGACGTGGCTCAGTGAGCCCATGAGGAGCCAAGGACTGTACACGTGGCAGGGACCTGCTTTCCTTGCCACCATGATGTTTTCTAGGAATCTCTTGTTGCTCAAAAACTATGTAGGGAGAAAGGAGATGTGGAATAATCGAGAAAGTGTATACCCCAAAATAGACCTTATTAATAATCTGCAAGAGACTAAGCTCTAAACAGAAATTGACTGTTACTTAGAATGGGCATTTTTTTTTTTATTGCTATTCAGAGAAATAGGGGCTTGTGATTAAATTACATTCCTTTACATCTGACTTACAGTGTGTGAGTTTTAAAGCCATTTTAAGTACAGGATACTTGATTTAAGAAAGTGGAATGTGCAAAGTCATATAAGGGTTCCAAGAAAAAAAGAAAAAAGAGTTCCAAGAAGGATCTCGCTTATAATCAGAAGATTAACCATTCAAACAAGGTGACACTTGAACAAATCATAAAGGATGTACATGGTCTTTAATGAATGAGAAAGAAAAGGGTGAAGAAGTTTTAGAGGCAGGAGACTGGGGCAGACGAATGAGGCCTGCATGGGAAAATGAGTTTTCTGTTAGCTGGAGTGTATCCATATTGCCTGGAGCATAAAGTTCCAGACTTGGAAAGGATTTTAGAAATGCGTATATTTTTAATCTGGTCTCATTTTACAAGTGAGGCACAGGAGTAGTAAAGGCCTCTGCCCCTCATACCAGTGGTGGGGCTCAGTCTTGAACCCTGACCTCCCAGGCACAGGTGAGTGCTCCTTGCTCTCCAACACTGATGCCAGAATTGGTTTTCTGACTTCTAGTGCCTAGACTAGTGCTAAGAGACTCTTGAATAGACTGCTGAATAAATAAGTAAACAAATGAAGGTTAGTGACCATAGAAATGCAGAAGGAGACTTTCGTGAAAGAAATACTTTTGAGTCTCATGACATAAGTTGGAAGTCAGACTGTGGAGGAGAAATGTTGAGTTGGTTTGGACCTACACAGTTTGATACAGAGAAATGTCTTCACATGGATTTCTCAATCAGGCCATTGGAACGTGAGCCTGGAGGTCCAAGAAACATTCTGGCTCTTGCAGAGGTATAGATCTGGAGGAAAAATCAGAATTGTGATGCCGGTGATTTCAAAGCTCCAGACAGGGCTCTTGACAAAACTAGCAAAGTGAAAACTGGCCCCACTCTCCTCTCACCAAAGTGGACTGTTCCCTCCAATGAAAAACTAGAACTTGTCCCTAACGTATACTGACCAATCTCTGTTTTCTGTTTTGTTTGTTCTGTTTTAGTACTTTTGTAGCACACATATGAAAGTTCACTGGTCTCTGGATTCAGCAGTTGTAGTCAGCTACATTCTGAAGCTGAAGAGTGCCTGGGTGTGGTGCTGTTTACTGGGAACAAGTGATTTATTTTATTGCCTAAATTCCAAATTCTCTAATATGTTTCCTAAGGAGTCATCTGATTTGGAAAATTATTGCAAAAATAAAACTGGACAACAACTAAACCCATGTCAGTAAGCTAAAGTGAATCGCTAAGTGTGTCTGCTTTTCTAGAATATTTTTAATAATACAAAATTAGTGTGTCCCATTCCACATTTAATAGTCTTTAACAAATATTAAGTTATTTGTTTGAAGATGTGCCAGCATTGTAGCCTGTGTCTCATTCCTGTTCTTGGGGGAGGAGAAGAGAGATTGAGAGAGAGAGAGATTGAGAGAGAGGGAGAGAGAGAGAGAGAGAGAATCGTAGCCCAAGAAGAAAGGTTCAGGGAAAAGACTGTTTTTATATGTTGTAAAAGATGGGAGCCCTCACACCAGCAACAACATTATAGCTCTTGTCGTGTCCCAGACATGCATTGTGTAGAATTCATGGTAGCAGTGAGTGGAAATGTTTCAGGGATGGCAGCTGACTTTAACTTCGTAGCCCCCAGCCTGTGATAAGCTGAGAGCCTTCAGAGATCATCCTTTGAGAACCATCACTCTGATGGCATCAACACTGACCTTGATGTCAAGGGACCCACATTCTTGTTATGGCTCTGTCTGTGGCTAACCATATGTCCCGGGGAAAGTCATTTAGCGTCTGCTTTGGTTTCCTGTCTGAATACCTGACCCTTCCTGTTTTATGAGGATGTTGCAAAATGCATTAGAGAAGGTATGAGAGAATGCTTTGTATTCTCCTAAGAAAGGTGCTCTGTGATTCTAAAGGATTATTATTAATACGCCCAGAATAAAGACTATAAACTAAGCTGAACAATAAATAGAACTGATGAAAGTGTTCAGTTTCCTGCTCTGCATACACAAACCTCTGTCTTGGCTGCTATTAGTACCAAATGATCCCAGCTACTTGTTCCAAAAGTTTAATCAGTAATTTTATGAGATCGCACATTTGGTAATGTTTAAAAAAACATGCATAAAGATGGAACTAATGTTATCTGGGGACAGATTGATCCAAGGATAGGATTTTTGTAATTAAGAACAGTATTTTACACATCACCACCACAACAAGAGTCCAAAGAGTTGATTAAACAATGGTACAGCAACCAAGTGCCACCTGATATCGGATTGTTGAGTTTAAAGATTAATCCCATGAAGAGCCAGCAACAGAATATTAGCCTACAAAGGGCTGAGGTATCTTGTGGCAAATCTTTAATTTGTAGCTAATGACTGAATCTATCTCTTGTAATTCCTAAGTCAGGATATCTGAGAAAATAAATATATCAGAGGTGAAGACCTGAAAATAAAGCCATGCAACTTAAGCCCTCAGCAGTTAAATTTATATTTAACAGTGATTAAGTGCTGGGAACATAGAAGGGGCTGTAATTTCATCAGGAGGCATGGAAATGGCCAAGTGTTCATTTTTAAGTGAACAAAGCAGATTTAGTGCTTTCCTAAGAAAGGAAGAAGAAGTTGAACTGTTAGCAAGTCACAAATAATTCTAGTTGACTTATGGTGGACTAAATAGAAACTAATTTTTGAGGGAGTCAATAAAAATAATTTTACTGGGTAGTTCCTACAATATTCCTGAATCTATAAGTTTTTGATTTATAGGTCAGCTATCTAAAGAATGTAAGCAGGAACATTCTGTCCCTATATTTACTCCATTAAGGAGTTAAGATGAAAATAACATTAATATGACTCCTGTCTTTTGGTTTAACTTCATCTCCTGCAGTTGCTCCAAAGAAACCCAGACATCAAGCCAACTGTAACAGGAAGCTGCTATGTCTGCAGGGGGTAGGGGTGGGTTCTGTCTCCCTAGAATGTTGTTCACTTCCTCCATCTGGTTAATTCCTGCTCATTCTTAGAGAGTCAAATCATCATCACTCCTTCTCTTAATACTTCTATAAACCCACTCTTTCCATCTCTGCTGTATCACAAATGAGGCCCCATCCCCACCCTCTGTTCTCAGATCTTCATGCATTTATTTTACCATATATTGATTTCTAAAAATTTGCTTGGCCTCCAGCTCCCTATAAAGCCAGAGATCAATAAGCTAATTTTAATTTTCTGAGCAGTTTTCTTCTCTTTGCCACTATCATATAGAATTTTCTCCTTCTTCCCCCATATCACTTCATTCTAGATCTGCCCAGTAGAGCAGGCTTTGGACTTGCCTCATCTTAGTGTCCCATTTAGTTTTTGGATCGATTGAAGCATTTTGTCTCAGTTTCACTCAGAAGTGAGTCTTCCTGTGTCAGTCCATCTCTGTTATGATTTCTCACCTAGACTGAGCTCTGGCCTCTAGTACCCAAGTTCCATCTTGGGTCTACTGGATCAGAATCCCAATAGGATGTAAGTGGAGGGGGGAAATGCAATTAAGGCATTTATTATATTGTTCCATGGTAGCTGGCTTACTTGCCTGTTTTCTCCAATCGACTATAAGTTCCTTGAAGGCAGGACTTACATTCATCTTGGCATCGAAAGGACCTGGTATCATTGTCATAATTAACTAGTTATTAATAATAGGAAGAGAGCAAAGGGAAAGCCTGACATTGTGAGTATGCTCACCTGGGCAGCTTCACCAGGAAGCTACAACTTCATCCTACCCAGGGAACCACTGGTCTATTCCCTGCAGATCACTGGGGGAAGGGATCAGATAAAGGGGGAGATGGGTGCATGAGCAGTGAAGTTGGGTTGATAATAAGGAAGGTGCTTGCCTGCCAGTCTAACCTGGGGAAAAGATAATTGGCTAAGGAGGTAAAGACAAGATTGGACATTTCCCATGAAGGGATGGAGGGAAATGGGACATTGGAAACCCAGGGGTTTAATTCCATGGAAATAAAGGTCACTCATCTTCCCATATGAGTCTCAGGAAATTCCTTTCCTGGTGACATCACAATAACTCCACTTCCACCAGTAACAGATGGGGACACAGAGGGACACCACCAGTAACACAAGCACAATGCCTAGTCCAAAGTAATTGCTTAAAAGTATTTGTAGAATAAAGTATATGTGAATGGTAAACTTAGAGCATAATATTACTTTTATATTTTAATACCTACATGAGACAATTCTTCAATGAAGACAAAGTAGGTTAGTTTACTAGTAGGCCAGATGAAAGCATATAGATATAGTGGTCAGAATGAAGACCTTCTCCTTTCTGCTAATCAGCAATGCAAAGATATTTGATGGCTTTGTAAACTCTACTTTGAAAGATACTTGTCAAGTAGACTCTGATTTTCATGTTTCCTAATCACTTATTTGTAATCTGTCACTGTTTAGATTGGGGAACTCGGATCTTAAAGTTGGCTTCTGTCTTTTTGCCAAAGAGAGCTAGAT
The DNA here is from genome assembly GCF_054644295.1 of Miniopterus natalensis. NCBI lineage: Eukaryota > Metazoa > Chordata > Mammalia > Chiroptera > Miniopteridae > Miniopterus > Miniopterus natalensis. The sequence goes on along the minus strand of NC_142082.1, from coordinate 135,498,330 downwards.
GCTGGCCCATAACTATGGATCTCTGGCTGGCTTACTGTTGCCTGTGAACTAAGTTCCAGATGGCAGTGTCTATCAGGTACAAGTATACCTCCCACATCAAGCACAATACCCATTTTATGTGTAACATAGCAAACACCCAGTATATATGTGTTGAAAGATTGAATGACGGCCTCCAGGGTCATTCAATATCTCCCACCCAATATCTCCTGTCCCAGATCCTTTGTTGTAGATGATGTCCACCCACCAGGAAATCTCTATCCCACTTGGCAGGTATTGTGTCCTACCCTTGTATAAACACCATTTCTGAATGTCGTGTGCTTCATTGGGAACATCTGGCTGTGCTTTCTGAGCACATTTCTTTAGCGTAGTCAGCACTCTCAGTATTGGTTCCCCTCTGATGCTCTCGGTTCCAAGTCAAAGGCCTGCTGTCTTTTGCCCTCCACTTTCCCCATGAGCATACCACTGCCCATTAACATCTTTTATCTGTAATACTCGTTATAGTGCCCTACAGCTCTTAGCACCTGCTTGGCCCACAAATGTTGGCTGAATTGAATTAGACTTCCATGGCTCGTTGCCCTCTTCTCTGGATTCTCATGTACTTTGCACAGTGGCCCTTTCAGGACAGGAGAGAACCTGGCCAGAGTTCAAGCTTCTAAGTGCTGTTCTGACATCCTTCCAGATTCTTCGTGAGCTTCAGAGTAGGCCTTAGACAAGAACCCATGCCCTTAACAGGAATGTATTAATTTTTACTGAGATCAAGGTTTAATTAATAATATATTCAAGCCACATTTGCTTCCTAATTATCATTCTAGGTTGAGGCAAGGTTTTGGAGGTGAGGCAAAGTGATCTTAGTGATAATGTTCACAGTCTGGATAGCCAGTTTCAGAGACCCAGCTTCCTGCCTCCTGCCTCCTATCCAAGCCGTTCCCCACTGAAATAAGCCACGGCAGGATATGTTGTGTTGTCTGTTTTAATATAATTTTTAGATCTCTTCTTTCTGAGTTCATTAAACCTTTTATTTCTCCCCTGTAAGTGTATATTGTTAGCCTTGGGGTTCTGGCCAAATTCCAATTTGAGCAATTAATTACATCTCAGTGCTCAGGCCTCCCAGCAGTTTCAGCCTGGGAAGGTGCATGCTTTGTCTTCCTCAGCAAGGAAGGGCTGGAAGGGCTGGCGGGGAAGCAGCTGTCGCCGCCTCCCCAGAGGAGAGCAGTTTCAGAAGTGGTGAGAAAGCTTCCTGCTTCTTTGCGGGGAGCTGCTTGCAAAGTGATCTGGGACAAAAGGCATCCCTGTGAATGCGAGGAGTTTTACTATGGGGGGAACTCCAAGCTATCCATCACTCCTCTTTTGAACCACTGCTCAGCCCAGAACAAAATGGGAAGCGATTGTGTTTTCTTGAAGAGCCTTCTTGAATGTGATGGCATCCTTTGAAGCCCCGGCAAAGGGATGTTTTTATTTTGTTTTTGTTTTCTGAAATCCCTTCAGTTTGTCTCACCTCCTCCAAGACCTCACTACCACTGCTTGGCATCATGCTCAATACCTGAGTGGCCGCCTTCACAGCTAACAAAAGACAAAGAGCGCACAGATGCAGGGTGCTCTAATGGAAAAAGTCAAAGAAATGAAAGGTGTTTTCTTTTTAACTTCAAATAGCAAAAGCAATTAATATTCTTTGGAAAGCCCAGGTGATAACACAACACCCAAATTCACTTGCAGAGGTTCCCTGTGACATGATCTAACAAGTCAGAAATGCAGTAAGTGTAGGATTGCAAGTTATTTTGAAAAGATAGAGAGAGTAACCCCGTCTAGATGCACACTCTGTGTTTTACTTGGCCCGGGCAACAGTGCTTGATGGAATGATAATTGGATGTTGATGAAAAACATCAATCATCGTTGCATTGTGACTTGAGTTATATTTGTTTAATGTTAAACTTTACGTTGTGAAATCAACCGTTTGAGTTGGGGAATGGTGATTGTGTTTCTAAAACTTCATTCTTTCATTTATTAGGCAAGAGTGAGTCATTCCTTATATCAATAGGGCTTATTGAAAATTCCAGGATTACTCACACAGGTTTGAAGCATTTGTCACGTAAAAAAAAAAAAAAATCACTTTTCAGGTTGTTGTCCTTCCACCAACCTTTCTAAAGCTCGAGGCTTTTGCTATAGCCCTGCTGCTAACATGCTTGTCGTCCGGGCAAGCTGCGTTTACTCTTCCATTTTCCAAAGCAAATTACCCGTGTTGCTGGGATCAGCCGCCTTGTCTCCGTCTCCCAGGGGCACCGGCAGCCTCACAGGCGCAGGCCCTCCCTGCGAACAGCGGGCGGCCCTCAGCCCCCGCACGCTCAGCTCTTCCCCGTCCGGGCTCAGACCCCGGGAAGCCTGGACAGATTCTCTCGCTCTTGTTTTCACCAATCACAACTCAGTTCATATTTCATTCCCTAGATCATTCTCACGTGTATAAACGCCCTGCCTCTGTGAGTTCCTTCCCTGGCCCCCCCCTCTTCCATCAGCCTAGGAGTTTCTTGTCTTCATCACTCTCACTCATTTCATCTCCATGGGCCTTATCTCAGCCTCAGATTATAAATTTGTTCTAAATATGCCTCTCACTAGACTGTAAGAAGCCAGAGGGCAGTCTCCCCATCTTTATTTGCCCCTTCCTTCCTTCCTTCCTTCCTTCCTTCCTTCCTTCCTTCCTTCCTTCCTTCCTTCCTTCCTTCCTTCCTTCCTCTTCCTTCCTTCCTTCCTTCCTTCCTTCCTTCCTCCTTCTTCTTCCTTCTTTCTTTCTTTCCTTCTTTCTTTCCTTCTTTCTTTCCTTCTTTCTTTCTTTCTTTCTTTCTTTCTTTCTTTCTTTCTTTCTTTCTTTCTTTCTTTCTTTCTTTCTTCTTTCTTTCTTTCTTTCTTTCTTTCTTTCTTTCTTTCTTTCTTTCTTTCTCTCTCTCTCTCTCTTTCTTTCTCTTTCTTTCTTTCTTCTTCTTCTTTTCTTTCTTCTTTTTTTTTCCTATTTCCATTGCCCAGCATAATGCCTAGAAGTAGATACTTATTAAGTAACCAAATGAACAAAAAAATTACTAAAAAAACACATCATGTATTTTCAAGTTTCATTATTTAACGTACTTTTTTTAAAAGTACCACCAATCAAGATATTTAGATGGCATGCATGTAGGAATTACAAGTGTAATTCCTTATTTAAAAGATTTCCTATGTTGCATTAGTTAAAAATGTGGCCACAATATGTTTTCTTCTAATTTATTTATTTTTCCATCGAGACAGACATATTTCAGTTATATACTATGGCTATCTAGTTTTTTCTGAACTACTTGGAATGTAACCACCATTTCTAACATTATTTTAATGTTGAAGAGAACTTACAGAGTCAAGAATTGTGCTAAATACTTTTACATATTTAAATTTATTTCATCTTGACAATAGCTATGTAAGGTTAATACCGCTATTTATCATTTAAAAAAAAAATAGGATCAGAGAGGTTAAGTGGCTTGCCAAAGTCAAATAGCTAGTTAATAAAATTATTGGGAAGATCTGTATAACTCTAAAACCCATACACTCCCTGTTATATGAACAGAAATAAATATTTTGAGACCAAGAAGAGAAAACTTTCTAATTAAGTTCTAGTTTGGATTAGTGGGATCAACCTTCTGACGAGACCAACAGAAAAAACTGGACACATTAGTCAATAATGGAATTAAAACTTTTATTCACCAGATTGTCCATCAGTTTGTAGTAACAAAATCAAATATAGTTTTGGCATGAGGTAGCTACAGGCTTTGTTTAATCAAAGATATGCCAATCTGCTGTAAGTTTATTCATCAATTAAAACCAAAAATCACACTTGGTGGCATTGAAGCTCAAAGGTTGGGGCTGAGACTGGTAGGCAGGTGTCTGAGACAGTCTCTGGGATCCAGCCCCTGTTAAATATTAGCCAGTGATGACCCTGAGTATTAGGAGCTGGGAAACTTGTGGAAAGTAGTTCAGCCACTCCCTCTGAATTGCACTGTTTCTGCAGAAGGGAGTGTTTGATAGGCTACCAACCACATGATGGCTTTTATCTCACAATATGTTCAAAGGGCCGCCCGTCAGTTTTCACATGGACCATGGACGGTGCCATACCTTTCCATTGCTGAATACAATCGAAATTTCAGTGCTCTAAGGCGCAAAAAGCAAAAACAGATGAAATTAGCAAGAAAAATTCCTCTTTCTTTTGTCTGGGATTGCATGATACATGATGATAAATAATCAAATTGATTGGATTTTTCCATTTGCAGAGACTTATTTCAGCATTGTGCCCGCACAGTTATAGGCAGAATGGATTTGATTAGAGAAAAGAGCTTACAAAGATTCGTGTCTCACTTAGGCCTCCTGTACCCAGGAACATTTACGAATGGCCAGACTAAGACTTTATTTACATACTTATGTAATTTTCTTTCATCTTGGGATTTCAAAGAGCTTTATAATGTTGCTTTCTGAGTTGATTAAGCCTCACAACTTCACTAAACACTGTGTTACAATATTATACAAATGAACAGAGGAAGAGGCAGGATTTCACTTTCTTGTGCGGATTTTCTTTTTGTTTGAAATTAGTTAATAAAGAGTGAGTGATGTCATGTGTAAAGGGTTTTATAAATAAAAAATTTTTTGGAATAACTTTGATTTACAGAAAAGTTGAAGATAGTACCCAATTTCCATACCCTTTACTAGATTTCTCTTAATGTTAATAACTCAGAGAACCACAGCACACTGTCCAGAACTGAGAAATTAACATTGTATATTACTATTAATAAACCAGTGGCCTGGATTTGTTCCCCAGCTTTTCATTAATGTCCTTCCTCTGTTCTAGGATCCCATCCAGGACAACACATTGCTTTTAGTTTCATGTCTTCTCAACCCCCTCCCTTGTGACAGTTTCTCAGACCTTCCTTGTTTCCATAACCTTGATATTTTTGAAGGGCACCATCAGGTATGTTGAAAAGGCCCCTGACATTTTTCTCATGGTCAGACTGGGGTCTGGGTTTCTGTGAAGGACACCGTAGACGTGAAGTGGTCCTTTCATCACATTCTATCGGGATCCTGGTATCAGTGGGACTTACCACTGGTGCGGTTAAACTCAGTCACTTGTTTAAGGTAGTGTTGTCAGGTTTCCTCACTGTATCTTTACTATTTTCCCCCTTTCTACACTATATTCTTTAAAAGAGAGTCACTAGGTCCAAAATCCAGCCCACACTCAAGATAGGACTAAAGATTAAATAGGGCAGGGGGAGAGTATCTACATATGTTATTTGGGATTCTTTTATAAGAAAGTTCGTTTCTTCTCTCCCTTTTATCTATTTACTCAATCATTATTTATATCAGTATAGACTCATTTACATTTATTTTATACTTTGGGTTATAATTCAATAGTATGTCATTTTATTGTTCAAATCATTCTGTATTTAATTACTGGTAGTTCTTTCAGATTGGCTTCTATATAAAGGCTCATTCTTAAATTATTCTTTTAAAAAATATATTCTTCAATATATTTTCCTTTAGTCACACATTCCACCAACATTTTGAAGGCTTTTACCATGCTAGAGGTACTGCGATAAGAAAATATTAACCCATGTTTTTGGAACTATTAACCTATATTTATTGCACTCCTATTTGCCAGGTGCTTATAGACTTTACTCTGTGTAATCTTTAGAGCAGTCCTACAAGGTATTGTTACTCCCCTTCAAAAGATAACTGAAGTTCAGCACTAGCCTGTCTGGCTCAGTGGTTAGAGCATCAGCCCACAGACCGAAGGGTCTTGGGTTCGATTCCGGCCAAGGGCATGTACCTCAGTTGCAGGCTTGGCTCCTGTGGAGGCTCGAGTGGGAGGCAACCACTCAATGTCTCTCTCACATCGACGTTTCTCTCTCCCTTTCACTCTCTCTGAAAAACCAATGGAAAAAATATCCTCGCGTGAGGATTGAAAAAAAAAAGATAAAACTGCAGTTCAGAGAATCTTGCCTAGGTCCGCCAAATCAGTAAGTAACAGAGAATTGCAAAAGTAACAGAGAATTAGTCTTTCTTTTGTAGATGATAACTAGCATATCTAATGGGAGGCGGTATTTTTCCAAAGATTTAAGGATATGATAATTACCAGCAAATACAGTAGGAAAGCATATCTTGGCATCAAACAAATCTAGGTCTTTTCAGTAGCTAGAAATTTCCAATCCTCTTCTCCCTTCCCCCCAAAATGATTCCCGGTATACTTTCCTAGCATCCGCATATATTAACCACAAAAATAACAGGTAACATATCTGTTTGGTTGGCAGTTTAATAAATTTCTGAGAAACTTCAGTAGGAATTTTATTTTATGTCCTTACTATTATTTTCTACCCCTATTTTTAATGTTTTAGCTGCTGGGCTTTAAATACAAATCGAAAGGGCACTGATTTTCCAGCATCCCCTTCTCTGTTTCTTAAAACAGTCTGTGTCCATGCCAGACATAAAACAGCGATCCACAACTCATGGGTGTCTTGAGCAGAATTAAGATAACAATTAATTTGTCATCGCCATTTAACACGGCCATTCCTACAATACCCCCCCCACACACACACACCCACACACACTCACACAATTACAATTGAAGCTACTTTCTGATAAAGCAGATGTTAGGCAAGGCCAAACTCTAGAAATGAAATTTGATGGTAAAATAGTATTATGCACAAACAAGGGATGCCACGTTAATGTTTTCTTTGTTCAGGAATATGTAAATAAGAAAGCAGTGGTTTATATTAAAGCAAGGACAATTTCAGTCAGCTCTAAATGAAGAAAAATCTCTTACAAAATAGGGAAACTGGAATGTAAAGCCTTCATAATGAGAAAATAAACTAGCCTTGATGAGGTGTCATTGAGAACGCCATGATTTTTAAGGATTGCTAAATTCATATATATGTGTGTGTGTGTGTATATATATATGCATTACATTATGTGCCAGACCTTTTTGGGAACTTTGGAAATAATATGGAGAATAATCTTTGCTCTTAAGAAGACTTGAAGGTTTTTAGCAGAATCATAAGCACATAGAAAATTGACACAGACACACACACATCCCTACAAAATTTTAACCTGAATCTGAAATATCTGAATATTTATCTCAATCAGCATGAGCCCATGGTAATATTCAGTAATTGTGAAGGAAGTCAGTAATGTAACAAGAGCATTTTTAATATCTTAATTTCAAAGCGAACAGGGGAATCCAAGTGCCTATTGACACTACATTTCTGAAAAGTAGCCACTGATTCACAGGTCTTGAACTGGGTAGGTGCTGGGGTTTCTGTGTGGGGTGGGGATCAAATGACAGAGAACTGGTACCCAGCTCCCAACTCTTCACTTTCCAGCTGTAAGAGAAATATGCACGGACACACTTGTAGCTGCAGTGGGTGTCACCATTGAGAGATAGTGTGGCATTAGCAACTGGATTATCCACTGAAACATTTTTTTAAAGGTTCACAGTCCTTCTCTGCTATGTTTGTGGGTTTGTATGGGATTCTTGTCATTGGCATAGACATCCAGTTACCTGAACATGAGGAATTCAGCAAACTGACTTCTTGAAAGCCTTTTTCCTTCTCTGATTTTAAAATTTATAATTTCTTTTTATTCCATTCTTACTCCATTTTTAAACTGTGTAAGGTATTATGACTGTAAATTAAAAAAAAAAAAAAAAAAGATTAGTAAGAGGGTTTCTGGCCTACCTATAGTGAGTTATCATAAATAGAGGAGGTAGACATGTACATAATAAAATGCAATCTAATGTAGAAGAAATTATGATTCCAAGAGCAATTATGCATTTGGTGGAAGTACACCAGAGAAAGACCTTGGAGGATGCCCTTCTAAAAAGAAGTGTTTGGGATTCTTGTGTGTAGACCAAATTTGTGCTACGAGAACTGTCAGTTTTGTACTTAAGTTCTAGGTAGAACCCGTAAGTATTTCAATCATTTACTGATTGCTTTTCTTCAGAAGAGAAAACTGACTGAATTATCTGATTTCGTTTAGTCTTGTAAACCCCTGGATTTCTTCCAGAAATAGAGTTAGATGACATATTTGCAGACATGCTTAATCTTGATGCTTTGTTTCCTATTTACCTTTTCCAGGCTGAAAGTATATTCAATTATGTTACACCATTGACTCATTGGCAGTTAGGGCTCAGATGGTGTGTAGTTTGTTTTAACAACAAGTATTTGAGGCCAGACCATCATACCAGGCCAGCACAGACATGCTTCTTATGAGCTCATCTATTTTAAAGAGAAACACACTGTGTGCTGAGCTAACTGAATTTCTACTCACTGAGATTTGTAGCAAAATCAGCCTGAAAATGGCCTCAAGGGGACCTCACTTCAGATTTTATTAAAGTTCATCAACTACATATTATGCAGATACATAAAAATAGATTACCAATCATAAAAGAATGACTCATGTTTATTACCTCGAAGAGTAATTGCATAAGACTAAAAAAAATGAAGCATTGCTAAAACTTAATAAAGTTGAAGAGAGCTACTTCCTCTGTCAAGCACAGCAAAAATAGATTTTTGGGAGAATGCCACATTATATCTATTAGCTGAGCTATTATTATTATATAAAATTTTGTTGATGATCTAAAGGAAATGAGAGTCAAAATTATATCCAGGAAGATGATCATACTTAGAGAACTTTTCATCCTTTGTGCCTAAAAACCACCTGGCACACATTAATTGTCTTGCAGAAAATGCTTAAATGTTTATGCACAACAAAGTTCATCCAACAGGAAAAAAACCAAAAAACCAAAGAACAAAATTTTCATGTCTGAGTGTAGGTGTTATAGGCAGAATTGTATCCTCCCCCCCCAAAAAAAAAATTCATATGTAGAAGTTCTAACCTCCAGTACCTCAGAATATGACTGTATTTGGAGATAGCATCTTTACAGAGATAATTAAGTTAAAGTCATTATGGTGGGCCTTAAGCAGTATGGCTGGCCCTGACTCAATAAAAAGAGGGAATTTGGACACAGAGGCATACGTAGGGAAGGCGTGAAGATGCAGGGAAGAGATAACCATCTACAAGCCAAGGAGAGATGCCTGCAACAGGCCCTTCCTTAGCTCTCAGAGGAAACCAACCTGGCTGACATCTCAATCTTGAGCTTCTAGCCTCCAGGACTGTGAGACAATAAATCCCTGTTGTTTAAGCCATCCAGTCTGTGCTCTTTTGTTTCAGCAGACCTAGCAAAAGAATACAGCAGGAATGCCTGAAAATTAGCTGACCGCTTGCCAATCACTTGCCCCCTGTTCTTTTGAAAGCAGGTGCAAATCCTGCTCTTGCTAATGTTTGTGGGGCCAGAGGAAAGAGAACAAGCGGAAGCCCACATTTTGCTTAAAAAGGGAAAATGGTAATTAGTTGTTCAAATGATTTCTCTTATAACAGGAATGAACTAGATTGTTACATAATAAAGTATGGCTTCTCAGTAATTTAAATGTTTAACAATTATAAATCAAGCTAACAAACTGTGTAAAAACAAGTGTTTTTTGCTTTGGCATTTACATAGGCATTACAATTATAATTTTAAAATATGTTTCAGTTATGGTTTTAATATGATTGAAAGTAGCCAAAATGCCAGACAAATGAATTTAATTATTATTGTGCAGATGTGGATAGTCTGTTGATGAGCTGGCGAAGTTTGGGGTAATAAAATAAAGACATGTAATTTGTAAATTATTATCTATTTATTACATCAAATTTATTTTTGTCTTCATTTCAGTGCAACTGCTAATTATCTAACTATAATCAAGATTTTTTTTCTGATTTATATTCCATTGTAATTAATTGTAAAATACACACAATTTGAGTATATTTTCTTCACAATATAAATTAAAGTGCACTTATTTTCAAAGTGTATATAATATAAATACATTATCATTAGAAATATAAATTAAATAGAAAGTAAATAGTTTAAATTATTTTTCAGTTTTTTCTCTGCATATGCAATATCATCTACTAAAATTAAAATGCAGACTTCAAATTAAAACTAGTAAAAATAAAAATTCTGAATTATTTAAATAAAGTTAATGTTTAAAATTAATTAGCTACTTAAATATTTAAAAATAAATGTATTCACAATTCTCATGTTTAGTGTTCACCTTGTTCACCAAGTAAAGAGTATCATACTTGATGGGTGTCAGATTTTGACATAGATAGATGTCACTATGCATACAAGTTTAAGAGTAATATCAATAATGTACTGTTAAAAAATGCTTCTTAGCTGTCAAATAAAACTGTGGTGAATGTTGTACTAATTCACACATTTTGGATCACAAATTAAATCCACAAATTAGAGTGTGAAGAGAAGCAAGAAAATAGACATTTAGCACTACTGGGAAACAATACTTGATTAAGCAACAATCTGTCTTCTTCATGTCATTTCAGAGAAAATATTTGGCAAGTGAATTAACCTCCCCTCTTGCTTAAGTGTTTCCACCACTGCACTCTTCCTGCACTAGAACCACTGCAATCAACCCACGTATCTGTGGCATTCATATCTAGATGCCTTGTTGTCTAAGGGCATATAGCAACGAATGAGGGGAATTTCCTTGGGGACTGATTTGTCTTAGTCACAGGGGAGATGTGTAGGCTTACAGGGTGGGCTGTGATGGTGTTGAGTGCAAGTCCTTGAGTTATAGAGGCACTCGTGTATTCTTTAATAAACATATTTGTGTGTGTGCGTCTGTGGTACATGAGGCCATATTTTTGTGTTTGTTCTATGTGAGGCCCTCTAAAGAGTGAGGACCAGGGTAGGGGCCCACCACTCTGCCCATGTCTGAGAGTGTACTATCGGTGGAATAGTGACCTCCCAAGTTCATGTCTAGCCAGAACCCCAGAATGAACATTATTTGGAGGTTGGGTGTTAATAGATATAATTAGTTAAGGGTCTTGAATAGGAATTATCCTAGACTTAGGGTGGGCTTTAAATTTGTGACTGCCGTCCTTATAAGAAGAGTAAAGGACACAGAAAACACATACACAGGGAAGAAAATCACAGGAAGATTAGAGTTAAGTTGCCAAAAGCCAAGGGATGCCTGGGCACCCAGAAGCTCAGAGGCACGGAAAGATTCTTTCCTAGAACCTTCAGAAGCATGGCCCTGTTGACAACCTGATTTCAGACTTCCAGCCTCCAGAACTGTGAGAGAATAAATTTCTGTTGTTTCCAGGAACCTGATGGTGGTACCGTGCCACAGTAGTCCTAGGAAAGTAATATAAGGTGGTACTGTCCTAAAGGATCTCCTCTGGACATTGGCACTTGACTTTCCATAACCAGGAAGGATAATCCAAGAAATGTTTTCTCTCAGCGTACTCCAGTAATTATTATATCAACATGATGGGATCCCATTAGGATTCATTTGACTTAAACAAATTCGACTTTTCATAAAAGAAAAAAGGAAAATGATAATTATAACAACGTTGGCCAGTGATGGTGTTCAGCACTCAATAAACATGGATCCCATTTAGAATGAACTGCAGATTTCAAACATGGATCTCTGGCTCTCTATTAGTCTTATCTTTCCCATAGTATTAGCACCTCCCTTCCTTCCTTCCTTCCTTCCTTCCTTCCTTCCTTCCTTCCTTCCTTCCTTCCTTCCTTCCTTCCCTCCTTTCTTTCTTTCTGCTTCCTATTTTATGTATGTATGTATCATCTACCTAATACAGCACCCAGCTGCTCTGTATTAAGTCACTACTATGTAATCCGGGAACAGAATATCATTACTATGCAGTCCATGAACTAAATATCATGTTCTAGACCTAAACTGTGAACATTCAAACACTCACTTCCCAACCAACTACAACAACATAATCCAGTGATCCAGGCCATTCTAGACTCTGCCTCTGATGTTGGTCAAGTTGATGAACAGTTATTTCAATATTCTCACTGTGTTGTTAGAATAAATGAAATAGGTGGTGTGATTCTCAAAAATTTCTTTCTTTAAACTATTATTAGACTATAATGTTTACAAGGAAAATTATGAGGAAAAAGAAAATATATTGCCCGGCCAGCATGACTCTGGTTGAGCATTGACCTAGGATCCAGGAGATCCTGGTTCAATTCCTGGTCAGGGCACATGCCCAGGTTAAGGGCTCGTTCCCCAGTCGGGGGCGTGCAGGAGGCAGCCGATCCATGGCTCTCTCATCATTGATGTTTCCATTTCTCTCTCTCTCTCTCTCTCCCTCTCTCTGAAATCAATAAAGATATATTTAAAAAATTGACTCGTAACATATAGCCTATGTTTTAACTTCCTTTTTTTTTTTTTTTTGAAGTGGGAGGAAGACTGCTCCTTGAAGAAATGTGTGTGAGCGGCTGGGGAAGGAGGTAGGTAGCTGGCATGCAGCAGGGCTCGTGAGCAGCCCCTTCGCTTCTTCGGGGGTAAGCGCTTTTGGGGAATATTGGGCACGCGTGGAGGAGATGGAGGAGAAAGGAACCCTTCCCCACGTTCTTAGGCAGAGTCATCAGCATCTTCAGTGGGACCTTTAAAAACATGTGTTACGTAAATAGTGTACTATTTTCGTAATCTCTGAAATGTAAATAATATTAAACTTTAAAATCATAGGATCTGAAATCCAAGCACCCTAAGCTCAAATATGTTCCCAAGCTTACTGAAAGCTTGATGCTGGGAAAGCTATTTAATATCTTGTGGTCTTAGACTCATCATTTATAAAATGGGCAAAATAACTGTTGCTCATGGAACTCCCAGAAAGATAGTAGGACAGAGGCTATAAAGTGACTAGCGTAGTGTCTTATGTACAATGGATGCTGGGCAAACGGAACATATTATTCTTTACCTGATTCCATACAAATTTATATATGTTCAGACTATTTATGTAAGTTCATTATTTTCTTTAAAATTTAAGAATGAGCACTAGTCATCAGTAACAGGTATATTTTGAAACGCTCCTTTGCCAGGAATGATTTCGATTGGTGCTGGTGGCCGCTGTTTCTGCTTTTAGACAATTTTGTTAATATTTAGCAATTTTGTGGGGACACAGGAAAATCTGTCAGTTATTCATGCCCTGTCACTAGTCCTTCCTCTATTCTCTCTTCTGAATGCCTGAGGTGTAAGCCTATGGAAGATGTAATTAAAGAGGAGAGGTGCCAGTGGGTGCCACGGCTCCTAAGACACTCCACCCTCTTTCTCTTTGAAGCTGTAGATGAGAGTTCACCCACAATGGAGAGCTTCCTAAAAGCTCTCTTAGAGTGGCAAAGTGGAGTATATTTGCAGGAACACCGGCTGACATTGTAGAGTCTCACCTAGTTGGTTTTATTTCCCCTTGAAGATCAGCGCCACTTGCTAACCGTCCCTGCCATCTCCGCCAGGCCAGGGCGCCCGGGCCGTGCTCCGAGCCGTCAGTCTCACGGTGCTGGCTCTTCAAGGAAAAGCGCTGGAGACAACCACAGTGTTTAGAAGGCTTACGGCAAATTATTTTCACTTACTAGTCCTAATATTTAGGGTTCAGAAAACCAATTAATACAGTTTACTGGTAAGGAAAAGGAATTAGGTTGGATTAGGATACAAATTCAGTGCAATTTGCTCTCCTCTAATGGTGGTGAGAAAGATTTAAAAAAACAAGCTGAAACTGTGGCTACTGACATACCCACAGCCCACTCACACATTATATAAATTTTCTGAGGCCTTAATTCTAATAAGGATCTGGTGAAATTATGAGATGTTTAATACTCTATTGTTTTTATTCAGAACCTAGATTAAGATTACTATTTTTAGGGTTTTTGTTTTCCCTTTCACCTAAGTAAGACCTATTGTACTTGGAATGTTACTGAGAACTGGATCTTCTAAAGAACTTTAAATAAGCTTTTAACTCAATCTCTCCTTTGTGTTATTAAAAGCATATTTCACAAAAAGTAGGAATTATTCTAAATGTGAAAAATAAAAGTCAGATCATTTTGTATTTATTGTTTTCATGATCAAGAGACTAAAAATAGGTGCATTTTTTCACAACACAATTTGAGGGCTGTGACATGAACCGGGGCCCATTTTGTACATGGCAGACTTGAAATTCCAGCAGGTTCATGCCTGACTTCTGTTGTCCCTGAGAACACATGCAAACATGTCACAGAGGCAAAGCAGGGAGCAGAAAGCAGGGCTAAGAGGACAGCTTAATTACCTGTCATGTCAATGCCATTGCCGCCAACCTAGGTGCTCTTTCTCCTCTATAAAATAATATTTTGTGTCTTCAATAATATGACTTAGCATTTATATACATAAACTGTGTTATAAAATATTTCAAATTTCCAGCTATTTTCTCTTAAATGATTTACTCATTTCATGCACCCAGACCAAAAATAACATACACTATAGGGCAACAGGTGCAAAATGCCTTGAGGGAAATACATCCATCAGAATGTCATTGTATGTTATATGCAGGTTATTTATTTATTTTCTTGCCTGGTCCTGAGGTAGGCTAAGCACCTGCAACCCATGGTGATGGTTTTCACAGGGTGCTTCCACATTCTAGGCAGTTTTCATCAAAGCATTGAAGTTTTGTGGCTTGACACTCTTCAGCTAATATAAAAATAAAGAAACAGAGCTACGTAAACTCATTTCCTTCACTCTCTCTCCCACATCTAAACATTTGTTTTAAAGTAATATCTCTATGTCCTGGAATACACCCTCCCCTCCTCTTGCCACTCATAACTTTGTGTTTCTCTAGTACCAGGTCGAATCACCATATACTACATATTTTCTCAACTCATCATAATTACAGAAAGACCTGTGCCATATAACTTTATGCAGGTTTTCCTCATGAAAAAATTCAGTGTGATAACAACCCTTAGAATGCCTCATTTTCCTCATCAAATATAATGATTTTGTGACTTTCCATGGGGGGGGTGTGCAACATAGAGAAGGCAAGACCATTCTGAATGGATTATAAAATAATTCTCTATGGTAACTAAAGATCCATATGATTCTTTCCTTCCTTATATAAGTTTTCTTCTCTTGCATGTGAAAACTTAGAAAAATGTGCTTTAGTATAAATAGGTCCTTTGGTTTTAGTTCTCAGAGCTGACATAAACTACAAAGATTTTTCTTTTCAAAAAGCCAATGTTATAAAAGGATCGATGGAGCCAACCATTGTTGAGTGCTGGTGATATGAGGCACAGCTGTGGGCTGGGTGGTTAGGTCTTCCTTGTTTTTCCATTTTCTTTTTCCAAGTATGTGTATCTAGTTATTCTATGTTTTTACTAGGAAATGTCAGTAAGCGAGTGTTTGGCAAGGCTAAGTGCACATCCTTCCCAGTATAGTTTGGCTCTGAATGATATCCTGAATGTCCCTTGCGCAGGGCCATGGAGTAGGCTACTGAAAAAAAAACACAAAAACACAGAGGAAGTGGTCAATAATCTTAAGAAGCAGTCAAAGATTGTATTAATCAGGATTTTTTTTTTTTAGTGGCTGGTGTCAAAAAGCCCAAATTAAATTAGCATGAACAAATAGGGTGGCTCAATAGTTCTCGTAACCCAAATGCAGCTCTCCCATGCATGGAGCTGGCCTTCCTCGTGATGACGACGTGGAAGTCATCGCCTTTGAGAACCGCCGCCTCTCCCTGTGGGTTGGATTTATTTTTACGGATGAAAATGGACTTTCTCCATGTGTGGTAGGAATTCCAGACGTACATTCCTCCAGCTCCATAACCTGAGAAGAAAGTTTATTTTCTCTCCTTGTTCTAGTTACTAAAATTTTTGGTGCTGGAAGTCTTCTGAGCCAGTTACTCAGACCTCCTGTCTTCCTGAGTCCTAACCACAAAGAATAAATACATTTAGGACAACTGGGATCAATGCATAAAGTCAGCCACCCCAAACAATAGATTGGTAACAGATTTATTTCTCCCTCTGCTTTAAGGCTTATACCCACTTTTGCTTCTACAGAATAAACTCTGTTCACATATCTGCCGAGCTTCGCAGAGGATTGGAGCCCAGCCTCGGGAACTCCTTGGGAGGCAGAAATGAGACAAAGGGAGAGATAATGTTGGTCGGGTTCATCTCTAGAAAGTAGATTTTATGGACCCTAACTTTGCATGGCCGCAAGAAGAAACAGAGACCATTATGTTTCTTAGATATCATAAAACCAGCCACAGAATCAGGCGGAGGAGTCCAGTTCTTGTTTTTCAAAGTAGTCATCCCACCACCTGGTCATGAATGTCACGCTCCAGCAGCTTAGATTCGCCCTTCCTCCTGTGGCGTGGAGGCAAGGCAACTGTGCTCCCTGCGACACTGCTTTCTCGTGGGGAGTAGCTATTCTGTTTACTCTGGAGGTGAGAAACATTTCTCCTTTCCCTTCTGCAAGGAAAATCCCTGATTGCAGTTCACATCACGTGCACAACCTTCAACCACTCGTGACCAGAAAAGGTAGGACACTGCCAGAGTGTTTATCCAGTAGTGAGACAAAAACTTTTTCTATCTACCCCACCCCCACCAATAAAAAAACACACAACTAAACTAAATCAAGCATATCAAAACAAAATAAAACAACCCTAAACTTCCCTCCATAAAACAGAATTACAGGAGAATAGGAAACCATAAGAAAATGAGAATCTTAAACACATACCAGCTACATAAATAAATTAAGAGTCAATTTTTCAGTTTTAAATTGACTTCAGAACTAACATGTATTTTTTTAAAATATCTTTATTGATTACAGAGAGAGGAAGGGAGAGGGAGAGAGAGAGATAGAAACATCAATGATGAAAGTTATTGACCGGCTGCCTCCTGCACGCCCCCTACTGGGGATCGAGCCCGCAACCCGGGCATGTGCCCTGACCGGGAATCAAAGCAGGATCTCCTGGATCCTAGGCCGACGCTCAACCTCTGAGCCACGCCTGACTGAGCCTAATGTGTATTTTTAAATGCAGATGAATGGATGGCACTTATATAGTAGATTTATATATAAGACAAAATAGACATTAAAATTTAAGCATTAATGTGGTGGTTTGTTGTTGTTACTGTGTGTATCATGTGGTAAAAAGAAGCTGAGATACAGAAATGGTGGTGGGAAGAGTTGATCCAGTTTTAAACACAGCACTGAGTCTGATACCCTTTTGCAGTCTTGTCTACTGACATACATTGTAATCTTGGGTAATTCACTTAATTTTCTACATTCCAGTTTCTGCAGGTATAAAATGAGGGTGATAACTACTCCTCAGGGTTTTTAAAAAAATATTTCATCATTTAAGGTGGTGTCTCCTACAGGATTTTTAATAGATATATTTATCAAATTAAGAAAATGTCATTTTATTCCAAGTTTGCAATGATTTTTTAAAATTTTTATTGAATTTATTGGGGTGGCATTGGTTAATAAAATTATATCAGTTTCAGGTGTACAGTTCTATAATATCAAGTATATAGTGTATTGTGTATTCACCACCCCAAGTCAAGTCTCCCTTCATCATCTCTTAATTCCCCCTTTACTTTTTTTTACTTTCCCCACCCCCTTTTCCTCTGATAATCACCATGCTGTTGTCTGTCTATGAGAGGTTTTTTTTTTACTTAATCCCTTCACTTTTTTACTCAGGCCCCAACCCCCCAGACAGCTGTCAGTCTGCTCTCTATGTATATAAGTCTATTTCTATTTTGTTTGTTAGTTAACTTTGTTCATTAGATTTCACATATAAGTGAAATCATATGGTACTTGTCTTTCTCTGACTGGCTTATTTCACTTAGCATAATATTGTCCATGTCCATCCATGCTGTCCCATAGGGTAAGATTTCCTTCTTTTTTTATCGCTAAATAGTATTCCATTGTGTAAATGTCCCACGGCTTTTTTAGCCACTCACCTACTGATACACAGGCACTTGGGCTGTTTCCAGATCTCAGCTATTGTAAATTGCACTGCTATGAACATAGGGGCGCATAAGTTCTTTCTGATTAGTGTTTTGGGTTTCTTAGGATATATTCCTAGAAGTGGGATCACTAGATCAAATGGCAGTTCATTTTTAATTTTTTGAGGAAGCTCCACACTATTTTCCATAGTGGCCGCACCAGTCTGCATTCCCACCAGCAGTGTACAGGGTTCCCCTTTCTCCACACCCTCGCCAGCACTTGTTGTTTGTTGATTTGTTGATGGCAGCCATTCTGACAGGTGTGAAGTGATACCTCATTGTGGTTTTAATTTACATCTCTCTGATGATTAGTGACTTTGAGTACTTCTTCCTATGTCTCTTGGCCATCTGTATGTCCTCTTCGGAGAAGAGTCAGTCAGAGAAAGACAAGTATCACATGATCTCACTTATACATGGAATTTAATGAACAAAATAAACTGACAAAAAAAAAAAAGATCTAGAGACATGTAAACATGCAACAGACTGACAAATCTCAGAGAGAAGGGGGTGCTAAAAGAGATTCACCGAAGAATTTATATGCATATATGCATAACCCGTGGACAGAAATAATAGTGCAGTGAATGCCTGGGGAGGGGGCAGGAGAGGGGAGGAGGGAGTAAATGGGGGGAAAAAGGGACAACTGTAATACTTTCAACAATAAAAATACATTTAAAAAATAAAATAAAAACAAGCTATGCATATTTATAATAATGCTGGTATAATTTCTAAGTGCTTACATATTTATTACTTTAATTGAATTACAGAATTGTAGATTAGGAAGAAATCTTAGCCAACATCTGGTGTAGTTCCATTCTCCTTTTTCCCCCCAAATTTATGATCTGGGATCATGAGAGGCTCAATAACTTTATTAGTTATCACACAGCTAATACATCTGATATTCCCATAAGTCCTCTGAGGAAGTAGGGAATTTTATTTATCTTCGTTTCTTAAACAATTTATCTGATTCAAAATATTTTGGAGGATTTTGAGAAAAATCTCAATGCTGGATAAAGAAACAGAGATAGGTGAATTGGCTTGAATGTAGAGTGATGAACAGAATTGGCAGGGGAAGCCCAGGTTTTTTGACTCTTAGTTCTGGTGTTCTTTCCACTCCACCTAGCTACAATTAATCCTTCCTGTCATATTAGGCTCCCAAATTGGGGTCTAAACTGCAGATTAGGCTTATATCACATATCTCGGGGCTGGAAAAATTTGACAAGATAAACAAATGACTGGCTTGTCTGGCTTGGCACTAGAAGAGTAAGATTCCTCAGCTGTTGGGAAATGACTTTCCGTTTTTAATCAGAGAGCAGTAGCTTGATTTAAGGAGTATGGGTCATGTAGGTGAAGGACAGTTGGATGCCTTGAGGTAGTGCTTTAAGTACTTGGCCCTATTCTCTTTGAAACTGTGTCTGTGACCTAAAGGGAAAGGAGCTAAGAGAAATCAACCTCAGCAGCAACAAGAATAACTGCGTCACAATTTATCTCTGAAGACAAGAGGACAGTTGCGTAGAGGCTAAATCTGGCATATAAAGTGTGTTTCTTTCTGCTTTTCTAGGTGCAGAAAGTTTTAGAAAGGAAAGTTGATCGGCCAGAGTAGAAAGGAGAAGCGCATTTTGCTGAGGTATGTGTATTACTCAGCTGTTGATAAAGACTTGCTTATATTCCACACATCTCTGGGTACTAAGGGGGATTGGCAGATGTCAGAAACTATACATCACAGATGGGATTCACAGCATCTGGGAAGTGAGATCATATGGGAACATACGGAATGGAAGTTTTTGAAATACAATACAAACCACCCCACCTCCTTATTTCCACTTTGATGCAAAGGGAGAGGTCTTGAAGGACTGTAGTCCTAATGATTTAGTTGTTGGAAGGAACCCACAAGCTCACAGCTTCTCAGTTTGCACAGTCCTGGGGGACTGGAAGCCTATTACACCTGTAGAGATGGTGATGTGGATGGTATGTTGGTACTTAAAATGGTGATAAAATATTTTTTCTTCTCATTTATCAAAAGAAATTTAATTTAACTTAAAAATTATTTTTTAAAAACCCTAACCATTGTCATATCTTTCCTAGCATATTGTGAGATTGACGAAGATGAACATGGGGGAACTGAAGGTGGTTTAATTTTCTGGGCAGACTCTATCAGCCCTCCCATTCACAGGCAGATTTACTCCTTGCTGACCTTTACAACAGCTACTTTTAAGTTCTCCAGCCGTCCATACCCTCTTGAGATAGATCGTCTATATTTGCAGGTAGGAGGCTAGTGTAAGGAATTAATCTTAAAGATGGTGGAATATAGACAGCTGAACTAAGTAATACTAAGAATAAACTTCTAGTGAGATAGGACAATAGTCTATCCCTGAAGAAAGTAGATGATATAGGTTCACTAATTTTATTTGTTCAGGGCATTTCTAAATTATTGAGTTTTTGTTATTTTTTCTGTAAATAAAAGTCAAGAACAAAATATCCCCACTTGTAAGGTTACAGGTATGCTTCCTTACTGTTGCACTGCCTCTTTGACCCATCCGCCTTACAAGAACATATTTTAGGCCATAATTAGGGTAATTCATGTTAAGAATAAATATTATTCCATTAAGAAACATTGTTTATTACTCTTTTTCCTTTATGTACCATTGCATGCTCTATATACAATCTTTATCATTAAATGACCAATTTAAAAGAAAGTGTAATTCTATTTTTATATCATGTAGATGTATTTTCACATATGCATATTCACATGAATGTACAAAATCATAGAAGTACTCTAATTCTGTATATCAATAACTTTGTGCACACTATTCAAAATCTCTTTGTCTGCAGAAGCCATGCTGCTAAAACAAATATATTCTCAAAGGCTCTATAACCCATTCAAGCCCTATAGGACCATCAAAACCTAATGTATGCTGCAGCAGCCTGGAGGTGTCATAAAATTGTTTAAATTAAACTCGTTTCTTAGTACTTTGGGGAAAAAAATAATGCAAACCTAAATCAGATGGGTCATTGTGTATCTTAATGAAAAGCTTTTTTATACAAAAATAATTCTAGCAAAATATCCTGAATACTAATATGAGTAACAACATACAGGGATCCTCAAAAGATCTAGCATTCTATGCTATGCCACCAGCCAGAGAGCAGGTGCCTAATATATTAGACATCTTATGATTTATACCATGAGATGTGGTTTGACTCATATTTTAGCTAAATCTTTGCCATTGCTGCTTTTGAATGCTCATTGGAGTGGTAGTTTCCACCCACTGTGCAGATGTATAAACCTTGATAGGAAGAAGGAGAGAGCATGTAGCGAAGTTTCAGACCAAAGATACTTGCTTAGGGAGGGTGAGCCCAAGTTGGGTACTCTGGAGTAAAACCCCAAGTAGCTGTGTGGACATCATGACAATGCCAAGTGCCTAAAAAAGTGGATTGGACTGGACTGGGAGAGGGATACGCCAGAGACAGACTGGACCTACTTCATAGCTTTGATCTTGCTTTCAGTAGACACCAGAGATATAACAGAACCAGGTGGAAGGAGACAGGGAATCCAAATTATTTATGGATGTGATAAGACCTGAAGAGTTTAAAGCAGGCTGTGGAGACAAGTGGGGTAGACTGAGGGGAAAGGTGTGAACAAAAGAGGGGGCTCAATAGCTCCAATGATTCAAAGGCACAGGTGTGGACTCAACTTGGACGCCCTGTTCTGGTGGGTAAGTGCATAGTTTCTTTTTACACAGCTGGGTTCAATTACTTCCCCTAGGTCATCCAATTAATCACTCGGAGAGCAAGGAATAGCATTCAGCTCTCAAGGCTCTCATTTCACATCTGGAGCAGACAAACCAGGCTTCTCCTTCCTGAAAAACCCTCTTCATTTAAAAAAAAAATCTTTTGCAAATCTATGAAGTTTTGAGTTCTATTCCAGAGAATCTGTGAAACCCTCTTACTGTTAGTGTGATGTAAAACTAGGGCAGTGTTAATTTGTAAAAACACTATAAATTGCTTTCTGGTTTATCTTTGATTCAAGAATTTTAAAATATATATCAAGATTAGTTTGATTCCTCCCCTCATCACCCCCTGCCCCAGGTTTTAAGTTATTATTCTGAGGAGCTTAAAAAATGAGTTACAGATCTGAGAAAGCAGTGTGTGCGGAGCTTAACTGTTGCGTGACTGATTGTGTGATATATTTCTCTTTTCACTAATAGCCACAAAACAGGTAGAGGCATGGCAGACTAATTTGGTTTATATGTCCAGCTGTAAGGCTAGACACTGCATCATTCTTTTCAGAAACCAGTGACTTTAGGCATGTGGAACTCGTCGTCATGACAACAATAAACCAGCTTTGAGTCTGAGTTTCAGCTCAGAAACGGCCTTGTCTCCATTACTTCCTGCTCATGACCTGACTTTTCTTACTCTCTGGGGCTGGGGGCTGGGGATTTATGAAAGATCTATTGAACAGAGCTCCAGTATATGTTTAATGCTTAAAATGTCTGGCTTGAAAGTTTTGCTTGCACAGATGGCTAAAGGCTGGGCGGAGGGTCGATCAATCATTATTATAGCTAATGACACGGTTATAAGGGCATACACAAAGGTGAGCTGATTTGGAAAATGGGAAACGGCAACGTGAAAAGAGTGACTTGGTAGCATTTCTTTAAATAATGTAAAAATAGCTGTCACAAATAAAATGTTCTTTTAAACACATGGGGGAATTATACTGTGATTCTGAGAGGACCCATCCAAAGGGTACAATGACCAGCCAAACAAAAGTTAGTACACAAAGTTGAGTGTGTGTGTGTGTGTGTGTGTGTAACTGGAAGAAATAATTAGCAGATGCTCATAGCAAAATCTACAACTGATCATTTTTGTGTCCCGTGTGCTGAATGCATTTAATAGTTACTACTTTAAGAGACAGTATAGCCCAGTGACATGAGTGTGCACCACAGGGTTCAATAGACTCTACAAAATACCAGTTGCAATTTTAGAAAGTTGTCTGTGTATTCTGGATTTTCAGCTTCCAAGAGAAATTATACAGTTTGCACTGAGGGACCGGTGAGAGATGAAATGGGATAATGGAGGGAAAGCGCTTAGCTCGGTGCCTGGGGTAAGCACTCAGTGATGTGTAGCTGTCGGCGTTGATGCTGCTGGTGTTGGTGCTGGCAGGGTATGTCCAGTAATAAAAACCTATCCTTCGTGGGGTTAAAATGGCTAAACTGTCCATTGTTACAGAAACGTGATCATAGAGACTGGAAGACTTTTTTTTTTTTTTTTCTGGAGAGATGTTTTCTGGCTTTGCTGTTTTCTCCATATAATATAGACTTTTAAGGAAGGTAGAGAATTACTGGCTCAAGAAGGCAGGAAAGGCAGGGTGTCCAGTGCGGCCTTTTCTTTTCATAGGAAGTGAAGGCTTCCAGCATCAGTTTTGTTTCCTGTTCCTTCAGCACACTGACCTAGTTCGGTATGATTGCCTCTTCTGAAGCTCCTATTTTCCAGCAAGTTGCTGCCTCAACCCAATGGGCAGAGAAATAAGACATTGATCAAATCCTAGCCAAGTGCTTTCTTTCTTTTCTATGTACTGAGATATTAAATGATTTGCTTTCCCCAGAGATCAGCTTTATGATTTTATGATCATGTGGTTAAACTTCTTAGTAAATGAGATGTTGCCCAGAGGCCATGCTGCTCTGCATGACCTCAGAGAGTGTGGATCACCATGAGAAATTTGATAAAGTGCATTCATTTATCAAGTTATGATTTGAGAAATCATGAACCACAAACTGATTATATATTTTCTTATTATAAGAGTTTAATGGTGTTACAAATAATTGAATTTCTCTACATTGTCCCCAGACTGGCAGTTAAAATTTATAGCAATGCAACATTATTTTTTTTACACACAATTGTGTCAACATTTTTATCTTACAAACTTTATGAGAAAAACACATTTTTTATGTTTCTCATTAGCTTGAAAGAGTTAATATACCTCCAGGAAAAAAAGAAATATAATCCTTTTTTCTACTAATATTAATTTTTATATATTTTAAATTGATTAAAACAATGAGTTGATTAATACGAGAGAAATTTAAACACTAGCAAATACGACATTTGGAAGTACACAGTAAATACATATATAATTACTATATTGCAGGATATTTGTGATTGAGTGAATAAATCTTCTGAACACCTCAAACATTATTATAAAAGACCATCTTCTGAACACCTCAAACATTATTATAGAAGACCACCAAAAAATTATAATAAAAACAATACGTTTTCATCCAAAATGGGCTTAGGTTGATAGTTTTCCACCATCTTTTAATTAGATTCAGATACCAATGTAGTCCAAGTTTGGAAGACTTTACTGTTCTTTCACAAGACATCATAATTTCATAAATATCGGTCCTAATGTTTCCAAGCTTTGAAAGGGATTTTGAGAAGCATGGGCCATTTTTTACTAAGGAGAATGTTTAGTCTATGCAAAAGATAAATCTTTTGAAGATTCCAAATCTTTAAACATGCCCAGAGGAAAGAATTGTCTTTTTAAGAGTTTCTCCCTAGAATATTTCTATCTCTTCAATATTGGTATATTTTTGTTATTGCTCACAAATGTTGCTGATAAAGGCATTTCAAGTAAGGAAATTCAAACAGTGGAAAATAAATCTATTCCTTAATGTGTAACAGAAGGTTTATTCATCAGATGTGGATTAATGTTTATGATGTGCTTAACAGCAGAGAGCCCCAGTGTTTCTGGTAGACATATAGGAATAATAATGACCAGAGGCCAGATTCTTCCCCTCTGAATTCTCTGTGGATCTCTGTCAAGCACCAGGGCAGAAGTGGAATTCAGAGTACAAACACAGACTTAGTCAAAGTAAACCTCTACTCCAGAGCTTGGTTTTATATATATATATATGTATATGTATTTAAGGAGACCTACCTTTTTTTTTTTACTAATAAGTACAATAAGTCAATTAATTTGTAGGTACTTAAAATCCAAGTTATTCAATACAGCAGCCAATTTTTCTAACTTGGGCTGGAACTAACACCACCATATTATCTAGTTAGCAAAAAACTTTCTGCTAAGTTAAAGATGCTAACTGCAAATATTTATCATCATCCATCACCAAGAATGGATATACAATAGCTGGGCTGGTCTATTTGTAGTTCATATAGGTATGTCTTTTGGTATCATTTTATGTTCATTCACTTTTTATCAAAGACTCATTGTTCATGTATTATGAGTATCACAGCATTATTACGCTCTGAAAACTTTCAAATGATTTTGTTTGATTTTTTGTTGTTTGTCTAGTGTTCTCACTGTTAAATGTAAAACCGAACAGTTTCTTTCCTTCTCACTGACCTTATCTTCCGCATATTCTGATTATTCTTGAACCAGTAGCTTAAGGATAGATGCAAAAGTGATGAGAGTCTGATTTAGCTTTGGCTTTTATTATCAGATACCCACAAGGAAATAAAGCTTTGATCTACTTCCTTGGAAAGTTAATCCCAGTGATTATGTGGAGATGTGCGCAGTGGTAGCTACAGGGATATACATCTTTAATCTCTTGGTGTTGAATACTTAATCCAGTTTGGATTCTTGGCAAAGAGATTTAAAGAAAGAAAAAAATAATTACACTCTTCATGGGCTTTGTATTCTGGAATGAATATCTGGTAGCTCTGCTTGCTCTTTTACAGTTTAACAGGCATGCTTAGGAAAAGAGATTTAGGATTGCTGAGAGGGATGTAAAGATGGATGATTTTTGTGGACCTCAACAGGGAAATGTAAAGTATGTTGGTTAACTAGGGGGCAGTTTGGGTGGGGTTTTTATTATTCAGTTTATTTCTCTCAGCAAAGTGAAGGCTGAAGAGAGAATAAGTTATTTCCAGTGGAATAACTGAAAAATTATTCTCCAACTGAAACCAGTCTTATTAAAAAGTGCTCATCTTTTTTATACATGAAAATGTTATATGATGCTGTAGCCATAACGTGGCCCCTAAATTTAGATCTGACACAACTTCATTAGAAAATATCCTTAAGTCAAACACATTTAAAATTGCTACTTCATTTTGTTGAGAAAACGTAAAATACATTTAAGCCAATTTTATTAATCTATTTGTGAAAATATATATTGTCTTTCAATTTATGTGACACATAATTTATAAACTTCATGTCAAAAAGGAAAATAGAAATAATCAAAATCTCATCAACCTTACATAAACATTAAGTATTCGTGACACTTTAAGGTATTAGACATACCACTTAGTATTTTTTTTCAATTAACATTCTTTGTAACCCTGGCAGCATTGTTCAGTGGTTAGAGTGCTGGGCCCCCCACACAGAAGGGTCACTGGTTCAATCCCTGGCTTAGTTGGGGCACATGCCGGAGGCAACCAATCGATGTGCCTCACATCAATGTCTCTCTCTCCCCCCCTTCCACTCTCAAAAAAAAAAAAGAATCAATGGAAAAAATATCCTCATGAGGATTAACCAAAAAACAAACAAACAAACAAACAAACATTATTTGTGAAGTTTTTTTTCACGTTGTTTTGTATTGTGCATAAATATAGTCTCATACCCGTATAATATGCCATCAGGTGTATTACCATCATTTACTCAACTACTCTTCCAGTTATCTTTCTCTGTTATGAATAATACCAGAAATCTGAAGTGTGGGTAAAATAAATAATGTCATTTTATTTACTTGTGCTAACTCTTCCTTCTTGATTAAAAGAAGTTATAAATACGTAGACCTGTTAGAAATTAATCCTGATATCAGAACAAGGGTAAGTAATAGTTTGTACAGATCTCACTCATTTTCAATCTAATAATTCATAGTTTTAAATAAATTGATGCATGGAGCAAATATTTAAATAATGAGGTTGTCCCTTAGAACTAAATTTTGGTTACTGATATAGTATATAGTAGTAATGATATGATAGTGTATGATAGTAATTAAAATTCAGCCATCTATGTTAATTCATCACAAACAGAAGCAGCCTTTTTCTTCCTCCCCTCCTTAAGTAGTGTGGTTATTGTTTCTTCTGAGATTGAGAACCCAAATTTATGACCTTTTTTATCTTGTAAAAGTGCATGTTCCAAATGATGTAAAATTTGACCTTCAGAACTTGAAGCTGGGCAATAGTTGAATAAAAGTTTCTGTGTCATTTGGGGGAAAAGATATTCGGTCTTACATTGTATTAAAATTAACTTTTTAGGAATTCCCGAAACACTCCCTAAAAAATATGCTATGATCATACAAAGTTTCATAGACTCCCCAAAGCTTTTTAGCATGGACATGTATAATTTAAGAATAGACTTGAGGTTTTTATAGACTCTTCCAAGGGAAGAATTCAGCTAGGTGTTTAAATTACACTACTTTTGTTTTTGAAATTAATTGATAGAACATTCTGGCATTAGGTAGACAAAGGATAAATTATATTTGTAACCACCTCTAAATATTCTTTACCTTATATATTTTTGTGTCCTGTAACTTTACCTACTCTGCTCAATAGCAATTTATAGGCTTGAGTGACCTTGGTTACTGACTGTATTTATACTCAGGAAATTTTCTAAAACTAGAGAGTGAAATCCTCAAGCAGAATCTTTCACTTGGCATAAAACCTTCTCTTTTACTTCCTTTCTGAAGCTAACCTTATAGTTGTAGGTGACACCTGGCTGAGGCCTCTTTCTCTTGATCCCTGCACCCAGCTTTTGGTACACCTGTGTGAAAAGTGTGTGGCGGGGGCAGGAGGGGAGTGGGAGCTGGTAGGACAGGAGTCTTCACCTGGGAAGAAGGGAAACAAGTAGCAAGGTAGAGGAAGACTAGCTTAATTCCTAGAATGTGGGTTTCCTCAACGCAGAAGGAAAAATCAGTTCACTGATTAGGTGAGTGTCAGTCCTTACCACGGAACCTTCTGGAGTCACAATTTATAGTGGTTATTTGGACATTTTTTCCGTGTTGTTTAAATATTGCAAAATCTTTAGTGTACCCAGATTCCCAGGTCAACTCTACAACAATTTACATCAGTATCACTCAACATGGGATCAAAGGACCCAGGTGGGTCCTAGAGCTGTTAGTACTGATTCAGGGTGAGATACAGAGTTGGGGCCAGAATGTCAACCAACCAAATTGTTAAGCACGCTGTTTAATCCACCCAATGTTTTTTAACATAGCAAGACTTTCTTGATTATCCCTGGAGTGCTGGTAATAAACAGTGAAAAGGCTACTTTGAGTAGCAGTTATTAGATTTTCTTTTAGACTTTGTATTAATGTTAAATATGTGGAAACGTAAGCACTTAATGTGAAAAATGAATGTTTGCTGATAAAATTGTAAGACAGCATGACTGGTGGGCAGAGAACAGGATCTTGGTTTAGACTCTGCTGCTTACCAGTTGTGTGCCCTGAAAAGAATCATTTATTGTCTGTGAGTTTCTATTTTTCTCATTTGCAAAATGACCTGGAATTGTTCTAGGTTAAATATTCTAATGAAATGTAACAAGTTTAAAGGAATGGAGCGCACGGAAGCACCGCATTCTCAAATCTAGACTCATGTTGTTAGTATATGAAAACTGACTATTGATTAAATGAGAGAACAGGGGCTAATGAGTTAATTTTAAAATTTAATTGGATATCCCCACAACTCTCATCCCTTGGCTATTTTCCATCTTTAAGCACACACTTTGGTGTTTGAAAAAGTCTCTTTCTATGGTCATGGTGTGTCTTCATTGCTTATAGTGTTCTGCAGTTCAACCTGTGGGTTAAGAAATATACTTCCGCCAAAAACCTTATTTATTTCCATGTACCTTCATGAAGAACCATGGCAACATTTATTTTCTCTCTTATACAGTCTCAGGACCTTTAATCTATAGGAGAAGACAATAAAAGTTGTCAACTTTTTCCGCACTTTTATGGTAAAACCTCACTCATCCTTATGCATAACAAAAACATTATAAATGGGTATTGCGGGTATTTTAGTGACAGTGACAGGCCAATCTCTTGCCTATGAAAACAGCAAAGCCAAATGCAAAGTATGAAAAAATTAAGGAAAAATATTTTTTTCTAGAAATGAAAATGGCATTCAAAGTGAATCGTTTGGGGAAAAGCTTGTAACATTACCCAAAAAAGTAACATATATTAATTTCTAATTAAACAGGTTTATCATCCAATAAGCCGGCCAACTCACATCATTTCAGTGTCCAGGGTGGAGGGAGATTTTTCTAGGGAGTACGTGCGTGTCTCCATTATCCTATTTCCCCTACGTCCATCCCTTGCGGTAGTCTGTCACCATCCTCTGCGTTCACGGCACTGGAGTTTCTCTTGCGCATCTAGCCTCAGGTGCGTTCGCAGCATCGTAGCACCTGGTAATTTCCCACCTCGGTTTCACTCTCCTGCTCTGCACAGAACATCCTGCAAGTCAGCGCAGACCAGGCTCCCAGACCACTTCTCTTGCACCGAGTCTCTTTCCTTTGCGC
Source organism: Miniopterus natalensis (assembly GCF_054644295.1). Taxonomy (NCBI): domain Eukaryota; kingdom Metazoa; phylum Chordata; class Mammalia; order Chiroptera; family Miniopteridae; genus Miniopterus; species Miniopterus natalensis. The sequence continues at coordinate 135,468,985 of NC_142082.1, read as the reverse complement.
TTATCTTCCCATCTAGACCCTTTTGTCTAAATTGCCCAATTACTCTTTTTCAATTCACGTTGAGGTTAACAAGCTGTTATCAATTATGCTCATGGCTGTATTTGGATAGGGTAGGTGCTCAAATAAATACTTGTTGAACTGAATTATTGAAATACAATCTGCTGGGAGCTGGTCCAGTTGCTTCTTTCTTTATATCTGCTTCACACGTCAGCAGGGCGTGATCGCTATCTCCTGTAGACTCACACAGCAACATCTCTGAACCTGTCTTGTGACATTTATCACCTAGAATGTACAATGCAGGCTTTGTTGTCAGAGAGGGGGAGGTTCAGACCCTGGTTCCTACTTTACTATATGATCTTAAGCAAGTTGTTTCATCTCTCAAGAACACGGTTTCTTCTGTCAAATGAGAATGGTCATGTCTCCCCCATTAAGTTTGTATGAAGATTACATGGTATAATATATATGCAAAGCACTTTGCTTTTAGCAAGGGTTTAATAATAACAGGAACTAAGACTTGTACAATACTTAGGTTCCAGGCACTGTTTAAAATTCTTTACATTTATTAACTCATTTGTTCCCCACAACAGCACAATGGAACAGGCACTGCTCTCCCGTGTGGCAGATGAGGAAACTAAAGCACAGAAGGGTGAATTGTCTTTTTAGGGACAGAGCTGGCAGGATGTAGCAGTCAGCATTATGCCAGGCTTTCCGGCTTCTGCAAGAACCATTTTGCTGGGCGGCCTCTCAGTACTTGTCTTCTGCTCTCTCTTTATTCTTACTAATGCAAAGAGTCATACAACCTGCACTTTACTCCGAGATTATCCGGGGCTGTTTACTCCTGGGGCTTCACTCAGCATCTTTATCTGTAAAACAAAAGAATTGTGAGGCAACCAACCCCTTTTTGTCTTCCCAGCACCCTTTTCTTTAGGGAATCGCCCCTCCCCCAACCTACTCCAGAGGGACTGTCAGTCACATGGCCACCAGCTGCCCCAGAGCAGGGCCTCCAGAGTTTTCCATTTCCCTAGACAGGGGCATTGGCCCAGGGTTGAGCATCTAAACTGAGCAGGGTTAGAACATTGTGTGTGTGTGAACTGCATGGAGCCAGGGGAAACTAGCTCTTTTTAATTTTTAAAATATATAAGCTGAAATAATCATGAAGGCATAAAGCTGTCAGAGACCATGTCTCCCACCAGGTGGAGAGGGTCTGTTTAAGATTAAATCCAACATAAAAAAGAGCTGTGAAATTGGGGTTTGGAGAGAAATAGAGAGAATACGAGTGACAAGAATGAGCATTATGATGATTATATTGCTTCCCTATTTGGCTATACCTGAGGTTAGCATACCTCAATACTTTTCGGTTTTATGGTTCAATAAAATACTTGTTTTCAATAAAATATAGTTTGAGTTAGCTTTTTGTCACTTACTAGAGGCCTAGTTCTTATTCACACAGATTAAAAGGGATGATCTCCCTTGTAGCCATCGCACCTTGTAACTATAAATTTCATTTTATCCTCTCAGGCCTCAAGGAATATGTTTTTTAACAAAGCAGATACTAAATAAATATCCTGCAACCTAGGATAAAAGTGGTTATACCCAGGATCAGAGGCATATTTTTCAAATGGCTTTTCTAGGTTCCTTGTGATTGACCACTTTGAGAATGACCTGAAATAATTAAAGCCAGTCTTCCATTGGCTTGGAGATGGTTCCTGAGCCAGCTGACTTCTCCTGGACCTTGTTTAGAAGGCCAGCTCTAACTAGTAGATGGATGCAAATAAAGGACTGTTTTGCTTGGTGCAAGGATGATGCTGTTCCTGAAATTTATAAGCAAAACAAAAGATGGAATTGTTGAGGGAGAAATAGGATGCAAAGAAAATTTCCAACTACACAAAGAAAATTCCGTACAAAAGCATAAGGTCAGAAAATTCAAAGGGGGCCTTAAAAAAAAATGGACAAAATGGTTCTTTCATTTGTGATCATATCGATTCTATGTTAAATCTACTTGTACTCACAACACCCACACCTATGAACACAACACTATTTCGTATTCACAAAGATGGAGAGATACTCAGATGCCATGTGTGAGCAACACATAAAGATAGCAAAAGCTGCTTTCTTTTGACAAATATGTGCACATATATACCTACTGCTTCTTGTGTTCAAATGCATTTATATACTTAGAACCACATGGAGAGACCTCTGCAACCATCCACAGTGGAGTCCTTCAGAAAGAAAGCAGGAGCTCTTAAATCTGCCCAGTGTACCAAGTATGCTAAACTCTTTGTGCATCATCTCATAATCCCCTCGACAGAGATTGGAGACAAATAATAGCATCACCCCCATTTTATCCATGGGGGAAATTGAGATGTAGAGAATTTAAATAACTTGCCCAAAGCTTCACACCTAGAAAGTAGTGCAAGTCTTTCTGAGTTTAAATGCTCACTGTTACTGACCACACTCAGCTACTCCTCTCAGATCTCATTAGCGTTAATAATAAAAATCTGGAGACAGTGCCCGCCCCGCAAAAGAGGGAGTGAATGGTTGAGCTGAGCTAGGGTAATATTGTGTGCGTGAGAGAGGGAGCGGGTATGTGGTACATGGGGAAAGAGTCAAGCTTTAAACATCTAGGGAGCTCATATTGGGGGAAAAACAAGACTAAGACGCACAGTCCCTTGCGAAGTGATAAATCTTTTCCATTTACTGTGACTTTCATGTTAAATAAATCCTATGTTTAACATGAACTCATAGCTTCGTAGCTCGCACTGCTTGGCTGTAGGCACCCCCCTTAGGGCTCTGCCAGCCGAGCGCGAGCAGCGGTGCCAGCGGTGCCAGCGGTGCCAGCGGCAGCGAGGGCGTGCGAGCCACAGCCTGCCAGCTGTAGCTGCTGAAATCTAGCAGCAGATTTAGTATTTCCTGTAGAGGCTTTCCGAGAAGAAAAGTTCCCAGCTTGTTTGTATATGACAAGCTTATGTTTCCATGATGCCTTGAACCACGGCTTTTCAGGGGTCATTTCATTTCATAAACATTGTTCTGACTCTATAGGGAATCGGCTGCGTTCACACAGCCCTGCTTATGGAAACAATAACATTTGATTTGTCAATGGAAAATATATTGTTTATAATTAGCTTACAAAAGGGACTTTTCAGAGTCATGCAAAAGATTAGGGAGTGTTTGGTGCAATGTTCACCCATTTACTGAGGTGATGGAGACAAGGTAACGCACACCGATGAGATAAAGCTTGAAGGGCCTTGGAAATGTGGGAGGTCTTCATGGGAGGGGCACAGGACTCCATTCAGCACAGCACACACAGTATTAGCTGCTGACATCTGTCTGTGGCTCAGGCACAAATAGCGACGGGGTCTCTTGGAGCTAGGGATTGGTTCCCGGTGGCCTCACTCCAGACAGACACATAAGCTTTGGGGAATAGCTTCGGTGACTGCACATGTGGTTCCTTTTTATGACATCAGCTGAAGATCTGATTCAATATTACTGAACCTTAGGTTTTTGGCTCAATCATTTTTTTTTTTTTTTAAAGTTCAGAGATGTGATATTTCTTTATACCTAGTTTAATGTATTTGTTATTTAAGCTTCTATAATGTATGGGATTATGTGAAACGTCCCTCACATTTTTCACCTAATGTTGATGTATTGAGATATTATATATTTTTATCAATAGCATTTACTGCAAGCTTTCTATATATTTGACATGGGATATATTTCATTATTTGACACTCAATGCATTTTATCTCTTTGCTTTGTTTATTGCTGTCTCCCTTTACTAGAGTGTGAGCACCACACAGGAAAGGAGTTGTGTCTGTCTTATCCACAGCTAAATCCTAAGCACCTATAATCATGCCTGGCTCAGTTCAGTTTTCAATAAGTGTGTTTCACACGAATGAACAGGGACTATGCTAAGGGTTTTATAGGCGTAGCTTTTGGGATCTTCGTATTGACCCATTAAAGCATTAAACCATTAAAGTATGTTATGTTTCCATTTCCATTTTACTGATGAGAGGAATGAGGCTCTGAGAATTTCAGTAAATTTCTCAAGGCCATCTAGCAAATAAATTACAAAACGTGGGTTTGAGTAGAAGACTGTCTCCAAACATCATGTTCCTAATCTCAGGCTCCTGCTTTTCCCCTGAGCAATTCTACATGAAGTCTGAGCCCACGTGACTCAAATGTCTGGCCCTCTCCTGGATAAAGAGATTCCCGTGTGGGTGGGTGGGGGGTTGTCGTGTTTCCTAGAATTCCAATTGTTCCTGTCATGAGACAAAGTCATACTTTCATTGTTTCCTGAGATGCATCACTTTTTTTTGCCACCTACCTGACTGTTGTGGTCTGGGAGAGAGGCCATTTGTTTGGAGTTTACCTTCACACACCTGGTGGACAGTGAGGACCGAGGCAGAAGAAAAGCCCAGACCCACTGTCAAGCATTAAGAAATCTCTCATAGCTCTGTCTCTCGATTTCTCCATCTGCCTGGGTGTGTCTTGTGGTTAGAAAAACACACCCATTTGTACAGGGTGCACCTGTGGTTTGGGTTTAAAAGGGAATGAGAGAAGAAAAAACAAGGAAAGAGGAAACACGGGAAATAAAGACAATGCCTCCAACACTGGGGAAGAATAAAATTATTTTTAAAAAACACTTAAACTGACATATCCATAATAAGTTATTTTCCATCTGGAACAGAAGGGAAGTTCATCACAATGCTGGCACCAGAAGGCAGAGTTACTTCTTCCTAAAACCCTGGGGTCCTGGTCTTTCCCAGCCACTTGCCAGTGTCTTTCTGACCCACCCATTCTTGGGTCCTCTTGGCCAGTCTCCTCTATGCCTTGGCCTTCTGTTCATGGCCCTGCATCTCTGGTAGTGTAAGTCTGAGAGATGATTCAGACATATATGAGACATATTTTATGCTTTCAGATTTATAAAAAGACATATAGCCACTAACTGCCATGCTTTTCCTGTACAGAAGAAATTTTGCCTAGGATTCTGCCAAAAAATACTGAAGATGCTTCACCAATGAAGAATTGATGCCTAGCACCCTAATTTTCTCTTTGGAGGCCAAGACTTAGCTTGAATATTGTCTGCAACTTTTTAGTCTATTCAGTCTAAACTGAATAGTTAAAATTTCTTTTGTTGAGTGCAGTCCTCTGAAAATGAGGTGTGTAGTGGGTGGTAGGGAGGGGACATAAGGTTATTTTTTTCCTTCAATTTATGTTCCCAGAGATTCATAACGCTTGGGTGGTGGTATATGGTTCACCACTGTGACTGTCAGCACTGGCTGCCCGTTGCAACTACCCAGGGAGCTTTAAAACAAATACTTCTGCTTGGGCCCATCCCCAAGCCAATTAATTCAGGATCTCTAGGAGTGAGGCTCAGGCATTGAATTTTTTGCAGAAGCTCCTAGGAGATTCTAATGTACAGCTGAGGCTGAGAGCCACTGGAGCACAACAAGGACTGTGGGTTTAAGGGCCTGATAGGCCTGTGCTTGAATTCCAGGTGTGACATGGGGAAAATTGTTGACACTTCCAAGGTCCTGTTCTTACCTTGTAAAATGGAGACAGTGTGCCTTCATCAGAGGACCATTTCAAAGATAAAATGAGAAAGAAAATGTATGTGATGTAGCTAGCACAGTGCTTAGTATATAATTGGTGTTTAAAAATTACAGTTATTGTCACTACCATCATCATTATTAGGCTTCGACAAGACCATCATTTCTGCTTGTAAATATTGCATAGTAATAGAGAAGAGCCAGCACCTGCTGGAGACCACTACAGCCATCTGCTCTTTGTCAGACTGAATATTGTACTATGATTATTTCAACTGCATTCTCCAATCTATTTTTGAACTCCTGCAAAGGGCTGCAAAGGTTAGAACTATCCGGACAGATTTTTACTGAAGGGTAGAGTTCTCAATGCTAAGATACTTCCAACACTCAGATTTACTTTATTGATTTTAATTCTGGTTCTACTCTTATTTGCATCCTTCCAATATACTGAAAGTGTTCAAGCATTGGTATTATTCTACCTTGAATTGCTCTTCATCTGTCTTTGGCAAGATCAAAAGCCAATTGTTTTCAGTACCCTCTTCAAAATAGATAAGAAGCCATATCGCGTGTTTGTTTGGTCTTCAATTAACAACTGGCTCTTGAATCCATTGCCACAAGTTCTACCCTCTTTTATGTAAACCAGGCATTTCATGAGCTACATAGTTGCAGACTGGATTAAAGCCATTATTATAACTGGTAAAAACAGTATAGAAAGTACTGTTCGCTATGGATGAAACTCCCTTAAGTTTTGAACAGTCTTGCACAAAATAATTGCTCCTGTGACTATTAAATTGAAAGGTAGTGCTCTACTGTTTAACAAACAAAATGACTTCCCTAACAATGACGGTGTACTTACAAAGTCTACAAATGTGTCAAAGAGAAAGGTTAATGCCCACTTTCCATGTTCTACTAAGGCAGATACCCTAGGACTGTGAGAGATGACACCAGTGTTCTCATAGGCTCTGTTTTTCAGAATCATTCATGACTGACGGTGCCCAATAAACCCAATGCCTTAGCCATGTGGGGTCCACGTCTGAAACACTTCTCCAGTGTTTTGCTTTTTTCCGTTACTGGTTTTATTCTCTAATCTTCATAACCTTTTGCACCTTTATCTTTAGCCCCTTCACTTGTCAATAAATCCCATACAATGAATCCAGAAAACTCTCTTGGCTCTTTCATTTTTCTATCCACAAATCTTTAGAAACTCCCTGCATTTTTAATTAAGTCCAAACATTGTACAGCAAATGGAAGAAGTTCAATTTACTTGAATTTTGAGTCAGACAGATCTGGGCTTGGGTACTGGCTTTGAGACTTTTGAGCTTTTAGCTCTGTGAATGTGGGTGTATTAGTTTTTTTCTCTAAGCCTGTTTTATCATCTGTAAAATTAGGATTCAAATAACTACCTTAGGGTTTAATAAGCATGAATGAAATAACTTCTGCATATTACCTAGTACAGTGTCTGGTTCCCAGTGAAAGCTCAATGAACATGATGAGTCACTTTCTCTGACTCTGATTGTAGACCTGACCTGCCTTTCCAATTCCACCTCTCACAGCACGGTCCCTCTGTCTTTCGCATAGCCTCACCTCCCTTACTTGTCTACTATGACTGTATGCATAGGTCTTCCATTCCCTTGCTTCTATGGCCCTATTCATCTGTATATTTGTGTGGTTCTCTTTGTCATAAATGCCTTTTTCTTAGTGTCTATCCAGCTCTTCTCTTACTTTTCCCCAAGAGTGATAGTCAAAATTAATCTCCAACCCACTACTCATGGTCCTTGTGATACCTTCACAGTGATCTTTCCATCCTGCCTTGGGTTCCAGTCCATGCTGGTGTTTCCCCCAGCTACTTATGAGCCCCTTGAGGACAGTGGCAGGGTCTTTATTTGTCCACACCTGCCCATCTCCACCACACCTTCCTGAGGGCCCAGCAGGATTTCTTGAAAAGGAAATATTTGAAACATTTAGTGAATGTATTAATTATTTAACAAATTTATTGTATGGCTAAAACTATAAAACATTGGCATATGTAAGATGATAATACTACTATTATTGATTATATAACTGAAAAATTAATCAAGTCTGCTAAGCTTAGGTAACTTCACAGAGTAATACCATGAATAAAACATCTCATGTTTTGGGAGCTTTTATAAAAGCCCTGAACAGGCCTTGGGGACTAACATATACCCAGCAAGCTCACAGCAACACAACACTCAAAGACACGAAGATTAAGGCGGCAGAAGGACAGACAGAGCGCTGAGATGCAGGCTAAAGTGCTCAACGCTCAGGAGTATGGCTAATTTTAGGCTAGTTGGGGAAGCCTCAGTCATGTTTATTCTGGGCTATAGAAGCCTGCAGGAAAATACTCTTTCTCTTCCCAGTGTTCCTATTGGCAAGTAGAGAAGTAGAATAAATGGAGGAAAGGACTGAATTCTGAGCTTGACACGAACCAATACTCCACCTGCCTCTATAGCTCATATTAACCATGCCTTTTTCTTTCTCTGGTTTAGATCTGTTTCATGTGCAATAGGTCTATGTGCACAGTATATACTGACTATTTAGTATATTTCTCAGCCATAATTTAATTCATTTGACGACCACCTCGGTTTCTCCATTTAATGAAAACTTTATAATCATTCAATGATGTTTCTACCACCAATCACATTCCTTCCCCCCCCCATATTTTAAATGTGTGGTTAGCTGATAGGGTGACCAGCCAGCTCAGTTTGTCAGGGACTGAGAGATTTCCTGGGACATGGAGCTTTCAGTTCTTTTTTAAAAAATCCTCACCAAAGGATATGTTTGTATTAATTTTAGAGAGAAGAATGGGGGGGGGGGAGAGAAACATTAATGAGAGAAACACAGATTGTTTGCCTCCCAATCTTGCTGTAATAGGGATCAAACCCGAAGCCTAGGTATGTGCCCTGACTCGGAATTGAACCCGTAACCTTTTGCTGTATGGACTTTAAGCTTTTATTCTTAAAACTGGGACAGTCTCTGGAAAACTAGGAAAATTTAGCACCATGCAAAAGGATTTTTCAACTCTCCAGAAAGAAATACAAACTATTGTTCTTTCCCACAAGGTGTCTGCAATCCATTTGAAGAAACAGGGTGCAAGAAGCCAAACTACAGGACAGTTCGAGAGAGAGAGAGAGCACAGATGGGTGCAGTGCCGAAAATAAGGGGTGCGATGTTTTAGATCTGGTGGTGGGCGGGTGATGATACAGAGATACTTTCTTTGCAAAAGTGAGCCCAGAGTGGGAATGTGCAGGCGGGACAGGAGCTTAGAAACTCAAGAGGAGAGGGAAGAGAGGTAAATGGGGGAGCCAGGCGGCCTGAGCGTGAAACAGTAAAAAATGCAGCAGCCAGGCCTGGGGCCGGAGGGGCTGAGCCAGCTGCAGAAATGCATGCTGCCAACACAGGCTGGAATCCGCTCTGACCAGGGGTAGCTTTTGTCTGGCCTTCCAGCATTCGCCTGAGTAATTGACAGGTGGCTGGTAACTTAAGATTTACAACTGGTTGCTCCACTCTCTCAAAAGGAGAATGTAAATGTCTCACGGAATAAACCAACATATGTGTTACTGATGCTCATACGCATTTGAACGGACAGCCCCTGTGCAGTGAGTCAGAGAGAGAGAGAGAGGAGAGAGAGAAAGAGAGAAGAGAGAGAGAGAGATCTACTGTGAGATGGTTCGGGTGGTGAAGTACTCTCTAGCAAAGCCCAAATGCTAGATTAAAGAAGTTTCAGCAAAGAAAATAAATAAGTGCCCATAGAAGCTCCCGGTTGTCTGATATTGGCAGCCCCGTGTTGGGCTCAGGGGCAGCAACCTTGCCATTTGTTCCATTGCTTCTCTGCAAATCATCTGCCTCCGACTTGGGCAGCTGCAGTATTTTCCGCGTCCTTCCCATGGACATGCCTTCCGCAGCCTCGAGGAACTGAACCGAAAGAGGAGGCTCCCGGGACTGACAGCCCCTCTTTCCCGCGGAACAAGGCTCCTGTGGGAAATTCAGCAGGAGGGATGCGAGGCTACCATTTCTTTCTGCATTTGTTGCCAGGCTCTGCGCACAATCCAGATGACCTGCACGTCCCCTGGCCGGTTCTGCTTCAACATGAACCCTGTAAAATTCCCATTCTCTCCTCGCCACCCCCGGCTTCCCAAAGCAAGCACTTCCAGAAAGAGGGAGAGGCGGCTAGCTGCTCAGAGGAAGCAGGCCCTGCTGAGCGGAGCCTGGGCCATGGAAGCCCACCCCTTCAGGAGGAAATCAGATCCTGGGGCAAAATAGGTGAAGGAAAAAAAAAAGGGGGCAGCTGTTAAAACATTTAGTCTGTTTTTCTCCTCAAGCCCTGCTGGTCCCCTGGCTTCCCAGCCCCTTCCCCCCCCCCCCCCCCCCCACGGTCTTTTCCACCCTGGGCTCCTGCGCTGGGAAAGCAGGAGCCTCGGCGTGGAGCAGGACACGCAGGAGAACATTCCCCGGCTTCCTCGCCGCCCTCCTCCCCGCCCTGCTCGCCACATTCCTGGAGGATAGTCGAAAGATTGATTGGATGATTTTTTGGCAGCTTTTCTCAGAGCCTGCAGCCACAGCTTGGTTTAATTAGGGAATCAGCGTTTCTTTTATGTAGGTCACATCAGGTTTTGATTCCAGATCTCATAGAGCTCTAACCTTTCTAAAAAGTCAGAAATGCATGTGCAATTGGAAGAAGATTTCTTTAAAAAGGTTTTTCAAAATTCTCACCAGAGTTATTTATGCTGGCTTAGCTTTCCTCTCTCTTTCTGTCTAATTATCAGAATAATAGTGTCATTCTGTGAAGCCGTTTCTTACACGAGGCCCCAGTTGTCTGACACAAACTAGGCCCATATTATAAAATTATTAGTAGGGATCTGGGGCTGGGTAAGGGCTGATGATCTTTTGCTTGTTTCTTTGTGTTTTTGCACCCAAAAAACGTAATGGGTTTCCTTTCTATGGAATCTAATAGTAAAGAATCTACTTGGAATGAGTGTAAAAACATTTAACCAATCTTTGATCCATACGTAGAAATAAATACAATGTTGTGAGAGAGAGCAGACTGGGTGTTACAACCATACTTCATGAACTGAAACCCCATAATAAACATTCTAGATCATAGGTGGCCCTTAGGGAACATCTAAAGAATTTATAATGAACAAAGAATATTCCTTGGCAGGCAGCCACGAAAGAACCACTGGTGATTAGGAAAGTCTGAATGATGAACGTGGATGCCGATACTACCTTTGAAAACAATCTAAAACAAATACTATTTGCCTTTCAGAAATTTTTTTATAATTATGGCATGATTCTAATTTAAATTGCTCTTCAGATTCTAGATTTTATGTTTACATTTGCTTATGGAAATTGTGAAATGTTAGCAGTCAAATAAAACATAAATACTAAGTGTTCAAACATTAAAAAGCAAGACATCCACCTTAACCACTACCTCCCAAAACACACATTTTCAGAGTAACCGTCCATACAAGGCGCTGCATATTGAAGTGACTGATGTGACCGCATGGAATCTGCTGCCCACAGATAATTAATTAGGCTACTCAGCGAGTGTCATGCAAACAAGTGAACATTACAGGCTCTGGGGAGTGTGAAGCAGTGTCCTGTTTACATTGCTCGGGTGGTTAAATGAAGAGTGGTGTGAGACACTGAAAGGAAATACCATGAGCCATTTCAAGTTGTGCACCTTTCAAAATGCTAAGAGGGGCTATTATCCCTCAAAGGCTGCAGGTTCAATCAATTTCAAATTGTTAAAAGCAGCTGGAGGGAGATGTCCATCAATGGAGGAGGTGTCTCCTGTGCTGGAGGAATTCACAGACTATTGGGCTCATTATTTTCAGAAGGAAAAGGGAACTGCAGCTGTCTGTTTTGATACATTTGATTAAACTGCTCAACGGAGGGTCAGAAAGAGATTGAGGAACCTTTGGTTGGGTTTCGCAGCCAATAGTTTCAGTGCGTATATTGACTTTCCAAAGTTGATATTGGGCAGGAAATACCACAATAATAGGACTTGCCATGAGCTCCCTGGAATGTCCATTGTTGGAACCACATCACTGAAACTGCCTGTCTCGGAATAGTTCACTCTTGTGACTCTCACCCCAATGAATAATATCCAAGAAGAGTAAAATGAAATCATTATGGTTCCAAATTGCTCAAAGCAGAAACTTTGCCTTTACCTCTCAAAGGAGGTGTTAGCACTGGTACCAAATACACAGAAACGGTGGAGTTTCCTCCAAATCAAATGTAAGTCACCCAAGTTCTGCTGGCTGCGATCTAAAATCCTTTAGGCAGAGGTGTCTTGACATAGCTCTTAAATCACTTCTGCTTTCACTAAATTCTGTAGCATATAGAGTTTCATATTTTTGTTATGGCTGGAGTTAAACCACAGACCCTCTCAAATTTGCAATTGGTGATAGCTCAGTACTCCTCAACTTCAAAAAAAAAAAAAAAAATGCACAGTGTATTCCACAGAGCTGCAATGCCCCCTCCTGTCTGCTCTGCCTGGGGTAGAAAACTCACTTGGGTTTATGGAGTAGACCGTGGCAAGTGAAGACTATTTCTATACTTTTCTCTATATGACCATTCTCCTAAGCCATCTCTGCCAGTAGCAACATTGACCAAGCAAATTCTACTCTCCATTTGGCCTCCTATAATCTACAGGAAATAAAACATAACACTTAAGATTGCTGCCATTTTCATTAAATTGCCCAGTTAAGCCCAATTATCTTTGTGGCTAGGAAGATGGGTTAGTAACATCTTGTTTACTCTAATATGTAGGTAATCTGAACACATTATACACCTAAACAGCAACACATCTTTTTCAGCCATTAGAATTTTGATAGAAATGAATTGGAGTTACCTGACCTATATATCTATGGACGATAGAACTTCATTTATTCTTTATCTTATAAAGCCCATGCAATAATTTATAAAATATATTCAATATCAGTCATCTCTTAACTCCTAAAAACTTCTCAAAAAGGAATTCGTGAGACCCTTAGCCAGGACCAGCCAAAGAGAAAAGTATGCCCGATCTGGTCCGCATTCTCTCTTTTCACCATTGGTTTGGTGTCGCTTACTCTGTTTTTCCACACCCCGTCATCCATGCCCCCACGAGGTCCGCATGCAGTGCTGTTTCCCTGGCCAAGGCTGTCAGTAAACAGTGCGAAAGATTCTCAAGACCTCTCACTCTGTTTGTTCCAAGTTCAGACTGTCGATGGAGTCTTCATCAATGACATTTTAAAAACAGGTTTACATGTTTCTAGTATGTTCTGAAAACTAGCTCCAGTTCTCAGTGAACTAAATGAATACTATGTCTTCTCTGAAGAACTGCAGGTGTGTGTATGTGTGCGTGCATTGGTATGTGTTTGGGTGCAGTGTGTCTGTGTGAGACTGTGGATTGTGTTTCTATCACAGAAAGAGTTCACAGACCCAGGCTTTGTGTTGGCAAGGGAAAGCTTTTTCTGGGAGGCATAATGTGGGAACTAAAAAAATACTTTTCCTCCCACCTTCTAAGTTGCTCTAGCTGGGCTAACAATCAAATTAACAGAGACAGATTAATAGGAGAAAAAGTAGAATGTTTATTATACCCATGCACATTAGGGGGTGCCATGCAAAAATGAGACCCGAAATGCATTGGACAGTTGTGGTTTATATGCCATTATGGACAAAGGAGAAAGGAGTGATAGGGGTCTGGCATTTCAAAGGAAATAGGCAATTTACAGGTAGTCAGGGAAGAGTGGAGCATACATGGCAGGCAAATTCTTGCTAAGAACCAACCCAGAGACAATAGGAAACAGGGTGTGATCTAGTTAACAGGCCCCATGTTGGAGCCTTTCTGTGTACAGCACCATACTAAGGTGAATATGCTAAGATTCCCTTCCTGGAGCAGGTCTTTGTGTCTGAATCTCTTAGGCAGGAAAACGGGAAAGTCAAAGGCTTTTTCTGATTGTTTGTTTCTTAATAACCAGCTTAAAATCAATGTCTGAAAAGGCAGTTTTAGGGTGACACAACTTTGGTTCCCTTCAATAATCTAAAACATTATGGCCCATTATCTACGAATAACAAATGCTGAGACTTCCTACATACCGTTAACTTCTTGCATGTTAGTTTTTTATATGCCTTTAACTGTGTTGGTGACAATTATTATTAGGTCGAACCACTTTTAACCAACAAAATGAGCTAATAGATTCTTTTATAGATTCTTTTCAAATAAAGTTAGGTTTAGAGTCTCCAAGTCACAGTTGTTCCCAAAGGGCAGGGTGCAAAAGGAAGCTCTCCTCTGGGTACAAAACAAGGGGCCACGTGTGGAGTTCAGAGCACAGAATTTCAGGCCTGCTTCATAGTTTCTTTCCTTATCACACATTTTGGAGCCCCCATAATATTAGGGGGTCTTAGTGTCACTTGGCAGGTAGTAGAGATACCATATTTTCTTTAGCTTCCCTCTTTATTTGATAATCATGGAAATAATTATGACCTGGACATGAAGCAGTAAATATACTTCTTTGGCCCACTTGGTATCCATGAAAGGCCTTTGTTGGGTAGGAGGCCTTTAATATCCAGATGCCTGTGTTCTGATACCACCCATGACTCAGCTAGACCTCCAGCTGGCTAAGGGGTCTTTGGAAAAGATATCAATTCCAGTCAAATTTTCCCTCTGGGTCTTCCAGCTAGTACTCAATCAGAAACAATGACCTATTTTTCTTTTACATCTGGTAGTTGAATTCTTTAAGATGCCTTAGTAACGAATCTTAACCCAGAAAATTACAACTTTTTAAGACTCATCATGAAGCTGAAACCAAAGTTGAAATTATAAGTGGAAGAGCTCAATAAGTACTTAAACACTTACCTGACCCCATGAAATGTTGTTTTTAGAAGAAAGAAACCTTTAGTTAGCTCTATTTTTATGCTGTTCCTAATGGCAAAAGTCAGGTAAGCTAAGTCTCCAATATCATATGTGCTATGTGGGAGTAGCTCTCAGGCTATCAAATTTAGAATATCTGAGGCACAAAAGTACAAAGTGGGATAAGTGACACTTTGAAATGAATAATAAATATGCCTGTGAATGTACGGGCTCTGTCATATTCAAAGGTCTTTTTTTAAATTAAATTCATTGGGGTGACATTAGTTAATAGGATCATATAGGTTTCAAGTGTACATTTGTATAATACAACATCTGTATATTGTATTGTATGCCCATCACTTCAAGTTCAGTCTCCTCCCATCACCATCTATTTGGCCCCCTTTACTACACCACCATCCCCCTTCCCTCTGGTAACCACCACACTGTTGTGTATGTGAGTTCTTGTTTGTTCATATGTCCTATTTGTTCATTTGTTGCCTTCAGCTGTATATCCCACGCATGAGAGACATTATATGGTTTCAAAGGTCTTATTCACCAGTGATCCATTAGGAAAGTTCTGCACAAGGAAGGGATGAAATAGCTAAAGAGGAAAAACTAATTAGAAAATAAAGTGGCCTGGCCGGTGTGGTTCAGAGGTTGAGCATCAGCCTAGGAACCAGGAGATCTCAGTTCAGTTCCCTGTCAGGGCACATGCCTAGGCTGTGGGCTCCATCCCCGGGGGGGGGGGGGGCAGGAGGCAGCCGATCAATGACTCTTTCATCATTGATATTTCCATCTCTCTCTGCCTCTCCCTTCCTCTCTCTGAAAACAATAAAGGCATATTTTAAATAATAATAATAATAATAATAAGTTGTTCCCACAGGGAAAAAAAGTAGAATACTTACACTGAAGATATTTGTCATTCTTTAAATTATATTTTAATTTCTAATTAACTGCTTTTCAAAAACTGCATATGCTTATTCTAACGAACCCCATATACTTAAGACATTATCCCCTCCTGGAATTTTTGAATTTTAATTTTTGAAATAAAGAGTCCAGAAATATTGTAATATGTGCAAAAATGACGAAGATTAAATGTTTTACAGCAATTCCTGGGTACTCGGAAGTATGTTAAGAGCTTTCCAAGTGTTCCTCACAGCTCTCCCAAGAGGTAGGTGCTGCTATTATAGTGCAGATGAGACACTGAGTCACAAAGAGTGGTCCTTGGATTTGAACATGTGTGTTTAATGGCAGAAACCAAAGTCCTAACTCATAGGCTTTGCTGCCCTAGAAATTATTTGGTGGAATGCTGCATATGATTCAAATACAGAGGTTGTTTCTAGCTATTATGAGGTCAACTTTTGGAGTACTAGGGAAAAAACAGATAATTATTTATTCTGAAATTCTTTGTTGAACCAACCAGTTGAACTAACTTCCAGTTATTGCATTATGGACAGTCATTCGGTTAGTCAATCAACATTATTGATTATTTACTGTTTCCTTTCTTGGTTCTTCATTTTTCTCTTATAGTTTTGACAAAGGGGTCCTGGAACTTCAATGATTATAATCATCATAAAAATTCATCATAAACATAATATAATCAAGTTGCCCACCTCTTTGAGCAGCAACTCCTGGAGATGAAATAGAGCTCCCCCACTCCTTAAGTGTGGGTATGCACGGAGACTTCCTTCCAAAGAGCACATTATAGAAAGGGAGAAAAAAGGGGTAACTTTATAGTGGGGGAACAAGACAGGCGCCACCTCAGCCAGGTGATCAAGTTCAGCACCTACAGTGACGTCATGTTGGTAGTCTGTGCTTTCAAAAAACATTATTTTATTATTTTATTTTATATTTTTTCCATCAGCATTTATCCCCTTTACCCACACTCATCCCCACCTCAATCACCACACTGTTGTCCATGTCCATGAGTTGTCTCTCTCTCTTTTTTTTCTTCTCAATCCCTCTATCTGCCCCCCCCAAACACTCCCCTCCACCAGAGCTGTCTGCCTGCTCTCTATCTATGACTCTGCCTCTATTTTGCTCAGTAGTTCATTTTGATATGTGCTTTGACATTGTGTGATGAAAATGACACTTTACGTCTGTGATTTTCTTCTGAAAGAACACATTAGCCCAGTTTAATCATGAGGAAAAAAATCAGAAAAATCTCAATTGAGGAGCATTTTACAAAGTATCTGCCTACTACTCCTCAAAACTGTAAAGGTCATCAAAAAACAAGGAATGTCTGAAAAACTGTCACAGTCTAGAGGAGCCTAAGGAGTGTGACCCTGGAGCAGAAAAAAGGACATTGGGTGAAAAGGACAGGAATCTGAATAAAGCATGGACTTTTATTCATTTATTTAATTTTTTTTTTTTTTTAAATATATGTTTATTGATTTCAGAGAGAGGAAAGGAGAGGGAGAGACAGAGATAGAAACATCAATGATGAGAGAGTCATTGATCAAGCCCACAACCTGGGCATATGCCCTGACCGGGAATCAAACCCCAATCGCCTGGATCCTAGGTCGATGCTCAAGCGCTGAGCCACACCCGGGGGGCAGCATGGACTTTTAATAAACATATATTGAGTAATATTAATTATAATAGTTAATTTTTACTAAGTATTATTTCTCAGACAATGTGCTCAAAACTTGGCTTATATGATCTAATTCCATTTGTACCACAACATTTTGAACTAGCTGTTATTATTGTCTATATTTTACAGGTGGAGAAACTGAGGCTTAGAGGAGCTAAATATCTTGTCAAAGGTTATTTGCTAAGTTGTAGAGCTAGGGTGTGACTATAAGGAACCTGTCCATGCTCTCTGTGCTTTTACACCCATTATCAGGTAGGGTCTGCATTCAGCTGTACATAACAGAAACCCAACTGCAATTGCTGGGATTTATTTTTCTCATGTAGCAAGCACTGAAGCTTTAGTGTCTGATCCAGGAAATAAGCAAGGACTCAGACTCCCATATTTCTTCTCCTTTAACTTGAGTGTATAACTTGTTCTCTTATAACCCAGGCTCATGTATGTTTTTTGGGATAAAAGAAAGCAGTCATAAAGGAGAAAGGTTGTCAGAAATATCAGGAAAGCACAACTAGCTCCAAATTTCCTGCAGTCTTCTGTTACTATGTTATTGTGAGAATGATATCATCTAGCAAGAGGGACTGCAGATTTAGTTTTTTGTGTGTTTTTCAAAATTTTACTTTTAATTTAAAATAAATTTTTAAAGGTGAGAATTGCTGTTCAAAACAAAACAGAATTCAAGAGAATATCTAGTATATAGCTGGTGAAAGAATTAAAGAATGGATATTGGGTGGCAACTGGAATGTTTGCCACAGTCTTGAGCTCTGCTAATCTCCTGGGGTACAAATCCACTCAGGGCACAGTTTCTATTCTTAGATCACTCATAGTTAATTAGAAGAGACAACCTTGTAAGCTCTGTGGAATTATAGATAGTCAAAGGGAGGAAGTAATGGCACTGAAACTTAATTTGAGAGAAGTGGAGAGGTCTTCTTGGAGGAAGGCGCATCTGAACTTAGAATAAAAATATGAATAAGCCCGGCCGGGTGTGGCTCAGCGGTTAAGCATCGACCTAGGATCCAGGCGATCAGGGTTCGATTCCCTGTCAGGACACATGCCCGGGCAGCCGATCAATGACTCTCTCATCATTGATGTTTCTAGCTCTCTCTCTCCCTCTCCTTTCCTCTCTCTGAAATCAATAAAGATATATTTAAATAAATAAATAAATATATATATATATATATGAATAAAAAGCATGGGAAAAGAAGGGAAAATTTATTTCAGGCATTGAGTCAAAAACATGGTGCATGTTAGGGCCCCAAAGCCACTTGGTATTGAGGAAGCTCTCCGCGGTAGACTCCCCTGCTGCACATCAGCCGACCACACTGGTAATTCTCTTTCTCTTTCCACTTCCCTCATTGCTCCTCCTCATCTGTGAGGTGTCAGTGCAGGTGCCTTCTCAGGGAGACTTCTTCCATGGCCCCACAAAGAACCCCCACCCCAACTGTTAATCTCTAATTTAGCTGTTGTTTTCTCTTTCTTTTTATTACTCTGTACCAAGTATATAGTAAGCAAACAACAAATATCCGTAGAATGGCAGAAATGATAGCTACATAATTTGTTTAATTTTAAGGATATGAACTTCAGAGTATTTCCTTCTGGATATAATTCCAGACATACCCCTTAGATATTTAATCCTTGGTTGTCCTTAACATCAATGTTATACTTTTTTTTCTTTTTTCTCTCTTGAGAATTTCCTTTATAGTTTGGTTAAGAACCAAGGGCATTGAAGTAGGGATCATGTCTATTATAACCCTGGATTCTTCAAAGTATTTAATAGAATATTTACCCATAGATGAACAATATTTACTGCTATTGAATGTGCATGTAATATAAAACTAGGGACTTGTGAAAATGTATTTATTAACTGTAACCATTTCTGTTGTGAAAGTTCATTTCTACCATCATTTAAAACTATTCTGATCTGACTTATTAGTAAATCAGTCGATGGTTTTGGGCTTTCAAACAAAATGTAGCTACTGTTGAGTGCTGTGACCCAGTGGACTAGAATGCATGACATAATACTTTATGATGCAGATTTCTGCACGATTGCGGAGAAATGTTTATGTACACAGTTCTTTTGCCTACTGAGGACCCATCAACTGCCAAGAAATATAAGAAGAAAAATAAATTCATCTCTTAGAATTCTGAAAGAGTTAAATGTGATCTGTAGAAATTTTTCTCATTGGATACTCCTCATTTATACTGACATAGCAAGTATCCTAATAGGTTTATTTTTTGTCTATGATGCATTTTCTGCCTTAGCCTCATGCTGTGTCACAGCAAGGAACCTTGTTTTGAAATGCAGTATGACAAGGAGCCAAGGGACAGATCTCTGAAGCATTCCTTTCCAGAGAGGAGTCCAGGACTCCCATGGGGGCTCTAGGACTTCATGTAAAGTTGTTCAAAGCTGAAAATGTTATCTGCGGGGGGGAAAGGTTAAAAAGAGACTGGGGACATAGTCCAGGAGGGAACATGGCACTGGGGAGGGGACAACAAGGCTATACATTTTTTATTGGCAAAAAGGAAACATGCGGAGACCCAGAGAAAGGCCAAGATGGATGTAAATAAGCTTTGCCATGAGAATCAGAAAAATAAAGACTAACCGTGACAACTGTGGAGCTCCATTCAATGGAGTCTTAGTATAAAATCACAAAGGTACAGAGTTAACCTCTCCAGATTAGAGTAGTTTGGCATTTCAGTGGGTAGGGCTGCAGACTGAGAGTCTGTCAATAGAAATAAATCCAGGCTAATGACCTGATGCTGTCTCTGAGAGCTTCTCCCAGATTCTCTCTAGTGTCTAGTGTCTAAGGTTCCTCTAGCAAGGACTAGACATGGTACCGCTGCCCAGGGCTGTTACACCACCTCCTGAAAGTCATGAGATCCCTCATACCTTCTGCTCCAGGCATCCCCCTTTCCTTCACAGGTTCTCACTGTCTCCATTTCTTCTTCCTCAATGGTATTCAGTTGTAGGTTTGAGGAGAAATTATGAGCAACCGTAATTGAATAAAGAAGGGGCACTAATAAATAGCTTTGAATGTGAAGGCTACCCCAGGGATCCACAGCTTTTCACTCAACACAGATTGTTGATATCTTTCTGCCACAACTCAGAAAGAATCATTCATCTTATCTCTAGTTTCTAATGCATAACGCATCCTATAGGATTGCCTCATGAACTTCAATGGTAGTAGCAGTAGGCTCCAAAAGTAGGAGATAAACTATCAATCATGGTTGGAAATCAGGTTCCATAGACTTCTGTAGAATATTTTACCAACTGTGTGGCAGAGGTTGACGCAAGAGCTGAAGCATGCTAGCTTTTGTGGGTGTTAACCACCAGTAGAATTTAGTCTTGCCTATGGGTTGGAGACAAGTTGAAGATGAAATTCACGATGATGGTATTTCAGGAGCATTCAAGGTGCAGGAAGGTTTTAAGGATTCTCAGAATATAGGTATTGCAGATGTTACTTCTGGGAAAGCAGTATCTGAATGAAAAGATGCTTAAACTGAGATCTGTGAATAAGTAGGAGTTACTTAGGTTAAAGAGATGGTGGGAGATTGGAGATGAGTAGAGAAGAATATCCCAGGCAGAGGCAAGGGTGTGTTCACAGGTTGAGAAGTCTGTGGCATTTCTGGTAGGACTGCAAGTTATCAGTATGGCTGAGTTACATTACATATAATTGAGGGAGTATATATAGAGGTGAGGAGAGAGGCATAAGCAAGGTGATACTGTGAAAATAACCTGTGAAAAGATTTGGAGAGCCCTGAAAAGAGATTTAGAGTTCATTCTGAAAGCAGTGGGGACCCCCCTGAAGGCTGTTAACCCAAGAAAGTCTTGTAATCAGAGAGATGTTTGGAAAGATTCCTCTGTCATATACAGAACCGTGTGGAAACCTGCAAGGACAAAGGGCGGAGAGCTTGGTTAGAAAGGTCTTAGAGAAATCCAGGCAAAAGAATGGTGACCTGAATCTGATCAGTGTCTTGGTTATCTATCATTGCATAACAGTTCCACTCCCAATAAAATAAAATATCTTATTTGATAAAACAGCAACCTTTCTAATATAGTTTTGGTGAGTAAGGAGTTTATACAGGGCACAGGGGAATGCATTGTCTCTGCTGTTTGAAGGCTGCTCTCAGAGATGCTTGTTTGGCTCTACTGGGCCCTCTGTCTGGGGCAGGAATGTCCAAAATGTCTCCTTATTTGCCTTCCTTACATTTATATAAACAAGAAAGAATGAATATCTCCTTTAATCTACTTTCCTTTTGTACATCCTTTTATTATACAAGTCATCATATTAATTGCATCTTATATATAGAATAATATATGTAAATAAAATATTAGCATGCAATTTCTCTTTTCATTTTCAATCTAGAACTTAAAAGCTATTCAATATATTGTTTACCTCATTTGGATCTTCTAATTACAAAATAAAGAGATACAACAATTAAATTGGCATCAGTGTTTAGTTTAATTAGGATATCAATCTAGTAAACTACAGAGGTAAACTTTCAATCTTTTCACACATAAAAGCAAATGTTCTTTTGATAACTAGTGATAAGAAAAGAAGATTGGCAGACATCAATGCACAGCTCTAGCACAGTCAAATTTTCTGCTTAAGTATCAAAGCAACTGGATTAGCCCCCCTTAATATTTGCTGCTGCTTCTTTTAATGGCCTTGATTCTACTTTTTAATTTATTTTAATGGACCATATGGTCAGTATACCATAACTTGTAACTCTTTTGGAAAGAGGTGGGATAAGAAGTACATACATGAATAAACTCAGGTGAATGTTTTTATCATCAGGTGGAGGAATATTTATGCCTTTTAATATCAAGAAGTTTAATTTTTAATTGATTAATTAATGGAACACTATTTGTCATTTCCTCCCACACATTTGCCTCCATTTAATGATCTAGAATAGATAGTAACACTGCTCTGAGAATTTTAATGCCATTGGATGCGGCGGCTTGGCAGGCAAGCAACTGTAGGCATAGAGGAACTACGTGAATGAGCCTAAAGAATTTAGGAATCAGAGCAAAAGAGAAAACTAGATTAAAGCAGGAACTTAATGCAGATTAAGACATCTGGAGAGAGGTATTAAATGCAGACATTCAGGAGGCAGGTAACATCACGAAGGCTGTGAGAAGCAGGGTAAGGCAATAGCACACCAGCTATTTCATTATGTGGCGGGAGCAAAATGCCTAACTCACTGTTTGTCTCCGAGTTTGAATCCCTCTCCAGGAAGGTGATAGATTACGTTTCTCTTGGAAGAGCTTTAGTGTCCCAGAAGCTTCAGTGGGAGTGCCATGTAATTACCAGAAGGAGGAACGTGTCTGGTATTATATTGCAAGACCTCCAGCTGGCTTCTCCCATCCATGTCACACTAAAAAAGGAAGTGGGCCGCCGTCTCCACCAAGGGAGCCACGAATGGGATGTACTCGGAGTGGCCCAGAACCTCCACAGCCTTCATTAACTTCGGGGCTCTCCTCCCTTACGTATTTAGAAATGGCCTTATGCCAATATCACACTGCAAATAAAGTATTGGCATCCAGCGTATGGGTGTCACACTCGACTACAAAAGGGAGGACTGTCTCATATTCATTTTATTGAATTATTACTGAGGAAAATTTAAAACATATCTAAAAGTGTAGAAATCAGTTTGGAGGACTCTCTTGTTTCTTCTCTTTATGCTCATACTCACTGTCCTCTCCTATTCTGGTTATGTTAAAGCACAAACCATACATCTAAAGATAAGTATATAAGCACAGAAATATATTTTATGTATATATATTTTAATACTGCACACACACCCCTAACAGCATTACAGCTATATTATTACCATTCCTAAATCATTATCAATACTTAATAACGCTATATACCTTTTTATATCTCCAATGCCCAGCCCGATCCTCACATAGCAGTGCTCAGTAAATGTCTGTATGAATGAATGAGTGAAACTTCTGCCCATTTATTCAACTTATTAATTTAAGAACAAAATATCACTCCTTCCAGGTTGTTGTTGCTCTTCTTTATCTCTCAAAATCCGTCCCAAGGGTGTGTGTGTGTGTGTGTGTGTGTGTGTGTGTGTGTGTGTGAAAGTGTCCATAACATTCCTAAGTCAAGCTTATTCTTCTAACTTTATTCCACTGCTGCAAATTCCGAACGTTTTGAGCACTGACAGTGCTAAACACTCAGCGTGGATGCATGCATATGCTTCAGACTCAGTTGATTCTGGAGTCTCTGCTCTTCAGCATTTTCATTTACCTTTGTACTGAACTTAGCAGCAAAGCACCTGATGCGTAGTAGAAACTAAAGAAACAAACAACAGTCTTGAAGGAGGAAAGAATGAAAGAAGGGAGTAAGAGAGAGATGGAGGGACAAAGGACAGAGAAGGAGGAAGGAAGGAGGAAAGAAGGGAAGGAAGGGAAATGAAAGAGGGGAAAAGGAAGGAAGGAAGGGAGGAAGGAAGGGAGGAAGGAAGGAAGGAAGGGAGGGAGAGGGGGAGGGAGGGGGGAGGGAGGGGGGAGGGAGGGAGGGAGGGAGGAAGGGAGGGAGGGAGGTGTGTGCTACTGAGACTACATGAGAGGGGGGAAAATAAGACAAAAAATTATACAGCACTGTACAGTTTAGAAATGTGCTTACATTCCTCTTACTCCCTTTTCCTATAACTGATAAGCTGCCGTCTTAGCCGTCTTGACTAACTAGAGATGTTAAACTTGTTGAACTGGCTTTGGATCCTCAGTCTTCTCACTCCACATCCTATTGTTTTCAGAAGCTGAAAAGTGAGTAACATCTCTCTGTTGATATGACTAGGACCCCAACAGAAAGACTCCGCGGCTCTTGCCTAGGATATAATACTCTAGGTCAGGGGCCTGCGATGCTTTTGTGGAGAGAAGCCAAATGGTTGAGCAATTGAAGCCTCAGAATGACCAAGACTGATGGTTTGGCACGGGTGGTGGGAGGTGTCTACAGTCAGGGGGGGCATGCCTGTGACGTGGAAGGGAGTGGGAGGGGGCGTCAGGGGGACATGCCTGTGACGTGGAAGGGAGTGGGAGGGGGCGCGGCGAGGCAGCGTCCAGCTGCATCTCCCTCCTTCTGCTCTGTGAGCTCCCTAACACCCTGGCCCTGGAGTCAGTCCTGATCAAAACACCACCAGCAAAGACTGCCTCTTACAAGGTGGCCTCAGCTGCAAGGCGGTTCTATGCAGTAATTTATTATGTCTTAGCTACTGCCGATCTAAAGCAACACCTCAGCCTCACCCTGTAAATCTCTCTAAGAACTCCCTTTGATTCTTTATAGCTTTTGTCACACTTTGTACTTTAATATTTAAATCGTTTCCATTAATTGTCACCACAATTAGATGATAAACTCCACATGACGAAAACCACATCTGTTTTGTTTATCACCGCACATATCACTTATAACAGCTCCTAAAACATAATAATTATTTAATAAATGCATGGTGAATAAATGGATGGATGGATGGATGGATGCAACATATGGCATTTTTTGTAACTTAGCATTAATATCATTTTCACAAAGTGTGAATATGTGACTATACAAACACTCTGCACTTACAATTGCCCATTTTTAGTTGAATGACTACTGCATATTGACTTTGTGCTATTTTATGTTTTATTTTTATAATTTAGGTACAAATCACTATTATATACTGTATTAATTAAGGAGAAAGATCAGGAATATAAAAGCAGCACATGGGGCAGTTGCACATAAGCAATGTAGATATCTTTTTAGTCATAAGACTTCTGAAGAAATCTTAGAATCTATGGAATCCAGTTCCATTTTCTCCATCATGTTGGAGATTAAGCTAAAGGGTCTACACAGGATCACATAGCTAGTTAATAGTGAAACTGGGACCAGATCGAAGGCTCTTTCCTTTTAGCCCAATAATTTTCCCTTAATTTATCCTACCTCACGTCACAATCAATTCAACTTTAAAATTTCCTGGTTTATGGTGGCTGAGATCTGAAAATATAACAGTGTGTTTCCAAGTATAAAACTGAACCTACCCTTACTTTTCCAAACACACATTCAATGCAAGTTCCAGCTGGGCAAAGGAGGTAAAATGCGAGTGTTTCTTCTCAGCGCCATTTAAACCCACCACTTGAAGTCACGCACAATAAACCGTTTATTCATGGTTTTAATCCTCCTGGTGTCCAATTTCTCACGTATGTGACTCCATTTCAAAAACACAACTTGGTCTATTTTCCTGGTAATGTAATATTACATTATTGCAAATGTTTCATAGACAAAGGAAAAGTGCCATGTTGGACCATTTGAGGATTCACACATAACTCTAGGTTGCAGATCTAATTTCTGAAGTATTTCTTTATTGTGACAGACATTGCAAATTAACAAGCATTTTTCTTTGGGAGGAAATCAAAGCCATACCAATTAGCACTAATTTGAAATGAACTCAAAGTAGCTTGACAATTAAATAATCCACTGTTATATAAAAGCCAAATCTATTTAAACACTAATTTCCTCTAATAACTTACTATGATTTTCGCTTTGTAAAACACTATAAGAATGTCTTCATGGGACTTCCCTCCTATGCCTAAGACTTAGGAAGAAAATATTATGCAAAAATAAGGCATAAAAAAGGAATATGTCATTTAATGTAAGGTGGGAGCAGAGAGGCCAGTGCAAAGTGTCTTTGTCACAGTGGCGAAGAAGTTTTACTGAGGACCTAACACTAGAACACTGAACTGAGTATTGAACAATGGATTGTAGTTTATCAAATAAGAAAAATAGGATGGGAAGGAGTGTTTTAGAAGTGGAGAGAACTTATGCATGTGAAAGGATCTGTGTGTCTCGAGAAAAATTAAATAAGCCAGGAGAAGGAGAAGGGAGAGATGATTTGAAAGGCTGAGTGGGCTGGACTGTAAAGAACTTTACTTGCCAAACCAAACGTTTGGGATCATCATTCAATAACCAACAAGAAATAAGAGCTTTCAAGTTTTTAAATCTGGATGTGAGATGATTTGCTTTATTTTCTAAATAAAATAAAAATTTTAATGAAACTATCTCTAGAAACAATGTGGGAAATTTAAGCGGAAAAAAATCAGGAGACTATTGTAACAGTTCTAGGGGGATGTGATGCAGGTTTGAACTGAAAAGCATTAGTAGCAAAGACGGAAAAAGAGTACATTTTTAGGAGTTATTTCTGAGACATAACTTCAATTTGATATCTCTCTGGGTCTGATGGTGATGAGAAAGATAGGTGAATGAGCTTGTTTAGGCTTCTCAGTGGGAGACTGTGTGGAGGGTTGCAGTCTTATCATGGTTAAGATTATAGGAAGCTAAAGTTTTTGAAGAATTTACATCTGAGGCATCTGTGTATGTCCAGGTGCGTGGAAGGGTGTGCTTCCCTCTGGGTCCATGGGAGGGCTCCATCCCTGGGCAGATCCTTGGTCCCTGACCCCAAACTGCAGCTGAGAGAGGCTAGACTGAGTGACAGGGCTACTTCAGAAGTGGCAGCTGGATGGAGGATAGTAGGTCCACCTTCAGAGGCACAGACAGGTATGTCTCCCACCATTCCTGGGAAGAATGGACTGAGCCTGGTCCAAAGCTGAGAGCGGCTGGATTGTCACAGAGCTGCTTTAGGACCTGCTGTCTGGCCAATGTTGGTGGGCCTGCCTCTGGGGGCACTGATGGACATGCCTCCTGCAGGTGCCTGGGTGGGCAGGGCTGCTCTGAACCATGGCTTTGAGGTGTGGAGTCAGATTATGGGGTTGCTTCAAGACCTTCAGCTGGACCAGTGTAGGCGAACTTGCCTCCGGGGCATGGGTGGGTGTGCCTCCCTCCGGGTCCCTGGGCAGTTAGGACTGGCAGCTAAGAGGGGCTGGAGGCAGGGTACAGGGTCTTCAGGGTCCACAACCTGGACTGAGATGGATGAGCACAGGTGGTTGTGACTCCTCCACGGTCCCTTGGTGGGTGGTGCCAGTGGCAGGATCAAGGTGAGACAGGGCTGTGGTTGAGGCCAGAAGGGCGCAGGGCTGTTTTCTGGGCCTGTAGCCAGGACCACAGTTGGTGAGCCTCCCTGGGCACAGGCCTGCCTTCTTAAAATGGCCCTCCTTGGTCTTGGTCTCCAAGGGTTTCACAGGCTCCTACCTAGATCCCCTAATTCCACAAAGGCACTTTTGTCTGGATGGCTCCCAAATTACTGTTGCTGAGTAAGGAGGTGGAGGGGGACCTCCTATCCGCTCAGTTGCTGCTGGCACTCCCCTCACACTTCTCTTTGATTAGCATTTCAAAATTATTTATTTCATTTATTACAGTTTCCATAAAAACAGGAATTTTTTACCATTTACTGATTTATGAATGGTTTACTGAGATGGGTCATATCAGCTTTTGTAATTATGGTTTGATCACAGTTTCTGTTGCAGTTTTCTATGTGTCCTCTCATGGGCTGTGTGTCTTAAGTGATAGGTGCAAAGATGGTGGCGACTATGTTGGGCTTGCTTACTTGTGGTCTGATTAGGGGTTGTATGCAAATGCTGTTTGATAAATAGTTGAGTATAAAATATGCACATTTAAAGATGGGTCTGTGATTATTTTGTTCTGAGTACCCCCGTTAGAGAAAAACACATCTTTGAAAAGTAAAACCATCCCAAATGTCCTTCTAACACATTTGTATTCTTCCTTAAACTCATAACATCTTGAACTGGGCAGGAAAAAATAATGAAGGCCTGCACTGGCTTGTGACCTCAGTGGTTAGAGCATCAGCCCGCCCACCGAAGGGTCAAGGGTTCGATTCTTGGTCAAGGGCATGTACCTGGGTTGCAGGTTCAATCCCCAGCCCTGGTCGGGGTGTATGTGGGAGGCAACTAATCGATGTGTCTCTCTCACATTGATGTTTCTCTCTCTCTCCCTCCCTCTCTCTCTCTCTTTCTCTCTCTCCCCCTTCCTCCCTCCCAGTCCTCTAACAATCAACAGAAAAAATATCCTCAGGCGAGGATGAACAACAACAACAAAACAGCCACAAAAAATAATAATAAAAGGTCTACTATTTATATATTATTTCTTACTATTTGGTTTAGAAGTAGAAAGAAAACTATCATTTAATAATATCTGAGACAATACGGTATTAAGAGTTAATGTTTTCAAAGCTTTACCAGTGGTTAACAATGGAACAATTATCGTTCAGTTTTGAAACTGGACAGTGGGGTAATGCAGGAATTTTACCCTTGAGGGAGAGGTTACGACCATCCGAAAGCAGAGGCGGCTGTGCTCCATACACACAGCAGCATTTGTTAGGCGTGCGGCGGGTGCCGCGACGTTAAATGAAGCCCAAAGCTCCTCTCCCCGCCCCTGCGGCCGGGGAGCCTGCAGCTCGGCGCTCCCCTCGTGGGGACGCCCGGGTGAACAACCCCTGCGCTGCCAGTCACACAAAAGCATGGTAATATCATTAGGTGCAGCACGTAACAATTGATAATGTCACTAGTTTCTGTGTTTACTGTGCTATACTTTTTTGGTTATTTTAGAGTGCACCCTTTCCACTTGTTAAAAAAAAGAGAAGCCGCAAAACAGCGCCGCCTGTTATGCTGGGAGCAGCCTCATACGTCTGTTTCCAGCGTCTCTTGGTGGCATCGTGTTCTCTTCTGCTTGATTTAATCTCATGTTATTTTATCAATTTAGTGTAGCCTGCGTGGACAGGGTTTATCAAGCCTACAGTGGCGCCCAGTAGTGTCCTGGCCCTCACATTCACTTACCGCTCACTCTCCCAGACCAGCTTCCAGTCCTGCAAGCTCCATTCATAGTAAGTGCCCTACACAAATGTGCCCTTTTTTTATCCTTTATACTGTATTTTTACTGTATCATTTTTATGTTGAGATACACAAATACTTACCGCCGTGTTTTAATTGTCTGTAGTACTCAGGACAGTAATATGACGTGCAGGCTCGTAGCCTAGGAGCAGCAATCGGCTGTCCCTTACAGCCTAGATGTAGCGGGCTCTACCATGTAGGTTTGTGTAAGTGCACTCTGATGTCTGCAC
This sequence comes from Miniopterus natalensis, assembly GCF_054644295.1. Classification (NCBI taxonomy): domain Eukaryota; kingdom Metazoa; phylum Chordata; class Mammalia; order Chiroptera; family Miniopteridae; genus Miniopterus; species Miniopterus natalensis. Next base: position 135,439,980 of record NC_142082.1, on the reverse strand, counting down.
AACAAACTCACCTAATGACACATTTCTTAGAACATATCTCTGTCATTAAGCAGCACAAGGCTATATATGTGTAATGTGTATATGTCTGGGTACATGTATATACATATAGATCTATATATGAATGATACAGTATCCTGGGACACCTATTATAGCCCCTGGAGTGCCGCTGTTCATTGGCATTGGCTTCAAGAATGTCCATAGGAACTTCAGGTCTAACCCCTCCCAAATATTCTGCTTTAGGTAACTCATAATAGCATGAGTTGCCAGACCCAGCTAGAAAGCTCTGGGGGCCTAAGGGGATAACAAACATAAGAAGAAAATCATCACAGACATTTTATTTTTAACCTAGAAGCAAAACAGTTACTAAAGGTAGGATTTTTTAAAAATCTTGAATGGGCATTGTTTTTCCATATGTATGATTTTGTAAAACTAAAAAAAAAAAAAATCCATTAACACTATAATATTGGTAGAACTGAATGTAAGGTCATGTAATACAATTAAATGTACAGCTGAAATAAACGTATTTCTCTATAATTGACCTCCAAGCCTATTTGCATATCAGAATCATCTGTGAAACTTTATACAGTTTTGTAAATTATGACTCGATAAAGCTGAAAATAATGAATGACCTGTGGAGACTGTTAAAGCCTAGATGCTTCAATTCTATGCATCTCTGCCACTTAATTTTGGGCAAGTCACCAAACCTCTCTGTGCCTCAGTGACCTCATCTGGTAAGTGGGGAAAATAGCTGTCTTCCTCATAGGCATGCAGTGAGGATTGAATGAGTTAGTATCTGTAAAGCCTAAGTGAGGGCCGTGCTCGCCACATAGAAAACATGCTCTCATGCGATTCTTGCTACTGTTATTCTGCAGTTAGGTAGCTCAGGTTCTGATGTGACTCCCAATCTGGGTTTATTCCTGGGGGAGCTCAGTTTACCCGGGCTGGCATTGTGAGTCTGCGGCTAACTGGAGAGGAAAGGTTGTGCGCGTTGCTGTGGCTGTTAGGGCAGCGCTCCTATTAGGCATGTGGGCGGCTGTGGAAGCCGGGGAAAGGGAGGAAGGCTTGCAGAGGTCATGCTTGGGGACTGGAAGCAGGTAATCCAGCACCCTGAGGATTCCAGAGTGAGATTTATCTAAACTTGCCATGTCCCCAATGTCTCCCACAGTCTACCGAAAAGTGTTTATTTTAAAAAATGAAAATAGATATGTTTATGCAAAGATTTCCCAGTCTATAAATTTTGTTTACATTTATTGAAAACATAGATCCAAAATTTCAAACTATGATAGCAAAATGTGGAACCAATCCTGGACAAATTCGAGAAAGTTTGGCAACAATAGAACAAAATAAGTACCTCCAGAGCTGAATGGCTCTGCAGATAGATGCAAGGGACATTTTCCATGGAAACCCATGTGGACAGACAACTGGAGGGTCAGATAAGTTCTCTCTTCCCAATACCTTGGCCTCTTGACCCAAGCTTGGAGAGGTGGGTACACCAAACAATGGGGTTTGAGTTTCTTGCCAGCGCAGCAGTGGGAGAAGGTGGGAGTTAAAATATTCACAGTTGTAGAAAGCCCACTTGAAATCATGGTTTGAGATACATACCTGTTCCATGGTAGGATCTGACTGATATACTAAGAATTCTTAGTGCATTGTGATGATTATCAGTTTATTACCGCTCTGCTCTCAATCTACCCTTTGGAGCAAGCATGATGCTAAACTTGTCAGTAGAGGGCGCTAGAGGGACACCTCAGGAGGAAGGAGTTGGTCTTTTTGGTTCCTTTGCGCTGCAGTCTCTTTTTTGGCTTCTGCTCCTGTATTGCTGCTAGAGGTGGTCTGTTCCATATGTGCCCCCTGAATGCGCAGCCTTCCAACAAACTCATAACCTCAGTCTCCGCCAGGTGACCATCTGCCAGTCAGTGGGCTCCCAGGGCCACATCTGAGAGGCTGCTTCTGCTTGCCCTGAGACTGGGAACCAGCTCTGGCCAGTACAATACAACCAACTTCAGCATCCAGAGGGCCCAAGTACACCACCTGCAATAGGTCTGGATCCCAGCTTTAGGATGCTGGCCTCCTTTCCAAGTTGTTCTCCCCTTGGGTTCTCTCCCTCAGCCCTGTTCAAGAAGGAAATTCAACAGAGTAAATCTGAAGACTAATTGGCTTTATTAAGCAATTCATGAGTCAGGAAGTAACTAGAAGGGCACTAAGAGGGGTTGTACAAAATGGAAGGTTTTTATAGGAAGAAGGGTGGGCAAGGGAGCTATTCACAATAAAAGGAAGGGTGTTTTTAGACCAGACATCTTCTTTTTGGGGGAAGGGAATGGCAAGGGTTTCTTTCTGGGGGAGATGAAGAGGGCCTATTTGACAGATTACCTTCCTAGTGCTTGACCAGAAAATTCCAGACTGATTGATTAAGATTATGTTTCTGGGAGAGGCTGCAACAGCAGTTAGATCAGGTCCTAAATCTAAGATTGGTATCACGGGCTTTAGCACAGTGTCATTTTGCACCTGTGGTTTTCTCTTTAACAGCCTGAGGTATTCTTTAGAACAGGGGTCAGCAACTTCGACCTGCTGTTGGCTTCTATAAATAAAGATTTATCAGAACACAGCCACGCTCATTTATTTATATTTGTTTCTGGCTGCTCTGACACTTCAATGGCATAACTGAACAGTTGCAACAGAGACTTAATGGTCCACAAAGCCTGAACTATTTTCTACCTGGCCCTTTAACAGAAAAAGTTTGTGGATTCCTGCCTTTATGTTCTCCTTTCTTTTTTATAGTTACTCCATTGTTACATTTTATAATTCTTTATATCCAAATATTCTTGTTCAAATTATTATGTGGTTTCTGTCTCCGGATTAGACTTTTTTTTTTTTTTTAAACATATCTTTATCAATTTCAGAGAGAGGAAGGGAGAGGGAGAGAGAGAGAAACATCAATGATTATAGAGTCATCATTGATTGGCTGTCTCCTGCACCCCCCCCCCCACTGGGGTTCAAGCCCTGACTGGGAATCTAACAGTGATCTCCTGGATCTTAGGTCAATGCTCAACCGCTGAGCCACACCTGGCCCAACTTGACCTTTCTGATGCATCCACTACCTATCTGTACCCCTTCAGGGGTTACAACCCATAGAATTGCTATTTTTCAATTTGGGAAAGAAGCAGCTACTACTTTACCCACGACCAACAAAATCCCTGAGGCAAGGAAGTGCTATGGGTCTGCCTGCAGCCTGCAGAGCGGTAAAGAAAAAAATAGAGAGAATAACCATAAATGAATGATCCCAATCAGTTACCTTACTTCATCCCCACGTTCACGTCTTACCCCTGAAAGCAATCCAGGTGCCTAGCTCAGAGTAACAAAGTCCTAAATGGTTTTGAACAAGTAAAGTGAGTATATGAATGAAACAAGAAAACCTGGAAACGCATTCTGGGCAGCATTTTTCTTCCGATGCAAAGAAATGACAGATGATACAGTGCAGATAAGCTGTGGGCTCTTTTGCCCGCACATATTTGCTGTATGAAAATTAAGGGAAGCATATAAAGGAAAGAGACGTGTCTGTGAATACATTATCTCAAGCTATACATGCAAATGAAGGGGAAAACACGAGAGAGATCCTTTTCTCCAGAAGCATCCTGATATCCGAGACGAGCCTGGCAGTTCTGCTTTGAATGAGCTGAGCCGAAGCAGTGATGCATTTGCGGTTGCCCGTGAGGCCGCAGCCAGGAGAGGCTCTTTCTGGGTTCACTTCAACACACTGCTGCGCGCCGGGGTCAATCCGTATTGTGCTTGGCATTACCCTTTCGTTCAGATCCCACATCCAGCTAATTACCTGCAGGAACAGTACTTATCAGGAAGCATAACTCATTTGCAGGGAAGAAGGCTGCCGTGTGCCTTCTGCTTTCAGCTCCCTTCCTTCCCTCTGCATTTATCTTTCTTTCATTTGGAGTCGCGTGAAGCACAGAAACCAAATCAAGGCGCCCTGCATTCTGATTTCTTGTTTCCCAAACATTCAAACCTTTTTGTGAGCAGAATTAGCCTTTGCCGGGTAATTCAAACAAAAATGATGTTTTCTTTCACCCCCTCCAAGTGAGCCCAAGTGAGCCCTTAGCCATGCTCATCACATCTTCTGCCCCCCCCCCCCAAGGCACCGATGCCCTGCTTGGGGCTGCCTCCCCTTCAGCTGGAGGCAGGGCGTTCAGCGGGAACATCAGATGCCCTTGATATTTTCTCTACTGTTTACAGAGCAGAAAAGAATTTCACACTTTCTTGAGCACAGGTGTTTCAGCGCCTTTAAATGCCACTTATAAGCCATTCTAAACAAGCAAACCTGCCGACCAGGAAACCAAAATACCTGTTAGCAGTTTGGTTTTTTTTCCCCATGAAAGATGAAGAGTTTTCTTTAGTGTATCAAATGAATTCAAGGAATGCATTTTCTTTCTAGGCCTTAACTCAAAGATAGAAATGTAGGTAGCCTGGACACTAAAAAGATAAAAGGAGTTTCTATGGTTATCAGCAAGCAGTTGGGACTTCAGAGAGGGAGAGAGCTGTGATTAGTCCCTAACAGTAACCTTATAAAAAAATATATATCATATTCATTATTCTGTCAATTTGTTTAAACCAATGCCTAGGTTAGTGGTTCTCAAACTTGTTTGCACACTGTAATCACTTGGGTAGCTTAGAAAATAACAATAACAGTAACAATGATAATAATGATAATAATAATAATAATGATGATTTTACCCACCCCTAGAGACTGGGACTTTCTGGGGTGTGGCTTGGGCTTTGAAAGTTTGAAAAAGCTCCTCCAGTGGTTGTCATGTGCAGACAAGTTTAGGAGCTATTGCCCCAGGTTGACCTTTGAATGCAAGAATCAATGTAGCCCAGCCCCATGGACCTTTCTGAGATGTTGGTGATGTAGCTGCAGGGAGCGACCACTGGAGAGCTGGAGGAACAGGGAAGAGGTTGATGTTTTCACAACCAGGAGGCTTGTAAGAGGATCCTTGGAGCTGAGATCCAGGCCTCTGGGAAGAGTGACTGCCCCTTGGTGCCGGTACCACTGAGAGAAATGCATCATTCTGGGAAAGAGAGAAACATCGATGTGAGAGGAAAACATCAACCGCTTGCCTACCCTACAGACCCTGACAAGGGATGGAACCCACAACCTAGGTGTGTACCCTGACCGGGTATGGAACCTGCCACCTTTTGGTGCACGGATGACACTTCAACCAAGTGGGCCACCTGGCCAGGGGACCCAACGGGGAACTGCTGGCCAAAGGGAAATAGTTTGCAGAGTCCTAGCCCTAGTCAGCATCTCCAAGCTGGGTAGTGAGGGTGGACTTAGAGCTGAAATATAATATTTAATGCCCAATATAACTGTAACAGAAAGAAATGCATATTTGCATAAAATAAACATCTTTATATATCCAACTAACATAGACTTTTTATAGCAGTATTGGCGCTGTTAGATACTATTAGTGGATGGGTAAATTAGCATCCTGGAAAGCAAGTGGGCAAGTCCTAAAGTGTTTGTAACCGTCGAATCAATAGTTTTGCTTTCAGAAATGTATCCCAAAGACCCAAGGAAAACCATGATCTAAGATTTATGAACAAAATATTTACTGAGACATTGTTCATCCTAATAAAAACCTTAATGACCCAAGTAGAAAATGGTTAAGTACATTAAGAAGTATAAATATTTAATTTTATGAAATGATTAAAATAGGAATTGCATTGCAGTTTATGGAGAAAACGTGATTATGGTATCATGGTTGAGATATCTTCTTATTTAATAATTTACCATAAGCACTGTCGTTGGTTTTTTATTTTCTTCTCTCTATATTGCAGCATTTTCTGTTTCCTATAATATGCTCATATTACATTAATAATAAAACAATGCAAATAATAAAATAACAAATAAATAAATCCATTATTTTAATAGCATTAAAGTAAAAATGTTTGTACGTAAATAAAACATGTAAACAAAAACAATACATTGGAGAAAAACCTATAGCAAGTAGAAGAATTTTTTCTTTCATATATAATGAGTTTATATAGGTTCATAAGAAAACATCAAAATTGCCAAAAGATAAATAAATGAAAGGTCAACATTTTTACAAAAGGGAAAATACAGGTGATTAATGAACTCATAGGAAAATATTTATTATCTTGTTAACAAAGATCACATTTGATAGGAATGGTGTTGCTGGGTATAGTATAACATCATGGAAACGTGGCAATAAACTGGACTATTAATAGTTAAAGTACATATATCCTTTAATCTTATAAAAACAATTCTTAGAATCTATCCTAGGATTATAATCTGAAATACAGGGAAGACTTTATTCGCAAAAGTATTTATAACTTTATTATTTAAAAAAACACACACACCAAAAACAATCAAATGCCTAAACGTAAGAATATTTTAATAGCCCTAATGTATAGAGCAAAATTTAATGAATCTGTTAAAATTGTGTGTATAGAGGTTTTTTAAAAAGAATTGGGTAATGTTTAAGTTTTAATATTAAGTGTAACATCCAGGTTACATAATTTAATATTCAGTATTATCTCAGCTAGGCAACATTATGCACATAACAAAGTTGGAAAAAATACCATGTTAAACGTAGTTTCCTGGACTTATTAGAATTAAAGATTATCTGAAATAGGTTTAGGAAAGTGCTGTTTGTAGAAGATAGGGGTGTTGTATAACAATAGGAAAATATGCCCAATAAAATAAAAGTAGCTACATATATTGATTATATATATACCAGAAGCTATTTCGTGACCTAATATGAACATGATACCACTTCACATTACAGTCATCCAATGAAGTAGTTACTATAATTTTTGCTTAGCATATGAGGAAAATAAAGTATAAGAGGTAAATTGCATGCCCAAATGTGTGGTAATATGTAGCAGAATCATAATTAAAATCTGGAGCTCTCCAATTTCAAAAGCTAGGCTCTTAACCACACAATATCTATACTTCCTACTATCCTTGAAGCCAGATTTGTTTTCTTTAATTTTTACCTCCAGCATTTCTTAGAAATTATCTTCCTTTACCCTCAGTGTCCTTATACTTATGTTTTTAATGGCTTCTCCTCTACCTGCTCACCTCCAATGTCTGGGAATCCACTCATGTTTTAGCTTTGGTGATAGTTTGATTTATTGTTTAGCAAATATTTACTCCCCTTTGATGCTGAGTTTGACTGTCTGATGTGCTTTGGCTGAGAGAATGTTAGGGGACGCGTTAGCGGACACAAACAGGCGCCTGACATGGGCCTGCCAGGTTTCGCTAGCCTCCGGGGCTGCGGCCTTCCTCTCACCTAGATGCGCGAAACAAGCGGAGCAGAGCAGCGCAGCTGGGCTCCTCCTAGGCTGGGACCTGAAGGCTTGTGAGGATAAATGCTGCTGTAAGTCACCGAGTTTCAAAGTGGTTTGCTATGCAGCTCACACCTTTGGCTTCTTAGTTGATTTAAGGACTCCTAAGAAACTAGAGCCCTTCCATAAATAGCAAAGTATTATCACAAGATCAAAAAGGTGTGAAAGTTTTCTGAATGGGGGCTAGCATGGTGGTCTCAATAAATATTCACTTTTCCATTTTGGGGCAGTAACAAATTTGTCAATGTTGTGGGAAATTGCAAAATGGTAGCCACTATGACAGAGTAATTTGTTGATAACACTACCTTTTTAGTAATTCTATCTCATAAAGAATTTAAATTCATAGTTAATTATGTTTATTTTTAGTCATAATATACTGCTTTAATGTAGCAATTCTTGCATTTTCATACGGCTCATGAATTGATTACTTCCTATTGTCCTATGTGTACCTATGTGCCTATAAGTGTCATTTAAATCTAACAATGCTATATCTTATAAATAAAGAAATTAAGTCTAGAGAAGGAAGTAAGCACTGAAGATCAAAGTGATCTCTTAAGGTGTCATAGGCCAGGTGGGCCAAAGCCCGATGAAGAATTGCAGGTAGAATTTGGAAAGGAGCAGAAGGCAGCACCCCAATTGGGGCCAAAAATGACTGGAATAAGGATTGTGAAAGGGTGGGTACAGCAGTCAGTTGGGATTCCAGTACACCTGGAATAGAAGATTTGTTTAGGAATTGGTAATAAATCTGTTAGAAAAGTGCAGTGAGAAATATTGTCAAAGGCATTGAAAGAATGACAAAGAAATTTACAGCAGATGGATCAGGCTGTGGAGACCTTTTACAAAATCATTTTGAAAATAATGAGTTATTAAGATCTGTTTTATAATGATAGTTAAAACCTTTAGAGTTTGAAAAATATGTTTTAACTGGCTACCATGTATCTATTATGTGCCAAACAGTGCTTGGTAGTTATAGTCACATAAATGGAGAATTAGGCATTGCGAGGGTTAAAAAAATCAAATAAGGTATTATCCCTTTTCTTGGTAAAGCAGACAGATATTTTTATAGCTGTAATACAAGTTATACATTAATAACTGTTATAATAAAAGTAGAATAATTCAAAGAATATAGGTGATGGAGATGACACACTATTCACGTTCGCAGTTCAGTTTGTTTCTGGGCAATGTTTCCAAGAGTCTTGGCGATCCTACCTCTTGTCCCCCTTTCCCACCTCCCTTTGTGCTCTGGGGGCCAAAAGGCATCCGTGGCTGTGACTGTGCTACTCAGTGCTCCGCACAGACAGGTCAGGACAAAAAATAATATCCAAAAATATTTTGGCATTAACAACATGATCTATAGCAAGAAAGATGGGAAGTCCATTCCAATCCATGATATTTCCAAGGAGACAGAGAGCCAAGACAGTGTAAAGGGGCATACCAAAAAAAAAAAAAAAAAGACTTATTCAATGTTAAGGGCATGAAAATTGAATTAAACACAGTAAATTTACAAACCACAAAGCTGCCCAACCAAAGACCACTTAAAACTTTGGAGACTACAGTTGGTAAGCTTCAGAAAGCTCTAGAAGATGCCCCAAAGAAGAGAAGGAAGTCACTGAGTCCTGAGTCCTGCATCTACTGTTACAGATTTTTTCTTTGACAAGGAGACAACCAGCTGCTCAGGTGGCTCCAGCAGCATGAGGATCTCTCAAGAGCACAGAAAGGTGGAGAAAGACCTAACATCAGTTTCTGTAACTTAATATTAGGTATGAAAGCTGCCAAATGTGCCACAGCCAGAGTTAGAACAAGACCAGTTCATCAGATTCACTTTGATGAAGGATCTGACCATTATGTTGGCTAGAAGACCATTGACCTTAGAAAAAGTTTTAGGAAAATTACATTCAAGGGAAAGAGACTTAATCTTTCTTACCTTAAGGCAGCTACTGATGAAGCACCTGAAACAGATGTAGAATTTGCTAAGCAGTTAGCTGTAGTAGATGAACAGCCCTTTCGGAATGGTTTTGAAGAGATGATCCAGTGGATGAAAGAGGAGAGGTTATGGAAGTTTCCAATGAACTATGAAGCATATTTTGATGATGATGGTTCAGAATTTCAGGAACATATATTTTTGGATAAATAGTTGGAGGATTTTCCAAAACAAGGACCAATTCTCCACTTCATGGAGCTGGTGACCTGTGGCCTTTCCAAAAACCCATATATGAGTGTTAGAACGTGGAACACATTGAGTGGTCTAAAAGTTTTAATTTAAAAAAAGGACATTCTTTATTCTAAAAGAAAGTGACATACAGTCCAATCGAAGACCATAGAGATTTTTATTTTAAGCTGTTGGAGATTGATATTATAACTAAATAAAACAATTTTACTAGGAAAAAAAGAGAATATAGGTGATGGAGAGATTAATTACTATTAGAATTAAGGCAGTTTTATATAAGGTTGCAAATAGACTTACTAGTAACTTACTCATAATGGGCAAAAAGAGGGCAGAATAAAAAATGATGTCAAAGCTTTTAGTTCTGGAGACCGAAATAATGGTGTTGGCACTGATAGAAATAGAAACCTGGAAATTATGATAATATTAACTTTATATCAGCTTCATAATTGATATAGGCTGTGATAAAACAACTGTTTTTGATTCAGTTCTAAATTCTGTAACATGGCTATAAAATATAACATTTGTTTTTTAAGAGTTAACCTCATTGAACTCAAGATGTTTAACTCAAATGGTGTTTAAATGAATCAAGAGTGAGGAAATGTATCCCCATTTGGTTCTTCTTGGATGTAAATGTTCTGGAAAATGTGAACAAACACTTAGCTTTGCTAAAATTGTATTATCGTACAAGCCATCTGTAGTACCTTACCTTTCGGAAAGTTTTGGAGGTGGTATAGAAATAAAAATGTAACTATAACCTTGAAAATGTTAACTATAACCCTGAAAAGTTTGATAATCGCAGCATGCATAAAAACATAGACATATGAGAAGAGGAATCTCATGATACTGCAACAGAACTTCAGCAAACATGAGCTTCGGTCTAAGGAAAGAAAAACCTAAGCCAACTCCATGAAGTCTTGGAAAATATGTACAAAGACAGTGCCAGTAACATTACATTCCAATCAGTAACACATGCTTTTCTTGAGGTTAAAATTACTATTTTAAATAAGTCAGCGAAGACAGTAAAAATTTCTGCAGATGTTATTATTTTTTCAGTTTCTTATTAATGCTGTAAGTCAAACTCCCCTCCCCCACATAAAAGTTTCTGGCCTGGAAGGTCTAAAATGCTATTTTTGTAGACTGGATAAGGCACTGCTCTCTCTCAGGACCTGCTCCCTCCTCTGAGAAATGAGGGCAAGACCTGACTTCCTCTCTCCCTCCCTTCTTCCAAATCTCTCTTTCTCTTTCCCTCCTTCTTTCCTTGAACTTTTGTTGAAGACCTTTGCATGCTAGTTTAGACTCATACATTTTACCCAGAATACTATAATCCTTAACAAGTCTCTCTACCTCCAGTATTGTTGTTCCTAAAATCATTCTCAAAAAATAACCTGAGTAGTGAATCTAAAATTCCCGTGCAGCTGTGTCCTTGCTTGGTGTACTAGAGATAATTCTACCCAGTGTGTCTCCCACAGACTTTTCCATAGCTTCCTCTCAGGCCACTGTCCCCCCAGTTACTGCAGCATCTCTGAATCAGTGAGACCCCTCTCTGATTTCATGCATAACTTTCCGTGTCCTCAAACTCTTATCAAATGTCATTTCCTTTGAATGACCTTAAAAGACGGGTCAGTCTTTTCTTCTCTCTAGTCATCATGTCATCAGAGGGGAGTGGCCTCATCTCCCCACATTGCTTGCTGGGGGTGGAATTCTTGTGATATACTGAGAAAAGGACATTTTTGAGACTCGTCTGGGAGGGTGATATAGAGTAGAAAGCTTTATTTTTGTGGAATTACACCCCTAGGTTTCCAAAGTTCCATTTCCCTGAGTCCAGTCATAGGAGAAGAGTAGCTGGGGTTTCAGTAGAGCTAAAATCAGAGCCAGTGTCCAGAGCTTCCTTTCGGTATTTGCATAGTCGAGTCCGGCATCAGGCTAGTTTAGCTAGTGTTTCTGACTGCAGCCCCTCAGTCCATTGCCTGTGGATCCGCATGACTGTGGGTCATAGAGTGAATGCGAGAGAGCCAAGAGAGTGTGCCCTGAATGACAAGAGTCCCAAGAGCCAAAGAGAACCAGGAGAACAAACTCCTTTGTTTAGGGGATTATGTGTTCCCAGATGTTTGCAGGTTTATAGAGACCATGCCCATTCTGGCCTCACTTTTCTGTCCTCAGGTGTGATTCGCAGGCAAGTCCCTTCCCTATTTACCCCAACTTTACTGGGCATGCCTCTGTCTTTCCTTTATTGGATCCTTTCCCTCCCTGGGGAGTGTGAAATTGTAGCTTCCTGGTGAAGCTGCCCAAATGACATGCCTATAATATCTGATCTTTCCTTTGCTCCTTTCCTATTATTAATAACCAACTAATTATAATGGTATCAGCCATGCTTGGCATTTGCCTCTATGTAGTACTTGTTCCACAGTATTACTCTTTTTTTTAAATTTTTTTATGTCTGTCTCTTTCAGCCCTGGGCACAGTGCCTTTCACATAATGGGTGGTCAATAAATATGTGTTGAGCTGTGAGCATTTCAGTTATTTCTATTTGGAATTGAACTACATAAGTGTCCTCAATTTTCAACATCTTTTTGATAAATCCAGAAGTTTATAGGCGCAAGAAAATGTGATTTCAGTATTTCTTAATCTCAAACTTTATACCTGAGATGTGATTCTTTAACAAGTTCATGTACTGGTAACTAAATAAAGTGGTGAAATGTGTTATCATTTTAAGGTATAGAGAAATGTTTAGGCTTCTTGTAGGTGTTAAGAAGGCAATGGACAATTGTTCATATTATGGATTCCTGAGCTATTTCTGTTCCCCAAAATCAACACATCTGTTTCCTGCCCTGGAGAAAATTCTTTGCTCACCTGTAGCTTGACTTCATTTTATGTCTTCTGACATGTACTTGGAAAGCCTGTGTGACACATTTTCCTATAAAGTTGGCTACAGCTTTCATTGAGCCAACTTGACCACTTTGCCTTATAAAAACACTATAAATTCCAGGATCTAATTGGCACAAGGATTACTTTTCCAGAGATGAAGCCAGATGCAGAGCAGGTCCCCAGTTATGTCCTCTGAGCTAGGATTTTTCTTCTTTTTATTTTTTTTCTAACAGCATCTCTTTGAACAATATTAGGAAATTGAGTGAAAAAATATTTTGAGGGGTAATTGAGCTAAAATTTGAAGAAATACATAGAAAATGTTATCTTTGCTCTTTTACAACGCATTACTTTTTTCAGCACCTATAAAAGTTTTACAAAAATTGACTTTTAAAATGCAGATTAAGGCCTATTGCTTACTTGACATAGTTATAAGTATTAACATATCAATGAAAACTTTAAATCTTATATAGCTTTTAAAAGAATCATCGTTTAGAAAAGAATAAACATCACAAACATTTAGCTTTATTAATACTAAAAACAAGAAAACAATTTTAAAGGTGAAGATTGAGGTTAGAAATTTGGAGTTGACCCAGTTAATAATAGAGAAGCAAGTTCTACAATTTCACATGTAACTTAGAATGAACAGGCCTTTTAGCAGGGTGGGGATTTACTTGTTAGTAACTTTCAGGTGAACAGTTTTAATAAAGTGATACAAATGTAAGCCATTCTATAGAAGATGAAGTAGCTAATGGATGGCAAGAAAGATAAGCCCACCGCAGTTAAAACTTATTTTAACCAAATTAGAAGGAGAAATAAAGATATTAACCAAAGGGGTAGGGGGCTATCATAGTCATGTAAAATTATTTTTCTTCATAATTATTTACTTATTAGAAGGTACTGAAGAGCAACCAAGAGCAGGCAGAATCTGGTAGAAATTCAACCCTTGAAATACAGGGTGAAATCCATGTTCCTGTTTGTGTAAGGGCCAGGCTATGCTGTGGGATGGGTAGAACTCAAGAAGAAAGCCACAGTCTTATTAGCTTGTGGTATCAAAGGAGAAGATTTGAAGCTCACAGAGTGGCGGGGGATTGAGGAGGAATTTCTGAGGATGAGCCCACAGGTGGGGAACCCCTTTATCGACACGCAAACTGCCGCTGAATTGCAAAGGCGCGGAGGAGACGCCAAGGAGCTAATGGGAAACAGCACCTACGCAGCTGAAGACATTGAACAGAGATTTTAGCTGCCGCTAAATTAGATTGACTAAATACCAAGTATTTTGGAAGAATCGCAACTTTTATACAGTTCTGATGAAAATGCAAAATGCCAAACCACTTTTGAAAAGTTTGACATATTTTTAAAATAATGTTAAACATCCATCTGACTTACGACTCAGCCATTTCACTCATAGGTATTTGCCAAAACAAAATAAAACATATGTCACATGAAGAATTAGATGTGACTGTTCATGGCTGTTCTATTTTTTTTAAAAACATTTTTTTTACTTAATTAGGCACATGATCCATTTTTATCGAAGAAATATACTTACAAGTAAAAGGATAATTTTACTTAGCCTCACCGGTTAACCAGCTCATAGTTAACCAGTGCACACCTAGTAGGTATCTGAACAGATTTAGTTCTGTGCACATACATATGTAGAAATCTTTAAAAATACATATGGTCATGGTATGAATGCCATATATAATGGCACCTTGCTGTCGATTTAGATCTGTACCTTATTTGGTGGCATATAGTTCAGTATCATTAAAACTGCGTAGCCTTCCACCTGACAGATACGCCAAATTTATGAAATGCCATGTGACTGGATATCTGTAAACAATGCCTAAAACATCTTTGTGCCTCTCTCTCTGGTATAATCATTTTCTTAGGATAAAGTCCCAAAAGCGGGATGCGAGGCCTGAGACAATGAGCACTCTTAAGGATCCAGGGTGGATGGTCCAGCTTCCAGACAATGCCCCGTGGCCGGCCCCCCGGAATCCAGGTATTCCCCGGGCACCGCAGGGCAACCTGGAACATCTTCTTCTTGAGCGAGATTTTTGCCGGAGATCCCAGTGGGGGCCCTTCCTCTGCCTTAGCTGAAAATCTGTTCTGGTTCCAAGGCTGTTTTAGTTTTAAACTCCTGGAAAATGTCATGTTCCCTGGATTCATGTTTGGCCCTGGAATCCAGTTCTTCCTCAGGTGCCCCACGATGCCCCCTACGGACCTCGATTCATCTTCCTTTTTTCCGAAGCTTCAGGTGTAATCTCGCCCTCTGTGTCTGTTCCGACGTCCAGCTGCGGACAGCTGTGGTCTGGCGCGGCGCTGCCCGCCGCCCCGCGTGCGAGCCTGCTCGGCCCTGGTCCCCTGCTCGGCCCTGGTCCCCTGCTCCGGGTCCAGTGCTCCTCGCTGCCCGCCGCCCCGCGTGCGAGCCTGCTCGGTCCTGGTCCCCTGCTCCGGGTCCAGTGCTCCTCTCTGCCCGCCGCCCCGCGTGCGAGCCTGCTCGGCCCTGGTCCCCTGCTCCGGGTCCAGTGCTCCTCGCTGCCCGCCGCCCCGGGTGCGAGCCTGCTCGGTCCTGGTCCCCTGCTCGGCCCTGGTCCCCTGCTCGGTCCTGGTCGCCTGCTCGGCCCTGGTCCCCTGCTCGGCCCTGGTCCCCTGCTCGGTCCTGGTCCCCTGCTCGGCCCTGGTCCCCTGCTCGGTCCTGGTCCCCTGCTCGGTCCTGGTCGCCTGCTCGGGGTCCAGTGCTCGCTGCACGCACCACCTGCGCCTTCAAGGCCACGTTCTGGAGCCTGAGGAGCCGCAAACCCTGCCGAGCTGAGCCCCACACTTGGGCTGGAGGCACACGACTCTCCCCGTCTCTGCGAGGGGATCCTCCGAGGGCGGCCAGACGAGTCCAGGTCCTTCTTCCCGGGGAGCTGCCGCTGGGCAGCCGCGGCCACCACCCCAGCCGCAGCCTCCGCCAACCCAGCTCCGCGGGGCCGCCGGGCCGCCGGGTGCCCAGGGTGTGCCCTGGCAGCGCCCCGCCGGCAGCGTCATTAGCCACACACTGGAAACAACCCCAATGTCTGACTCGGGAAGGGTTAAACAAACCGTGCTATATCCACGCAGGGGATCGCTGCTCAGCCGTCACAGTAACAATTATTGATACACTCAGCAACACAGAAGCATCTCCTGAGTGAAGGATGCCATAAAACAGTGTGCACTATATTGTTGCATTTATATAAAATTATATAGATTTATGGTAACAGAAGGTAAGTCAGCAGTTGCCCCGCGAGGGACAGCAGATCAGGGTGTGGCAGAGGGGCTCTAAAGGACAAGAGGCGCGTTGGAGGTGACAGACACATGTGTCACCTGTTGCTGTGGCAATATCACGGGGGAATCCATATGCCAGATCTTATCGAAGTGTACTCTAATTATGAGGAATTTATTGTTCTTTATACCTCAACAACCTTTTGTTTTAATAGTTTTATGTCCTTTGTTAAAACACATGCTACCTTGATAACTTAGTCTTTTCTCACAGCAAAATTTAATTTTTCATGGGGACTCAAAAGTCAATGTTGGTGATTGGTCATCTTGGACTATATCAAACCCTACCCTAAACTATTGAGAGATGGGGATGTTGTTTCCCTCTTTCCATTATTCTGAAGGCAGATGTACTGATATTTATAAAAATTTTTCACCAAATATATTATAGTCGGAAGATGAAAGTGTGAAATGGTGACACATAAAATGAATCTAGGAGCTAATTTAATCAGCATGATTGATTATCTTGCTGTTAACCTCCATATATTTGCTACCAACTTTAAGATGCATATTTAAATCAAATTAAAGAGAAGACAATCAATCCAGCCACACCTCACCTCCCAGGTTGTTAACCCAGAAGCCTACCTATGAACATAGAAAGATTGGAAAATCAAGGAGCCTGAGACTTTTAAAGGATATAGGTGACTAGATCTTAGCCAAGCTCCTTTAATAAATACTCCACCTCGGGTACATTGAAGGAGATTTTGTGCCTTTCATTTTCAATCAAGGGATTATTAATTCTGGCCACATTGCATCTTAAAGTGGATTATATCTTCAAGTTTATGGACTCTCCAAGTGTGAAGATTGACGAGGACCATCAAATATCAAATATAAAGCAACAAAGCGGAGGAGCTTTGACAAGTTATAGAAAAGAAACGAGTATGAAAATCAGAAAATCATACCTGGGCCTTTTGCAGTGTAAATATTTTAAAATAAATTTTTATTTTCTCAAAAATAGGTAGTAATTCCATAGGAGCAGCCCTGATTTTGAGTGTCAGTTCTCAAAGAGTACAGACCCTAGGATATAGTTATACAAGGAGTAATGTGGCCAGAGGAGTTTTCACAAACCCACGGAAAGGGATTCTTGCTCCGGCCTTGCAGATAACGGACAGGCCACCTGACGTGCCTGTGGCAAAACACACAACAGCCTAAGTCCTCAAGAATTCCCTGCTCGTGTACCATTGAGTAAAGAGTTCAAACTACGTCATGCACCTGAAGGATAGGTTTCTACCACTAACATTTGTAAAGTTCTTCCTTCAACAATGAATTCATTCCCATCTATTTACCTTCTGTCAACACTAAGCAGATAGATAATGCATTTATTTTGCAGTCAATATGCTTTTTTGCCTGGAATAAGCCCATTTTCATTGTGATCTAGTAAATATTGTATTTCTGTATTATCTAACTTTAAAATATTATTTTTCACAACACTAATTATAAGAGAAGTACATTGCACTCATTTTCTTTTAAATAAAAAATTGTAAAAAAATATGCTTTCCTTAAAGGGGCAATATTAGAGTGCATCTAAAAACTCAAGAACCCTTAAATGATCAGATCATTAATAACATTCAGTCTTGAAAAAAAAAGAAGAGAGAGAGAGAAATGGTTTCACAGATAGACCAGGGACGAATGCATAAATTTAATGGAGCAAAAATTTCACCAACTTTACAAAAATTATGCATAAGAATTTGGTCAGCATTGTCAGTTCAGACAGTTCTTATATTTTATAAGATGGTATTTGCTTAGTTTGCTTAAAGTGTTTTTATGTAATTTATAAAACTTAATTCTAACAAATTCGCCATAAAATGTAGAGTGAGAAACACTATGATTAATTTTTTTATAGTCAGAAAAATAAAGTTTAAAAATGCGTCGTGATGTCCACAACATATTTATTTAGTAGCAAAGCTTCAGATATATAACTTCCAAACCATGAGGTTTCAGTTCCCAAGCATTTTTTGTTTTACTTTGAAGGAAACATTGACATATATTGTTAATACGTCTGTAAGGAGCAAAGACTTGGATGCAATTATTATTACCACCTCTATTCATACACTACTTATTTCTAAGGATCTTGGAACTATTGATAAATTTACTTTTTTCTTGCAATCTTGCAAAGTAAGTTAAATGAAGGGACAAGGCTCATTTTAAAATATAGAGATTCAAAGTCTAGAGAGGTGATTTGTAATTTTGTTGCAGTCTGAGATTTGGCCTGGGACTATCCCTGAGGGTCCTAAGGCTTAAAATAGCAGCCTCCACAGGTGTACCTGGCACTGGGAACACAGCAGTGGGGCCAACAGGTAGTAAACTCTGCTGGTAAGAGTCTTCTGTTAACAACACAGGTGATTCACACAATCCCTTTAAGAATCAGTTAGTTTAGATTGGCTTTCTAATTTAGTGAAATATAAACAAGTGTTTTTTTAAATCGTAACCCGGGGATATGTTTTTAGAGAGAGAGGAAGAGAGAGAGAGACATGGATATGAGAGAGAAACATCGATCAGTTGCCTCCCATAAGGACCCCCACCAGGGATCAAGCCCAAAACCTCGGTGGGAATCGAACCTGCAAACTTTTGGTGTACAGGATGCCGCCCCAACCAATTCAGCCACCCGGCCAGGGCTAAACAAGGAGTTTTTAATATGTCTATTCTTAAATTAGTACTTTCTCTTTTAGCTGGAATCCAGATTAAAAACTTGCTTAAGATATTTTTTACCTTAGCACAACTAAGTATAGTTTTTACATCTAAAGGAGAAATCTATATAGAATTTTTAAAAAATCCAACAATACAAAAATAACATAAAAATGAATAGGATATTATCTTAATCTGGGGTGAGGGGCATGTTAGACAGAATTAGACATTAGAAAGTAAGTTAATATGCCATCATTTCAAATTATTTTTATTTTTTCCCTTTGGAGTAGTTTCTGTATTTCTAGGGTTTGAGCAAGTATGGAGGAGAAAGTTACATACATGTAATTTTTCAATAACATTAAAAAAAACTATATCACTAAATTTATACATCTCACATCCGGTGGAGAAATGGGTAGCTAGTTGTGATGCCATTATAATTAACTAATTATTATTACTAATAGGAAAGGAGCAAAGGAAGGCCGGGTATTATTGGCATCTCACTTGGGCAGCTCCACCAGGAAGCTACAACTTTACACTCCGGGGGTCCAACAAAAGGAAGACAGACACATGCCCAGCACAGTTGGGGGACTGAGGAAGGTGCTCTCTGTCAGCCGCACCTGGGCACAGAGAGGGTTGGCCAGGGTGGGCGTGGGGTGCTTAATTCCCTGAACAAAGGAGCTCACTGCCTTGGCTCTCCTTGGACTGGTGTAACTCGGGGCTTGCGGGGCTCTTTTGCTCCTGCTTTTCTGGATACACCCACAGGGCCCCCGCCCTGTGGACCCCCCACACCGTGGGCCAGTTGACTGTAACTAGCCTGATGCTGAACTGGACCCGGCTCCAACATGGAAAGCACACTCTGGACACTGGCTTTGCTTCTGGCTTTACTGAAACCCGAGCTACGCTTCTTCTATCCCTGGACTAAGGGAAATGGGGCTTTGGAAACGCGGGGGTGTACTTCCATGGAAAGAAAGCTTTCTACTATACCTCACCCTCCCGTGGGGCCTCTGATATGCTTATTCCAGCGGCACCCCAAGAAGCCCACTCCCACTAGCAATGGGGAAAGATGAGGCACCTTTTTCTCTGATAACAGCTGCAAAGGGCAGTTGGCTTGGTTTGGCCTTATTTGATATTGCAGATACAACCTTGTGAGCTTAGATTGACTAAAATTAAGAAAATTTAAATTGGAAGGACAGGCACAGAAAAAGCAGTGCACTTTTAACTTTTATTATAAACAATTTGATTTTAATGTAAGCTAAAATGATATTTCAGGTTATTTTTGGAGAAAGTCCTGCCATTCCCATGTTTAAAACATCAACTTGTTATTAATTACATAATTTAAATTGTTTCTTAAGGAAGGAGTTGGGGAGAGAAAGAAGAGTTGATATTTTGCACAAAGCAGTTGTCAGTCATCAAAGATGTCTGTCCATTGATGTTGCACTGAAAATACCAAAGTTTATGCTGAGTGTATAGGGACGAATGTTTTTCTCTGGAACTATAACTTTCACTTGTAAGGATGAATTTCCTAATTTCGCATTTAAATTGACTAGATTAAAATTCTGTATCCCAAAAGTGTGTGTGTGTGTGTGTGTGTGTTCCCTTCAGCGTCATTCTAAGGCTGAACTGCTGTGCAGGAATGACATTTGTCTTCTGACTCTCACATTTTAAAGCAGCTCGCACAAATTAGGCAGGAACTGCCAGCTTTTTGGTTTATAATTCTCTCTTTGTGCTAATGCTATTAGAGGGGCAAGAAGGAAGCGGGCCATGGGGAAACAATAGGCCCTTTCTTACCTTCTTTCTCATGCTACAGAAATTAGAAGAAAGAGAAAGAGAAAAAGAGAGGGAGAAAGAAGAGAGAGGGAGGGGGAGGAGAGAGAGGGGGAGAGAGGAGGGAGGGGGAGAGAGAGGGGGAGGGGAGAGAGAGGGGGAGAGGGGAAGGGGAAAGGGGAGGGGAGAGAGGGGGAGAGGGGAAGGGAGGGAAAAGGGAGGGGGGAAGGGGAGGAGGGGGAGAGGGAAGGAAGAGAAGGGGAGGGGAAGGAGGGGGAGGGGTGGGGGAGGGGGAAAGAGGGAGGGGAGGGGAAGGGGGAAGGGAAGGAGAAGGGGAAGGGGGAGGAGGGGGAGGAGGGGTGGGGGAGGAGGGGTGGGGGAGGGGGGAGGAGGAGGGGTGGGGGAAGAGGGGGAAGGGGGGGAGAGAGATCTTTTCTTTCTTTTTTTTTTTAAATATATCTTTATTGATTTCAGAGAGAGGAAAGGAGAGGGAAAGAGAGAGGTAGAAACATCAGTGATGAGAGAGTCATTGACTGGCTAGCCCGCAACCCGGGCATGTGCCCCCACCGGGAATTGAACCCCGATGGCCTGGATCCTAGGTTGACGCTCAACCACTGAGCCACGCCCGGCCGGGCAAGATCTTTTCATTTAACAGTTGGCCCCTGAGGAAACACCCATTGAGCTGATTTTTTTCATCCCTTGACAGCCCTGCGGGAGGCCTTTGTTTCCGCTGGCCACAGACAGGCCTTCAGCTATCTGTGCTAACTGACCACCTCAACTGTGACAATTTAAAATGAGGACACTATAATTCAAGGTATGTGTGAAAAACAACTGTAGGAGATTGTGCTGAAAGTAAAGGCATTTCATAAAGAAAAGACAGACAGCTTTCTTGAGTAAAATGACATTTTTAGTTCTTTTTCTGTGTCTTGAACTATTTTCCCTGAGGTGGCCTTTGGGTCACCCCCGAAGAGGAACTGGAAGAACCCTAAACATCCCCATGGGTCTCTATGGAGTCTCCAGAGGTATCTTTCAAGAAGGGTGAACATACCTTAATTATTCATAAGCTCCTTAAGTTTTACCCAAACTATGTGTCAGATAAATAATTTTTCCTTGCTTTAATCGTGTGTGGCTTTCATTTGACTATAAATTCTACCAGAGATTGATTGCTCAACTTCAGGTTTAATTTTAAGATTTAAATGACTGGCTCCTTACCTTATTCTACTGTATTGTCTGTCATTCTTTGTCCCATGAGGTACCAACTATCCTTCAAGAATATGCATTCGTCCCCTTTGTTTTCAGATGCCCCACTTTTATACCCATGGGCACCATACTCTAATAACTTGGGATACAAACCTGTCATTAAATATAAACTCCCAACATAAAAATATGGTAGATTTTGCTAAAAGCCAGATTTGTACCTTCAATCTACCATGGAATTTATAGCACAAATAGGTCCCTTTCTCCTGTTTTAAAATAAGAGCTTATAGTCTCTTGAGTTCTAGAGTTTCTGTAAGGACAACAGACGGGCACTCAGCTAATGTTTAGCATCCATATGCTTCGTTAAAGTGACCAGATGTCCTGCATTTGTCAAGGGGGACAGAGGATTTTTTCCTCTCTCTCCTGATTATTTCCTTTAAAAAGTCCATCATGGATACATTTTGTGCCTTTACTGGCTCTCCTCCCAATTCTTAGTCATGTCTTCCTCTAAGGACATAATAATTGATAACCTAGTGCTTGCACTTGGGACTTGAGGAAAATAAAATTTGTTGCTCCTTTGTGGTTCTGTAGTTTATTGTATAAAAACGTATATCAGAATTCTCATCCTGCCTATGTAGTCATATAAAGTAAATTAATTTAAAGCAGGCAAGATCCTGTGTTTTTAAAGGCTGAGGTCCTATTCTCGGACTACGTGTGGGATGCTCTTCCCCACTGGGTGCTCCTGGGGGTGGCATCCTTGTGATATCCCAAGAAAGAAAGCTCTAGGGAGTTGAGAAATGGGGCTCATAACCCATCTTTCTCTCTTTTTTGGTTGGTTCTGTGGGATTTGTTTCCCGCACTTCCACACATGATCAAAGGGAAACAGTTAATGGCGAGAAACTCCTGTGGTGGTAGCAGATGTCAACAACAAGAAGCACTGGCTAAAGTCAGATCAATCTAAGATGCAGGAAAATTGACCAGAGACTGACCTCAAAACTCATCATATAATCATTATAATGAAAACTGACACGACACGTAGCAGGGGCATCTAGGGGAATGAACACCATGACGCTTCTGGAAGGGATCGTATTAGGAACAAAATCCCCTCCTAACCAGAAGTCAGAATTTAGAACCACAAAGTTGAGAAACAACCCACCCTAGGAAACACATAAAATCCTAAGAACTGACTGACAGTGGCACACGACTCATCCCTTAGTTCCCTGAGTCCACTGGCATGTGTGCTTTCTCTTATTTCAAAGGGAGGGGCCTGTGAGACTGGCAATATGGGGGTCAGTGGTTGGCAGCCAGTCCCAGCCTCAACCCCTGATTCTGTCTCCAAGTGCCCATGTCCTAGCCTCTTTTTCTCTACCTAAATAAAACTTGCTTTATCTCTCACTGGGACGAATTCTTGAATTCCTTGCCAAAGGCAAAAGCCTTGGAGGTCTCAGGCCGAGCCAGGGAAGGACGGCCTAGGCTTGGAACTGGTCTGATGTCAATAGGAATGCATATGTTATCTCGAATTATTGTTTTCAATTTTAAAAGCATGATTTTTAACCATCTATTTTACATTATAAAGAAATATAGCAATGATTATGGGTATGCTAGAGATACTATGTTAGAGGTACTCATAGGTTCCAAAGTATGTGTTTTCCATTCAAGAGAACAGAAAATGTTAAATATTTAATAGTTGTATGTCTTTTTTTAAGGATAGTATAAATATAAATTTTATTTTTCTTTTTTCTTCTAAAACTTTTGAAAATTATTTTAAAATATATTTTCTAAGTACACTTAAGACCTTTTTTTGAACAGTTTTTCTTTATATTCAATTTAAGTTTCTGAGCACTCAAGAGCAGCCATAATAGAATCTAAAAATCACTAAACTGATGATCCAGCAAAACTGGGATCTCAGTGTTCATAGCTAGAAAAGTATCTCATGAGTAAAACTAAATTGCTTTTATACAGGATCTCTGAGTTTTTCTTTAATATCAGAGTAAAAGAGAAATTTCCATTCTGTTCAAAGAATTACCTTACTTTTCCTTTTTCTTTTTTAAGTAAAATTCTGTACTCCCAGGTTGATTGAGATAGAATAATATGTATATTTTAATATATTTTTGTGTTTTTTAATAAGAAAGGGTCTGAATTTCTAATTTAAAAATTGTCATTGTATTGTAGAATGTGTTTTAGAAGCCAAACCCAGCGCTAAATATTGGTATTATTATTGCATCAACAGAAGTCAGAGTTTTTTATTTGGCTATCCTAATACAGAAGGAGAAAAAACACACACAAAAGCTTTATAATATTTAAAAAGCCAAGTAGAAAATAATTTTTACCTCATCATAACTTTTCATCTTAATGTTAAATAATTTTTCATCTTAATTATGAAATTATTTTTACCCTCCAAGAAAATTTCTATACCTCAGTTATAAAAAAACAATTTCACTATCTCCAGACAATGTCAGGTTTATTTTTCATGTATTCCTATTTTGTTACTATTTTTAATAATTAAATCTAAAGAAAATTTAAATAGATCTCTCACTAAAAGAAAACAGGGAAAGCTGCAGCAAAAAGAACACCAATAAAATATCTCTCACTGAAAGAACTAATAAAATATTGTTTAATTTCTTGGCAACTATGATAATGTTTTTGTTGTTGTTTAAGTCATATGCACATAGGTGTTACCAAATAGGAGAGGTCTTTGTCTCCCCTGGTTGCTAGTGGGGGTGGATTTTTTGTGGTATTCCAAGAAACACAATTTTTTGAGAATTGCACGGAGGATGAGGTATTGTAGAAAGCTTTATTTTCGTAGAAGAAAACCCCTGAGTTTCCAAAGTTCCACTCCCCTCAGTGCTGCCAAGAAAGGAGTCCCATTTTGCCTTTAGCAGGGCTAAAATCAGAGCCAGTGCCCAGTTTCCATTCCGTGGCTGCACAGTCCAGCCCAGCACCAGGCAGCTTAATTCGTGTTTGCTGCTGCAGTCCATTGGTCCGTTGCGTGTGGGGTCTGCATGGCCGAGGGCCATAGGGGCGAATGCAAGGAAGCAGGAGCAAAGGAGCCCCAGGAGTCAAGATCACAAGAGAGGGAGGACTTCTTTGTTTAGATTAGTATTCCCAAATTTTCCTGCACTTGCAGAGGCCGTACCCATTATGACCCATCATCTCTGTCCCCAGGTTTGACTGACAGCCAAGTATCTTTCCTATGTCACCGCAACTTTATTGGGCACGTGTGTATCTTCCCTTTGTTGAATCCCTTCCCCCGGTGTTTTGCAGGGAATAGGGTGGTGGTTCCCTGGGGAGTGCAAAGTTGCAGTTTCCTGGTGAAGCTGTCCCAATGACATATCTATATTTGGCTTTCTCTTTTGCTTCTTTTCTGTTATTAATAACTAGCTAATTACAATAGCATCATAGGGAGGATTTAAACTGATGTAAATTTGGGGATAAAATTCACAGAATTTGGGGTTTTGGCTCATGTAGATTTACTCAGTCTAGTTTTATTTAGGTTAGGTTTCAAATGAATCCAAAATTTCTAAACAAGGCCTGATATGGCTTGCCAATATTTGCATGGTTTAAAGTGTAAACTATTATTATCCCTAATGATGACAAAGCAAGCATTCTGCTTTTCTAAGTACTCATTGCCCACAAAATGCCTAATGACATTTTCAACTTTTGAAAGAGCTGCTTTTATGACATGTGAATTTGAACATACTGAGCTAAAAGTTTGATTTTATAAAATTTTAGCATTAGTAAGATGAAAACAAACAAGTTTAGTCCCATTGAAAAAATATGACTACTTATAATGGATAAATGAAAAATTATACATTTTTACCATGTATTAAATCATAAATGTTTTTATATGCCCTAAGAGAATCTGAATACTATTGAGGAAATGATTTTTCTAAGTGCTTTGTTTGATATTAATACATGCACATTGGAGCATGTTTTTTTTCTCTCCAATACATTTGTTTATATATTTTAATAGCAAACTTCTTTGCTTTCCAGCTGTATCTCTTGTAATGTCTTGCTGAAGAAAAGTTCATGCACCTATATAGAGTATGATGGGATGAAGTGAGGAAGTTTTCACAATGAATTCATAATATAATATACATAGCACTTTATATTTACAAAGTTATTTACATACAGTGTTTCATTGCTCATCAAAACAACTCGACTATGCAAATATTATCAGTGATCAAATGATAACACTGTGGCCCAGAGAGATTAACAGTTGCTAGTTAAATGGTGAATTTAAAAAAAGCACCCAGCTCTCCTGACCTCTTATCGAATGTTCTTTTCACTATCACACTGATGGAGGGGATCATTAACTCAAATACTAGAGGCTATCATGCTGACATGAATCCTTGATCATAATTAACCTAAATTATTCTGATCTACAACTGTTTAAATTATAATTCAACAAATAATCACTCAATTTCATTTTATGCTGACTATAGAGACCTGGCCTTGGAGGGCCTGAAAAGGGAATCTATTCCTCAGAAAATAAAGAAAAGCTTTTATTGAATTGAATTAAAGTGATTCATTTATTTTTTTCTTCTTTAAAGATCTTTTCATTGATTGTTATTTTAAAAAATCCCTTAGGAAATTCTTAATAAATGAATAAGGTTGATTTTGTGATAAAACTAAGTTCTGCTACTTACTTTTTTCCTCCCTTGGAGTGGTTGGGACCTTTTCCCTCTTCGCCTCTACCTTTACCTCATCCATACACCCCCACTAGCCTCTCCTCATTCTTTCTACCCTTTAATCTCTTTTCTGCTCACAAAAGGTGGACTTTCTGCAAAGATACATTTCAACCTTGCAATAGGGTATTTAAACGTCAAAATTTAAAGAACAGAATAACGTATTTAATATTCTTCCAATATTGATTCTGCCTTTAGAAGCATATATTGAGCTGAAAATTTTTTTGTGGTTTAGTCAAATTTTTATCAGTTCCTCATGCTCTTGAACAAAATCTTTTGAGATTTTGCTAAGTGTGGAGTCTCTGTCTTAAGTGCTGGGAATTAAAAGATGACTAAGATCCAGTCCTTGACCTTGAGAAGCCTTGAGTTGAATAAAGTCTTCCAGTTTAGTATATTGGCATGCTTATTTCTGGCCTATTTTTAGATTTTTACCAGAATTTTTAATAGGTCTTTGATTTAGCCAAGACTCTGTGACTGACACTCCACACAAGGGAATTTCAATGGTTGCATTAAATTGGAAGGGAAAGGGTGGGTTAGATAGACAGATCACTAGGCCTCGTGGCAATAAAAGCCACCTGAAAGAAGAATGGATTGCTTGCACAGATTCAGGGTTGTCAAACGTGGAAGAGTTAGAGTTCGAAGAAACATAATTAACTACATATTAAAGAAAAATTACAACTCGTTTTCTGACATTCCGTCTGACTGATTTAACTCTAATTTGTTTTTTTTAAAAAAATGGTTTGAATTTCCTAGCTGCTGTCACGACAAAACCTGTGTCTTCTTAGTTCAGAGGAGATAATACTTTGAAGAGATTTACATAAAGCATGTCAGACACCTATCAATACTAAGGTTTTTTCATAATCATATTTTTAGATTAGCTGATTCACCATTAAAATTTCACCTAGCTGCAAAGTAGGATTTCCCCCCCAAGATTTCCAAATGGTTACTGAAAACAGTGAAACCCTATATTTTATTGGCAAAGAGCTACAGGGATTTGATCCTTTCATCAAAAACTGCTAACTGCGTCAGTTTATAGGTTGTTTATAAGTTACTGCGGCCCTCCACCCAGATCTGTTCCGCTTGAGAGTGAGGGCTGGCTCTCCGCTTGCCGTGTCCTAGACAGCACCGGCCTCTACGGTGCACATGCGACTGAAGCTAGGAGGGGACGGGAGTGATCTGGTCACGAATAGAAATGTTTAAACATTGTCGGCATGGAACCACTCAAAGTTACTGGGTTTTCACTTGAGACGGAGCCTGGAAATGTGTTTGAGATGACATCCTGTCTTCTTTTCTGCCTGTCTCTTCAAACCCTGGCCTGTCTCTCGTAGCCCATGTAACACATAAATTCCTCCAGGAGGACAGGCAGACAAGCACAGGGTTTGGTTCACAGCCAGCTTTGTTCCAACACAGTTGTATGAATGCCATGTCCATGAAGCTAATGCTCATTTTCTGGCCCTACTACTGGATTCCGTTTGCTTTCCAGATGGTTGTGCAGCTCCAGCTCCACCAGCAGGCCACAGTCTTTATCTACCCAACAAAAGACACATCTGCTTGGCCATGGAATATTAGCATAGCATTTCTAATAGTAATAGCAAGAATCATGCAACTAGAGAGATACATGTAAAAGACAACTTTGATAGGTTAATAGTGGCATGGCATTACTTTTTCTGGGCCACCCATCTTAAGAAATGACATATTCTATCTTTAGTATCAGGAGAATACATTCTTTCATTTAAGCATTCAATCAGTTATTTAAAAAATCAATTGCCGAGAACCATTCACTGTGTTTGTCTCTGTGCTAGTTGCTGGAGATACGGAAATAAATGAGACACGTTTCATTTCTATAGGCCTTAGACTTGTAAACAAGTGTGAGGCAGATGAGGAGGGCATGCCTGAAGACGGCAAAGGAGGCACTCTGGGGAGAGAAAACTGTAGAAGCAGGGAAGGCTCCACACTGGAAAGGCCTTTGGGCCGAGCATATGCTGTTTTTGATTCATTTATTTGTTCTTGTTTCTCATTGTCTTCTAAAGTGAAGGAAATTTACCTTACTTGATTTAACATCCAGAGTATTAACTTCACATGAATGATCTCTTTGAATTCCTGTAACAAATGCCTGGTATGCGTGTGCTGTTCCTCTTTACATATGAGAAAGTTGCCCCTCAGAGATCAAGTGACTTATTCAAGGTCACATGGCTGGTAATTGGAGAAAGTGGGGCTAAAAATACTCTCTTGGCACCGATTCTCCTGCTTTTTTCACCAACAAGCTGCCTCTATTTAATGGAATTTTGGCTTCAAAGCCATAATATTTTGTGACTTAAAGTCAGCTCACAACTGATTATCCAATTTGATTTTGGTTGACCCAAATGCTAAAGAACTCCCCCTTGTTTCTGAGTGCAAGTATTAAAAGAGCAATGAAAAGTATACAAGTAATGTTTACTGTGTAATTATTAAGCACCAGGCACAGTCTTTGTACTTGAGTGGTTTAGCTCGCAATAATATTATAACACACCTACTTCATTTTTATTTCACAGATTAGCAAACTGAATCTTGGAATAATGAAATAACTTGCCCAAAGTTGCTCACTGACCATGTAGAAGAGGTTGGATTTAATCTCAGCTGTCTGATTCCAGAGCTCAGAAACCTTACCACTATGAGGTTCTAATGTCTGATAAGACACAACTTTAGTCCATTCTATGATGGTTGAAGAATTAATGAAATAAATGACCCAAGTTATCAGAGACCCTTTCTAGACTTTTAAAAATATAAGAGTATTCTACTGTATAAACCTGAATGGAAAGTAGAAAAGATGTGGTATTGGGAGATCTACACTGTGCTTTCTCCCATTCATCACTTTATATTTATTTTAAAACATAAGATGTTGCAATAGCTTCAAATTTATGCACAACACATTTGCATATTAGTGAAGGCTTTTAGACAGCAAAGCAAGTGTATATAGGATGTGTTGGATGCTCTCACATCCATCCCTTCTGTTCACATTGTCCAATAAGTGCTTTCCCAAAAATATGCTGTTAATGCCTTGCTCCTGTCACTTTGGCTCACTTTCTAGATTTGGCCAAGAACTAGAAGAATCTATCTCTTCAACATTTCAAATTTGTGTGTATTTCTCTATCTTCAGAGGGCTTCTGGATTTTCTCTGCAATGCATATAGGAAAAAGAGGAGAAAAGTTGGGAGAAAGAAGAAAAGTAAGAGACAATATAAATTTCAGGAGCCTGAGAATCGGGGTGACTTTAAAAAAAAAAAAAATTGACTCTGAATTGGGTTCCATGGAGTGCTAAATCAGAGTGTGGTCATCTGGTCAACTTAGAGATATCTGAATGCTCAGAGGAACATTATTTTGGTGTGGCATTTTATTGGAAATTAGTGATGAAAAGAATTTGTGGAGGAGTCAGTCATTTAGTGCAGCAAATACTCTGGTTCTTGTTCATTAAATCAAGCAAGCAAAAAAACCAAAACCAAAGTGTAAACACCCACTATGACACTTAGAATGGACTTCCAGAATATTTGTTTTTAAATTATTTTTACAATATGTATAATCAAAAGTTTTGATATTTGATAACTTTTCTTTTCTGAGTATCATACTGATGTGAAATATCCAAGAGACAACTAGAGAAGCTGGTAGGAGGGTGGGCAGTGCAGATGTTCTGTCAAGATTCTTCCATCAGTTACTAGGTTATTTGTCTTTATTCATGTGATAAAGGTCAGACATCTAACTATATTTGAAAAACTGAAGGAGCACGCTTTGTCCTAATTGGGAAGCCAGATTACATAGCAATTATAGTACATGGATTAAATAGAAATCAAAGGGCAGAGGAAATACCAAGGAGTCCATGCACCTGCTACAGATGCATGTGGTGGGCTAAGGGTGTGTGAGGTAGGCCATGAATGAGGGTCGAAGAAGAACAGAACTGAAACCATAGAAGAAAGACCTTCATTGGCTCGAGCCAGTGCTTGACTTAATCAGACACCTTTTATGGAGGGTATATATTTATGTTGAAAATAAATTGAATATTGAAGTTCTTTCTGAATATTGAAGTTCTTTCCTGCATGATTGATTTTCCTAATGGTCAAATTAATAGCAACTAGTTTAGCAACCAGGTAAATCAGGGAAGTCATATTAGCGTAAAATGAACATGCCTCACAATTTACTTAATAGTGGTAAAATGTCCACATTCTTAATCTTTCATTATGAAACTAGTTCTAAAATTTTCAGTTGTATTTTCAGTTGCTGGAGGAATGGCATGAATCAAATGTAACGTGGGAGTGCTATTTATTCCAATTAATTCAATATTCTTCTGCTCATCTTCTGGACTGGTTGAGTACTTCGTTTTCTAGGGCTGTTCAGCTCTGGAAGAATGCTTTCAGAAAGGCACATGGTATACAACACTGTAGCTTGCTCCCCCAAAACAAAAATGTATATATATTAAAATGAAGTGAACAGCTGGCAAAAAGCTGCTTAGAAGTAGTTTTTATTTTAAAATAAAGCATGAGACTAACTGAATTACTATTGATTTCAGTTTAGCTCTTTTGGAATTGCTAAATTGGTTTTTTTGCTGCCATTGTATGAGAATCATTTTTAAAGAGTTATCTCAAAATAGAAATATGTATTTTAAGTGCCACTGCAAAATTAAAAGAGCACTTTTAACATCATCAGAGAGTGAGAGACAGAGGTTACAGGGGGGAAGGGATACAGAATCACAATTAGATAAATGTGATAACTAAAAGGAAGCCATTCATATAGATCTGATTTCTGAATTATTCTGCTTCGTTCTTCTACAGAAACAGGAAGAGCTGTGTCAGAGGAAATCACCAAAGTCATAAATTCTCATATCTTCTTGAGGGAAAATTATGTAGAACCTGATTAAAAAATAATGTGGTGATCAAAACAGGATATTAGCAGAGAATATCATTGCCTTTGATGGTCTTTCATTATCACCTCTGATTCTAAGGCTATTAGTCACTCGTTTGTAATGAGGCATCTCATTTCCTATGTCAATTGCCACGTTAAAATCCCACAAGAATCCATACTGCATCCCAGAGCACCAACATAACAAAGAGACTGGAATTCCCCTGTGATCAAGTTGTGTTCCAAAAATATAATATATTCACCAAAAAATGAAGTCATGTTACATCTTCTGTCACTAGACTTAATTGCGTAGTTAGGTGACTTACAAGAAAGTTTTCTTTGCTGATTTAAGGTAAAGTTAAACTGGTTGAGAACCTTCCTACTTGAAGTGAGCTGTAAAAAGATAAGCTTTACACTGAAAGTACTTTACCAATCATTTCCAGAATCCATTTCTCTTTCTCCAGATATTGCTTTTGGGTTTAGTCTGATTTCTCTTGCCTTATCCTAAAGTAGAATTTCAGTTGTGCTGGTGACATCATAATTCATAGGAGAGAAATCCTTCCACTCTCCCCAGGACCATAGCATAGACACTGAGGTCATTCCTGTGGTAATTAACTATTACAGATCCAAGATACAACAACAACAACAAGGATAAAGCCACATGATTATGCACAAAATCAGTTGCAGCCACGTCATATCAAAAGTAGTAATGACAGCTCTGGCCGGTGACATTCAGCTGGCTGGGCATCATCCGGGGCACACAAAGGTTGCTGGTTTGATTGCTGGTCGGGGCACATGCCTGGGTCACAGGCTTGATCCCCAGTAGGGGGCGTGCAGGAGGCAGCTGATTGATGTTTCACAATGTTTCCCTCTCACATGGGTGTTTCTCTCTCCCTTCCTCTCTCTTTAAAATAATAATAAAAAGTAGTAATGACAAATAGTTAAAAAATTAAGTTCTGCAGAAAAAAGAAAAAAAGGTATCAATTAAAAACGTTGTGTCTAAATTGGTTTTTTGAGTTAAAATTTTTTTAATGTGGAGTTTCTGTTGTCCTTTTTTTTTTTTTTTTTTTTTAGTGTTAGGCCAGAAAAAATATTATATCTTAAAATGCGAACTTAGTGATGTTAAATAATCATAAAGTCATAGAATTTTAAAGTGAAAAAATATTTAGCCATCATTTAGACTGTTTACAAAGGAAAATCATCAGAATTATCTAGAATTGTACACACATGCATGTGTATATATACATCTGTATTAAATTGTACAAATATAATGTGTGTACATATGTATATAAGTTATATACATACAGGTATACGTCTGTATGTTGTTGAGCTTCATTTCTGGAGGTTCAGTTCTAATTGAGTAGGGCTGAAGACTGGTGAAGCAAGGTTTCCAATGACCAGCAGACTTGGAAATCACTTAAGTCACAACTTCCACAGCTGCTTTCGTGGCACTGAAGGCTTACACAGATTGGCCAACCTACCAGTTGTCACACAGCCAACAGATAGTAGCTACGGAGAAAACCCAGGCCCCCTGATTCCTGACTTTTTCTATTAACCAGGCTTCTTCTTCTTGATGTTTTATGAGAAAGGGCTAATCCCATATGTCACTTCACTTACAGCTTTCTCTAGTTTTTGTTTAATAATGAATTATTTATGCTGCTGATTCACTACTTGGCCTTAAGAGTAACCTGATATTGTGTTTGTACATAAAAATAAAGCTGTTAACACTTGGTCCCTTTGATTGGAAATTATTTTCGTATGTTTTCTCATTTCCCTTTGTTAAGATTTATCTTCTAACTTATGGTTTTGTGGGGGTTTTTTTCACTTCAAAGTTAAACTATTTAAATGTAGAGACAAGCAAATTGTTTATTAAGCTCACTTGCTTAACAATTTCAGAAGTCTGCCAATGAATTGTTTATTGAGAGGGTTGTGTTTTTTCTTCCTTTCTTTCTCTCCCTCCTCTCTCTTATAATCCCCAAAGGAAATGGCAGATGTGAACAGCTGAAATGTAATATACTGACTTGTTTGCCTAGTACATGTATGACTGCCCTCTGTTGGATAAAATTAGATCTGCTCTAATATGTTAGATTGTCTTGCCCTCTAGTGGTTTGGGCAGAGGATGGTTATGGTGATACTGGAAAACTGCACAAAGGATCAGGTAATTATCTCCAAACTTTAAGTAACAAAATTCAGCCAAAAACCTGATTTAGTAATAACTCTAATTTAAAAAGCAAGAAATAACCTTGATTATACCTCAAATTTTATTTATGAATAAATCAATAGAATCATTAAGTTAAATTAAATGAATGTGTTTAATAAGAAATGTGAATTTATGATTACCTTTTATACACAACTCAGTTTATCACTTCTTTAACTGTAAGCTTTTGATAGGTCACTTTTTGAACATAGAATTTCTTGAACTATTATGAATTTCATTCACTATGGCTGAAATTCTGTAAACTGAAGAAACAACGTAAAAAAGAGATTTTTACAGGAAAAAAATAACCCTCATTTTTGAAGAAGAAAATATTTATGTCTAAAAATATGAAAATTAAGTTGCCTATATTTAATTTACTACCCTTTAAAATTAGTTTAAACATAAACTTCATTTAATTAATTCATTCAAGCTTAATTAAGCATAATCCATTTTTCCCAGCTCTAAGATGAATAAGAAAGAAGTAAAACTAGATCTTTAGTAACCTACAATAATCAGAATGGAAATTCTCGCTGGGTTGAGTCTTGTTTCTAAAAATAGATTAATTTTTCTCCATCTGTTTTGTCACCCTAAATTTGTCCCTCTTATGGCCCTTATAAAGTGATTTTTCCTGTTTATCATCTCAATAATTCATCTTTCATTCCCCAGGTAAAGTGCAGCCCCTGAACCATGATGAGACTTTAATAAATCCTTTTTTCTAGAACCTCTTCTAACCCTTACCTCCTTTCTTGTTTCTTCTGGTGTCTAAGAAAAGCTGAGGCCCTAGCATCAAAACCTCCACTAAAAGGTAAATCAGGCACCTATTGCCTTAAAATAAAGTCAACAATTTCTTTACCTATTAATAAATGTACATTACACATATACACACATACCCACACATACAGAGATAAAAGATAGATATTCTGGGGGAGATAGGGCAACTATTTCTAACCCAGTGAGAGAGATTACCATGTACCATGTAAGTACTTATATTCTTTCCTTAAAAAAAAAAAAACAAAAAACACACAAAAAAAACCCAGGATTTTGTCTTCTCACTTCATAAGACCATATGCCTTAATACAGCAAAGCTATCTCCTCTAATTTTCCCCCTAGTATTTATTATTTTCATTTTTCCAAGATCATATCTGTTCATTTTAAAAACTGGTTTAGACACAAATTAAGCCAAAGAACTTGTCCTTCGCCGTTGGTACCTACAGGAATGACACGCAGCCAGGTATGGTCATACTGGTTGTGGAGAGCTGGTGTCTGTCCTAGTTGATTTCTGCATCTCTTCGGACGAACTGGTGCTTATTAAATATTTTAATGACCACCATAGGGCAACAGGAAGTCTTCATTTGTCTGCAGCAGAGCTCTCCACGTGCTGCTCCTTGTTTCTAAGAACATTAACCTTTCTCTCCTCTAATGCTGATTCCCAGCCTAGTAGTGTACCTAGACATATGCTATTTGGTGACTTCCAAAAACTCCAGGGTAGAGCTGATCACAACGGTCTTTGTGTACTTTGTAAAAACCCTGTTATATTGCTTACTAATGCCCAGCCTGTTCCTGAGCACTGGAAAACTTTAGCTATGAACGTTTTGAACATTGCTTTTCCATTAAAAAATAATTGTTAAACTTGGCTTGCACTTAAAATCTATACCATTCATTCTTTTGGGGGATCACTTTTTAAATCAGATGTTACCAATTCTGACTAGGTCCTTTTGCATATTATCTTTTATATGGTCTATCTTTCTAGACATTCTAGAGTGTTTTTAAAATATTTCATCTCTCAATTAATTAATCTTCGGGTAAGTTTTGTTTTTTAATTTCTAATCCACGCATTGTTTCTTTTCCATAGCATGCCATTACTATTTTACAGATAACTTTATCTTCTTTAGTCTCGCTGGAAAACCCCATTTATTTTAAAGCAGTTCCCATGATGATGCACTGGCTGTACATTCCTGCTGCTGGTCCCTGTCGTGCTGTAGCTGAGCTGTCCCCACACGGTGTCGGGTACTGGTCTTCTGCTCACATTTGAGGAGGGACAGACACTGTGTCGAGTCCAGCAGACTTCGCATTAGAGCGAGCGGGCGGGGTGCCCCTGAAGCCGCACGGCCTCTAAATGCCCGAATAAGGGGAGCTCTGCTCAACCTGTTTTCATTCAGAGATGTGCTGGTCACCCAGAGAGAGACGATCCGCTTTTAAAGAGCAGAGCCTGTGATTTCCGTCCACAGCTAGGTGCCTGGTGGCCGGGCCCCCGCACTCGGTGCTGGGCGATTCCCGCCCTCGGCTGGCCTTGAGGGCTGTGAGTGAGCCCCTGAGGGCCCCCTGAGCAGGCCGAATCTCTCTTTGACTTTGTCTCCTGCTCTTTCCTTGCCCCTTACTCCAGACTATAAATTTAGTGCCATGTCTGGTTCAGCCATTTCCCTTTTGTCTTTTCATAAAATGTATGGGCCTTACCCTTTGATTACGTCTTCACCATTGTCGTCATTGTTGTGGCCTTTATAACACTTTATTTTTTTTTACCATGTATTTAAGAGGTCCTAGGGCTGAAAAGACACATAATATGCCAGGGGTCAGTCCACCATTTGGGACAGAAGTCCTACAAAGGACAAAACAAGAGGACACCAAAGGCTTGTGTTGTCCTTGTGGTGAGGAAGTAGGGGCCCAGAGCAGCACTGTCCTTCCCTCCTGCCCTTAGGGCCTGCCCATTGGGTTAAATGCACTATCTTTATGTGAACCCAGTGACACAATCTCGGGGTTAAAGTGCTCTCTGAAGTCACCTCGTCAAACTCCGATCTGGAGGTTGGAGCTCCTTCTACACCATTCCACTCAGTCTGCTTTCACAATATACTTCATCACCCTCCCTGAGTACTTAATGGAGTACGAATCCTTGGAAAACTCTGCTTTCTTAGGAAACCCTTCTACGTTAGGAATGAATTCAGCTTCTCTTTTAGTTTCACCCACTAATTCTAATATATCCATTACAAACAGGCACTTCAGGGGACTCTATGAACACTCGAAATTGTATATAAAATAATTTTATGTGAGCATAGAACACTTTATCTGAGAAGAGGGTCCAGAGGTTTCACTGTACATATTCTCAACCTAATCTATAAACAAACAAAAGGCTAAAAGTCACTGGTCTCAAAACAGTACAGAGAAAGCTGGCTTCCTTTCATTTCTGGCAGGTCTCCAAATGTCCAAGGATAACTATAATCCATTTTTGTTTTTATATTTGTACAATGAAAGCCTCAAAGTCATTAAATAGCATGATACTGTGGCCATTTGAATAGGAAGCAGATTTTAAAGAGCTCGATCTAAAGTTATTATAAATCCGTTCATGTCCATGACCCATAAATAAAAAGGGGTCAATTAGGAAAAGAAAGCAATAGGTTTGGTACACTCTAAACTGTGGGAACTAGAGGTTCATTGTCTTTCTGAAGAAGTGGGATGATCAAAGTAGCACAGGGAATTTTCTTTATGCTCTAGTGTTAAATTGCCACTCATAAGGTTTTCAGTAGCAAAGGATGGGATCAGATCAGTGGGAGTTTTGCTTTCACTGACATATACATTGGCAGTTTGTGAAAACCATTGTGATGTCTTGAGCAATTTCTAGAAAGCATACTATTTTGTATAAAATGTTCATGGCCTTGTGAAAAGTATCGCAATGATCAGGACTTTATGAAAAATTTCAAGTTTATTTTTAGAGCATGTAATATTTCTTTGTTAAACTATTTAAAAGATAAATGATAATTTTAATATAAATTAGAAAAATTAGATAAAGCAGAAGTTATAAGAAACATCACTACCCAGTGTATCAATGTTAAGATTTTGGTGTATATACTTTCAGAATAAAATGTATTCTTTGACTTCTTTAGTTATCAACATATTGTGAATGTCCTTTCATGAGGGTGAATACAGACCTAGCTTTTTATTTTAAATGATAACATAGCATTCCATTGTCCAGATGTGCTACAGTTAACTTAATCTGTCTAAACAGACATTTTGTTTCCATTCTTTGTTTCCATAAACAACAGTATAGTCCAAACCTTTTGCATAGAGGTTGTGATTATACATATTGCCAAAATACCCTTGACAAATGTATACCCTTACCCACAGTGAATTGGTCTTCCCCACTTTGGCACACTCAGGCTAAACCCAAGTATCCAAGTACATTTTAGTTTTTACAGATCTGTTAGGCCAACTGTGGTATCTGTCCTTGTTTTATGATGCTTTCTTCCTTTTCGGTGGAGAGGCAGCTCATTGCAAGAGACCACTGTTTATATCTAGAGGCAATAACAGGGTCAATGTGAGCCCTCCTGGTTTCGAAGCTTGTGATTCCATGACTAATAAGAGTTATTGTAAGAAGTCTGCAAAGATCCTTTGGTTTTGCAATAGCCTTTGCTTGATAATTCCAAAAGATGAATTCAATCCTTTCCTACAAAGAGGAAATGCATCCTGATACTCTTATAAGGATAGAAAATGCTATACAAACATCAATATCTGTTATGGTAAATTCCCAATTTGAGGGTATGAGGGGGAAAATAAGAAAATAATGCAGAGAAAGAAAGGACTGCTAGATTCAGAGATAATACAAAAGCTTTATTTTGACCAATAGCTTTTATGAATCTTTGATACTTGATATTTCTCCCCAAACTAACAAATTATTAAAAATAAAATTAAAGTAAAAATTAAATTAAGTTAAATTAAATGAAACTATATAAAAATCAACCTTTCTATTTTATTTTTTATTTTTATAACAGCCTAGTATGAAATACAGTTTTAATGAGCAAAAGGCATTTAAGAAGAGGGTAGTAAGAACAAGATGACCCATGTTTAGATAAGTTGATGATAAATCATTTCCTGAAAATTTACATTAGTATTGTTATTCAATTATTTTAATTATAATGCATTTTAGAAACTATTCTATTTTATTCCAGATTTTTTCACATATAAAACCCCAGAAAATGGAGTCAATGAATAGAAAATATAGAGTTGTTTAAACTTATACTATATATACACCAAAATATCATTTTTTATTATATTTTAAGTAAGATAACCAACCTTTACTATATTAAAAACTGAAAGTTTTGATTTTCCATATTTTTTCTTAAGACTC
Organism: Miniopterus natalensis; assembly: GCF_054644295.1. NCBI lineage: Eukaryota > Metazoa > Chordata > Mammalia > Chiroptera > Miniopteridae > Miniopterus > Miniopterus natalensis. The sequence continues at coordinate 135,401,822 of NC_142082.1, read as the reverse complement.
TGTTGATCTTAAATGGAGTTTAAGGACTTTTTAAGCCAAGCTTTAACACAAAAGGCAGTTATGCACCTGGAATGTCCTGAAATTGGATTAATATTTCCAGAATATGGTAATGTTAAGTCCATTTTTCCTATTTTTATGCCTTTATTTAGCTACAAGATTTGTAATATAAATTGCATAATTTAATATTCAGTGTTTTAAAATATACGTCACTGCCAAACATATAAATGACTGAGAACATTACACCCAGTGCTTTAACGGAGCAGCACGACGATGCCACAGCGAGGACCCATTCGCTCGGGCCTGAGCTGACTGCTCCACAGCCCACAGCGAGCAGGCCCCTGTCGCAGCCCAGTTGGCTGTTCGCAGCCGAGCTGCTCGTGTCACAGCGCTGTGCGCAGTGGTGGCTAGCTTCCCCTCAGGCCAGTCTCAGCTGGGTGGCCCTTGGAGCTGTTACACCGTGGGCCCTTGGCCTGCTCCAGCATCATCCCTTTGCTTTAGTATCATTCCCTTGGCCCCTCTCGGGCGTTGAACGCTCCAGCCCCTCTTTTGGCCCCCAGGCCTGATTTGCTCCCTTGTTTGGCTGGAGCACATTCCCCTGTGGTTTCTTTCCCTGAGAAGCAGGTTTTTAAAAATATTTTTTTGAGCTCTTGCATGGGTGAAATTTTTCATTCTACCTTCATTTGTGGTTGAAGTGCGTCAGAGTATAGAGTTCTTAAATTAGAAGTAATTCTCCTTCAGATTTTGATGTCATTATACGATTGTATTCCAATCGCCAGTGTTTGTGCTGTAAGATCCCATGCCATTCTGATTCGACATTGGATATAGTGTGTTCTTGCCTCCTATTTCCTTTAACTCTCTGGAAGCATTTGAAATCTCTTTATCTAAATACTTTTGAAATTTCAGGATGATATCTCTTACTTTAGAACTTTTTCACTTATATTTTGCTGGATGTTTTCTCAACTCAGTGTTTCAAATCTGAGAAAAATTATTTTATTATTTCTTTTTAATGTGTTCCTTGTATTATCTATTTATCATCTATCAATCATCTATCTCTATCTATCTATCTATCTATCTATCTATCTATCTATCTATCTATCTATCTATCTATCTATCTATCATCTATCATCTATCATCTATCATCTATCATCTCTTTATCATCTATCATCTATCTATCTATCTATCTATCTATCTATCTATCTATCTATCTATCTATCTATCTATCTATCTATCATCTATCTATCTATCATCTATCTACCTATCTACTTACTTATCTATCTATCTACTTTTCTTTCTTTCTCTCTAAAAATTTCTATTAGCTAGATGTTGGATCTCAGGTTCTTAAAATCTTTTCTTTTTTATATCTTTTCGTCCTTTGTCCTATATTCTAAATGATTTCCTCAACACTTTTGATGTTTAAAATGCCTCACAATTTTAATACTAATAGTTACTTTTTATAATCTGATCATTACTTTTCTAAAAAGTATTCTGTTCTCATTTCACAGGTATTTAATTTTCTCTTATCCAAAAGCTGTATTTTTTGAAAATGTCTTCTACCTACTCCCCCCATTTTTCCTGAGTTTCTCTAATTCTCCTGAGGTTCATTTCATCTGTTTGTGTTGGTCTGTTCACTCATGTTGGAAACGAAATTAACTTACCCGGAGATGCTTCGCGGTCCAGTCATTTCTAAGGAGGCACCAAGGAATGGAAGGTAAGCTCTGTTGGCTTATGGACTCCTGTTAGGCTTCACCTTAGGATTACGGGGATAGAAATCTGACCATGAGACCTAAAATATCAAAGGCTGTAGGTCTTTTTATTGGGACAGGCAGTGTATCCAAGGAAAGACCTTAAACCGGGGGTTATAAGCTGGTTTGTAGCCACTAGGAACTGCACTGCAATTCCAAGCACTGAGAAATCCTAGAAAAGCCCTGGGGACCTCCACATTCAGCAGGTAGATAGTCACTTACTTGCCTTCCCCCTTGGTTCAGGAGCCTGAGACTCTCTGGTTCAATATCTCCTGAGAAAAACGTTCTCTTTTGTAAATGTAGGGAAGGAGGTTATATAAGCTATGAAGGTAGGGGAGGGATGTGGGCCCTGTTTTTATCCCCATGTTTAGCAACTCCCATTGTGAACTGACCTAATACAATTTGTTTATGAACAACTCTTAAATTGCTTTTGGCAGATAATAGATGCCCACTGAAGAAATTCTGATGTGAATGATATTAGCTAACCCAATTCATTACCTTTCTACCAGGTTGTAAAAAAATAAATCTTAAATCAAGTTTTGCACCACCTATAGGCACAAAAGAAACAGTTCCTATGATCTTTTCTGTTGAATCAAGAAATTACAGCTCTTGGTTCCTTCAGATGTTTTTATCACCACTTTGCTTGAGTGGTAGATTTGGCAAACGCTGATATTTCAGGGCAGAATTCTGTAACCCAAATAACTGGAATTTATCAAGAACATTCCAGAGTTCATAGCTGGACACAGGACAACTTAGGATTCAGCCCAAAGCATCCTTTGAGGTGAAGGGAATAGACCTAGCTGGCTTCTCATAGTCAGTTTACACAAGAGTGGGAGAGTCTCTAAAATATTTTATACAATGACCCTATCTTGAATAATTTCAACTTCACTAATGAGAATTCATATCTAATGTTTATCCAACTAGTCAACATATTTTACCATCTAGTATATTAGCTGGAAAAATTTGGATGCTAATTAAAATATGAATAACAAAAACTAGTATATTAGCCACATCTGGAGTAGGGGCTTCCTTAGAAGGCTGTCTGATCACAACTCAACTATGCATTCTTTTTTTTGTTTATTTTATAGTATATAATCCTTAAGACAAACTACCTTTAGTTTAACCTTAAGGCTGAACACTGTGTTTGGGGATGAATGATAATTGAAATGATTGGATCTAGGAGCTAAGGTGAAATTCTTTAAAAATATTTTTCAAAATGCATGGAAATAAAAGTACAGTAGTGACCTAAATTGAATACATTATTTGAATACAATATACTGTTTCCTCAATTTTTTTCTCTTTACTTTTTATTATAGAAATTTTGAAACACATACAAAAGTTAGGGGCAAATCTTGTTTCATCCACACCCAGCCAGCTTTCCATCCCCACCCCCCACCCCCATTCTGCACTGGTTTATTGTGAAGCGAATCTCAGACATATTGCATGAATGTACTCATATCATTCATTTCCAATATATCTTTCAAGGATGGCTCATCTTGAGCAGTAATTACAGTTCCAAAGAAACATTGACAAAGGGTACAACTATACGGACAAAATAGTCCTAGAAAATATTTCAGAATGTCAAACAGACCAGAAGAACATGGTTAAATTATATGTAATTCTCAAACATGTTTATGATTAAATTGCCAATGTAACAACTGGTAAGAATGCTATTAAATGATATATATTTCGTAGTTCTTTCTTATTCACATTTACTACTTGGATGTTGCTTTATCTCATGTTTCATTAAAAAGAAGAAATTCCACAAAGAATACACCAGGTTAGCATTTCTGATTCTAAAAGATGACACTGAACAGGGAAACTCCACCAGTGAACACCCTGTTCTTGCATCATACTGTTCGGCAGCATTTGTCCCCTTTGCACTTTTTGTTTGAGTTTGTTTAGCACCCCTCTTCCCACCTGCTATGCGTGGGCTTGTGGTGAGTTGTCATTTATTATAGATATGGAAGTCCTTTGTACAGTTGCCTTGTACACAAAGACAGTGTTCATGGAAAAGCTAGTGCTCCGGTCTCCGTGGCAGCCCTTTTCTTCGCTGTCTCTGAGTTGGTTCTGTGCCCAGGGCCATGCTTCCCAGCGCTCCACACGTTCAGCAGAGAGAAAGGAAGCAAGACCCCAAGAACAGGGGAAGGAGAGGACCACAGAAGTTGTTACTGGGCACCCGAAGCCCAAGGCCACTCTTGGGAAAAGACTTGCATTCCTGGGACCCGTGGCTTTTCCAAGGAAGGGTTTGCACTGGGTGGGACCCCTGAGCTGAACCGCCCCACCCCACTGTGACCTGAGGGTCCCATCCCACACTTGGGCCCACAACTTCACATTCTTAATCAGGATTGTAGCTGATCACCCCTGGCTTGGACATTTCTGGTTAGCATATGGGTTAAAGCCTAAGCTAAGGAGCACACTTGTCATATCCCACTGCCAATCCTCAACTTTTTGATAAAGTGCATTAAACTGTAACATTTGTTCAAAGGAAAATGTGCTTCTAAGGAATGGATCCAGGCCTCTTTGGCACTTACTGGCTTCCTTGTATACCGGTCTAAGTTTTCCAAGCTCTCTGCACTCCAAGTCATCTACTTTCTCATTGACAAAAAGTTGCTGGCATCTAGCTTCTGCCCCCTCATATTCTCTTGTTCTTTGTTTTTCTGGATTTACTCTCTTTTATAGACACAGCAGAGATAAACTTAAACTAAGCCTCATCCCAACCAACACTCCATTAAGTTTATTTTTCTAAACGTGAAAACATTTTCTTATCAGATTATTTAGGCAACATAGGATAAAAGCATACATTCCCTACCAATGTTTTATACAATATCAAGATAAAGTTATAGAATTAAGAGTTCTTAACACCATTTACTTTTTTTTGCACAGAGTGGGAATTTTCCACAAACAAAAACAATGTTTTAGAAGAATTGATAAGAACAACTCATCAGTTGACTATCATTGTTTTAGATCTTTCTTATTAGTTAAATTGTTGTTCAGCGGCAACTCCAAATATTCATGTAAAATACAACAAAAATAATAACATTTACCAATAAGTTCTTTATTTGTGGTCTAAATAATGAATGTGGTTGCAAATAAATACAATACAGCTATTGTTATGAAACTGATGAGGAGATTAATGAAGGATGCCACTGTGCCTGGAAAAATGACCAGAGAGGTTGGCGGGGTTGCATATAAACTGTTAGAGTTGATTATAATGAAATGTCCCAGGAAGAAGCTTCTATGACAGTACTGAGAAATGCCTTACTTACCTGAAAATAACATTTTATGTTATAGTTTTCTATAAACACAGCTTTGTGCTTAAAATCATTCTAAATGTTGAGTTTTAAAAACTTAATTTCTGTGTGGCTATGTCATACTAGTTGAGGCTGTTCTGCTGGCTTTGCCTCAATTTGGGTGACACTGATTTAAAAAAATTGAAGTCTATTTCCACCAACTATAATCAAAATTATAAAATATAGCCACGTTATTTGTTAGATTTTTAAAGGGCTACACTTTACAATCATATCAGAATATTTATTTAAATTGTGAATATTAAAAACTGAAGTTATATTTTCACAATTGGTAATTTTACTATGACGTAACCATTCAATTACTATCACTATTTGGAACAAACCTTTTTAAACCCTCTGGCTTTGAATGATATGCCCTTTATATCTAAGCTCTAAGTGCAAAGAAATAGATTGTTTTCTATATTTTTTCTAGAAATAGTTTTAAGTTGAAAAAATTAATACTTTTAATTTTTTTTCCCCAAGCAAAGACATTATGTGGAATATATAGTCTTTTCACCAGTCTGGTTTTTGTTGTTTGTTTTTTTAATCCTCACTCAAGGATAGTTTTTTCATTGCTTTTCAGAGAGAGTGGAAGGGAGGGGGAGAGAGAGAGAAACTTTGAGGTGAGAGAGACACATCGATGGGTTGCCTCCCTCACACACCCCAACCGGGGCTGGGGTTCGAGCCTGCAAGCGAGGTGTGTGCCCTCGGCGGGGAGTGAACCCGGGACCCTTCAGTCCACGGGCCAGCACTCTAACCACTGCATCAGACCAGCTAGGGCTTACCGGTCTTTTATTTTGTTTCACAGATAATCAATGCCTAATCTGTGTCATCATTGGGGAAACAGATTTTTAACATGAAGAAACAAATTGTTTCTTTAAAATAGTTTATAGGATGAGGCAAATGGGAGACAGGGGTGCAGACAACTTGATTATTTATGCCATATCCCTCTGGGCTTTGATAATTGCCTCCATCATTAATTATTTATAAATTACTGAAGATGATACCATTCTTCTTACTTAACTATAATGTTATAGATCTGAACTCTACATGGAAAAACCATATTATATCTAGTTTTTATACTAGCACTTTTATTTCAGGCTGTGTTATCTCATTGGTGGGTATACAAATACAGCAAGGTCCTAATGTATAACACCTGGAATAATTTTTCTGTAACAATACTAATAATAACTTAAACGGTAAATTATTACTTAATGAGTCAATATTTGTATATTGTTTTACAATAATCCTATGAGGCAGTTAATATTATTTTCACATTTTATTGAAATAAAGAGAAGTGTAGTCCATACAAGCACAGATTAGGCAGGAAGGAAATTAACACTTGTTGAGTGCCTTACATGTAAACTAGAAAAATTATTGAATATTGCTATACTTTTGTTTAATATTTATAAAAGTTTTAAGAGGATATTATCATACCTATTCTACAAGGAATTAAGACTAAGATATATTAAGGAAATTTGTCGAGGTTGCACAACTGAAGTGTGATAAGTTCCAAAACAACTCAAAGTATTCTGACTGCAGGTCAATGTGCATAAGAAAGTTACATGAGACATGAAATATAACTTCTGTAACAACCTAGTTCATAGTTATGCTAATAGGTACTTGAAAATTTACAATGACTTTAAAATAAACAGCTTTCCATGTTGATGTCACTTAAAACTATTAAGGCAGTGGGTAAACATTTACAAATAAGTTAAACTAGTTTATGCTATATAAAAATATTTACCTTTAGTACCATTCACTGAGAGATAAAATGAGAAAAACTCCACCCTATAACTATCACTTAACTTCAAAAAGTTATTTTTATTATTACCACATGGAGGGAAGCTTAAGAGATATGTGAACTAAGAATGACAAAGCTATTGATTTAACTTAAAAGCACTGAACTAATAACTGGAATATTGTAAGTCAGACATTTAATTAGTTTCAAGATAAATGAGTCTTCATTATTAGTACCATTCTTTGGATCCAGCCTTTTATACCTAGAAATATTGTATGGTTTTATTATTAATATGTATATCATGTTGTAAACCAACACAAGAAGTGGAAGAAGTCTGTTAATATTGGTAATGTATTACAACAAAAACATATTTGTCTTTCTAATATATTTATTTTTTTAATATGTATAGTACAAATTGTCCAGAAAGATAATTTTCATGTCCACAAGTTCATCATTGCTTAAGACACTGATGTTAAGAAATCTAAAAACTAAAACTAGGTCTACCATATGAACCAGTAATTTTGCTTCTGGGTGTTTACCCAGAGAAAATAAAAACACTAATTTGAAAAGATATATGCACCCTTGTGTTCTTTGCATTACCATTCAAAGTAGCCAAGATAAAGAAGCAACCTAGGTGTCCACTGATAGACGAATAGATAAAGGAGATGAATACTACACAGCAATTAAAAAAGAGTGAAATCTTGCCATTTGAGATAACATAGATGGACCTAGAGGGTATGACGCTGAGTAAAATAAGTTAGACAGAAAAAGACAAATACTTTATGATTTCACTTATATGTAGAATCTAAGAAAACAAAATGAACAAATGAACAAAACAAAACAAAACAAAAGACACATAGAAACATAGACCAAAGGGATGGAGGGATGGCTACCAGAAGGGAGAGGGGTGGACAGATGGATAAAAAGGTGGAGGGGAATATAGTCAACAGTACTGTGATATTATTACTAGAATTAGTGGGGTGATTACACAGTAAGGTATAAAAATGCTGAATCACTATACTGTACATCTGAAACTAATATAACTAATATAATACCAACTATACTTAAATTAAAAAATATATATGTATATATATAAATACTGCACTCAACTGTTCCAAAGCTATCTAGCCCACAGACGAAAAAATAATGGACATGGTGCATAACCATGTCGGAAACTTTGGGAAAGGACTCCTGGCAACCAGGAAAGAGGTTTGTACTAATCATCTTCATGCAAATGGTGATCAAAGCCACTGATCATCAGTAGTGGAAGTTCAATGAATGTGTTGCATTTAAATCTTATAAGACTTCCTGAATACTCTCTATAACTGGCATAATATGTTTAAAATATTCCCTTTGAATTTTATTGTTTCATTCACTTTGATATAGATAGTGAAACAGTAGACAGAGGTTTAGCAATCTGGAGCCAGGCTCAAATAAAGAAACAAATATCAGAGAAGTTCTTTTTTTAAACTAACAGAGAGTCTCAGTAGCAGAGTCAGGGCTAGAATTATACACTAATCACAAAAAGAGCCAAAAATGAAGAAATTTAGTTATAGAAATTTTTCACTGAACTTCTAACTTACTGCATAATTTGGGGCCATGAGTTGGGATCAGGAAATGTCCCTCTGACAAGGCAACATGGCCCACAGTACATGGCCTTTGGTGCATCCGTACGATAAACCCTTGTTTACTCCATCTGCTCTCCTCTCTTCTCCCAGCAACCAACTGGGGCCAGTATTTGTACAAAGAGTAACATGAAGTGTGGTTAAAATTAGCATGAAGCATATATTTACTCATTGGATTTTTAAAAAATAGTTGTAGGGATGAACTATAAAAAAGTTAAAGGCATAAGGAAAATTTTGAAGTTAATAAAACTGGAAATACTAAGGTATGGAAATAAATCCCTATATACTATAGGAATAAATGTTAGAAGGTCTAATGTGGCATAAGTGTAAAGGAAAATAAATTCTGATTTAATTAATTTATTAATTTGCTTTATCAATGCGTAAATGCTGTGTGGATACCTACCATGGTAAGTCTTGTGCTGGGCCTTGCAAGTAGAATAAAGATGAATAAAACATGTCTCTTGCCTGGGGGCACTCCCAGTCATGGTCTAGTGAACGATAATAAAAAACTAAGTACACAAAGAGGAGGATTTGTGTGATCAATGTGCTGGGCATTAAAGTCTGGTAAGCCATCTATCCACAATGGTTGGTTCATTGATTTTTACCTTATCTTATTCCAGAAAGAATGTTTTAGGAATGAGATAGACACAATGAAATAAATAAGAAATCTGGGGTGTTAAAGAAAAAGAAAAAATAACCCTTACAAAGGCAGAAATAAATATCCACCCCCTCCTTCCAAAGTATAAACTACACCCAACCAAGTTTGAAGTGGAGATCGACAAAGAAAATAGTCAGAAAGAAATAGGTGAGTAGAATATTTATTTTTTTTGAAAGAAAAATACCAAAATGTATATATTTCAGATAATATTTACTAGCAAAGACTTTGAAAAATTAAATATCATCTCTCAGTATGAGATGGTATCCATAAATGTGTTTCCAACTCTTTAAGAGACAGTAGGTGGCCCTTACTTTATTTTTTTATCTTTTTATTTATATTTTTATCATTTGCTGCTTATTATAAAACCTCCCTGACATTAAAATTGAAAGATGAAAAGAGATTAAAAGCTTAAAAATCGCTTCTTTTCTTATAGCTTCAGTGGAGATTTGAATAAAAAATGTATAGTTTGGCATCATCTTGACTTTTGAACTTACTCTCAGATCAGCTACAAATTTGTCCTATGGCCTGAGGCACTCAGACACCACAGAGCTCTGCAATAATTTCCTGTCAGATCAGACAACCCAGTTATTCCACTTCCCGGGTGTCCCAGTGACCTATATTATTGGCAACAACAGGAGTGCTTCAGCTAAGCAGTTAGCTGAAAAAGTACAGTGCGTTTTAGAGTGATGGGTTGCTCTGCTCATTCATCCCTCTCTCCTTCCTTTCTTGGTATTTGGTTCTTAGTGCAAAAGAAAGAGTGCCACCTACTGGATGTGGGGTGACAAGAGCATATTAGCGTGAAAATGTAAATGTGATTCAAAGGAGAGTGGTACGTCGGGTTTTAAAATTTCAGAACAATCTTCCAAAATGGATTACATTCGAAAACCAAGGTACCGCTGTAATTGTGTAAGAAAAAAAATCTAAAGAATGTCTCCTTTTTACTAATAAAGGTCGCATATATTTGCTTAAATGCTTTTATTATCAATAAACACTGACTGGGAATTATTTAAAAATTTCCATCTAAATATTTAGAAATATTCCTTCTGTCTTTTATACTTTTTTTTTTAAAGGAATTTATTGTCCTATAGCAGTTTTAGGTTCACAACAAAATTAAGAGGAAGGTACAAATATTTTCTACATACAACTTCCCCCTATATGCATAGCCTCCCTATCAACATTACTCACCAGAGTGGATAGTAAAAATGAAAGATTTCTAATGAGAATGTCTTAATACCAAAGTTACAGAAAGGCAATTTTTATAGTTAAACCAGACAGATGAATCCTGCTTATCAGTGAAAACTTAGTGAGAAACACAATAACATAATCAGAAGAGTAAGTTGTTCCTGGACTCAATAATAATAACATCAATTTTCTTCGCAAATTTAGAAAGTAGCTCTAAACATTCATTTGGGACATGCGTTTTGATACACTCTGGCAATCTCTATCTTTAAATTGGTGCATTTAGGCCATTGACATTCAAAGTGATTATTGATATATTGAATTAATATCTACCATGTTTGCTGCTGTTTTCTGTTTGTGGTGCCTCCCTGCCACGGAGTGCTCCCAGATGCTTAGCTCTCAGATTTGTCCACGCTGACCCTCCAGCAACTGGCCAGTTAGAGTTCTGGTTTCCCCGTGCCAGCACTGGTTTTCCTCGACGTCTTAGCTCTTGGATCTCTGCTCTGGTAAGTTATTTTCTATATTGGCACATGGGTCTCTCCAACCTTGGGGACAGCGGTTTGCTCTGTTTTCACCTCTCTCAGCATTCTAAAAGGATTGTTGATTCTTCAGTAAATCCAGCTTTTTATTTGTTGTTTGGGTAGAGTGGTGTCTTACAAGATTCTTGTGTGCAGAACTGGAAACTGGAGGCCTATCTTTCACATTTTAAACATTCCTTTACCTTTTCCCTAATAATATAGAATAATTAAATTTCCTCTTATGCTTCTATGTAAAAAAAGATTAAAGATCTTGACAGTCTAATCCTACTTTATAATATAAAAAATCAGGTTACAGAAATACTAAAAGCTCTTATAACTTGGATTCTAGTAATTAAAGGTGGTAAAAGTTTAAGAGAAATGAGCTCTCCTGGTCTAAACATAACCAAGGATTTTCATCAACCCAAAGTCAGCATTTAAGGTTTAAATGGTGGTTCTCTAACCTGCTATATTGCATGCTCCAAGTGTCTGTTATTTACTCCATAGAATATTAATTATCCTTAGAAAATACTCGTTAGTCCCCTTTGCTTTCAGATGCTCTAATATTTATGCCTATTGGGGCTCTATATCCAAACTACTTGGAACACCAGCTTGTCATAAAATATAAACTCTAGGCATATAAATATGGCACACTTTCCCTAAAAGTCAGATTCATGCCTTAATCTACCATGGAATGTATATTATCATAAATTCCTTTTTCTCTTATTTGTGTTAAAATAAGTAGTTGTGGTCTCTTGAGGTCTCATTTTATAATTGATTATTTAGAATTTATTTGTTTAGCAAATATTGTGTCTATTTTATGTCAGTGCTAAGAATCAAGAACAAACACATAGAATGATCTATCCTAATGAACTTTATCATTTAGTGAAGAATTTTAAGGACATTGTTAAAAAATTATTACAACATACTGTATAATCTTATTTTATATATCCGTAATAATGGAAGTCACATTTAGGGAGGTCAGATATAAGAGGCATATTTTCAGATTGGCTTATTCACTACTCAGTCATAACTCCTTATAGACTTTCTTTTTGTACTATAGAGTCTGCAAAGCTAAAATCTACACTTTTCAGCTTTCTTAGACCTGGGGCTCTCCTCATAAACTAGATGCCATTTAAAGAAGCCACCCGTCATATTAGAAAGGCAAACGTGGGCAACCTGAGGTAACACATAGCTCTGGCAGTTGTGGTGCAAGTTCTAGCTCTCCCGGTAACATGGGAACTGGGCAGTGGACATTGGTTGCAGTGGCCTTTTCATTGGGCTGTTCTGTGGTGTGGCTCTACATTTCTCCAAAATGTATGCTTCTTCCTTGGCTGCATAGCAACCAACTTTGTTTTCCTGGCCTAGAAGAAACTCTTTGTTGCCTTAATACACTTTAATGATGCCCTTTCTTATTAACCCAGCTCAAGGAGATTCTAATTTCTGTAACAAAGATCTTGACAATGGAATATGCTTTCTAAGTTCCATTGAAGGCTCCTATGTTTTCAATGATCTTAAATCTGATTGTGTATGTTAATTTATGAGCTTGAGGTGATGACAGTCTATAGTTGCATAAATTTTTAATCTTCACCGATCTGTGCTGAGAGCCTGGAATTTAATTTCTGGTGGGTGGTTTTTTGTTTTTTGTTTTTCTTCAACTTGGACTCAAGACTCTAGACTAACAGCAAACTCTCTTGAACCATAAATTTTATTCTGTCCCTTTTTTAAAGACAATAGAAGTTTTTGAGACTCCGAGATTTATGAAACTCCTCTGCCAAATTCTGGATTTAAAATACTAGCCCCCTGCCCTTAAAACCTTATATCAGGATCTGAAATCTTAAGGGTTCTGAGTATCACCTCTCACTTATCACTGTCCTTTTTTTCTTGCTTTATTTCTAGCACATGTGGAATTTACTTTCATTATTTTGATCTCATAAAATGTTAAAATTTTGTTTAAAAAGTTTTTTTGACTCGTAGTTGGTGAGGTCATGTTTCATGTCAATTTATTCTTCCATTTTGCCATAAGTCCACGACTAAAAATGTCATGAGCATTAATAAAAATGATTAATTAGATTCTCATTAGATTGTAACATTTACGAGCTGATGATTTCCTACAAAAAGGGCAATGGTTTGCATGTAGTCTTAGGGGAATAAAAAATATCCAAAGAGAAAAATCTTTTGTGAATTTGCAGCACCATCTAAGGTAGAAGCTGTTTTGTTGTGGAGCACTTGAACTGATTATTAAGAGCTGTGCTGTTCATTATGATAGCTACTAGCCACATTGGCTATTACAATTTTAATTAATTAAATTAAATTAATTAAAAATTTAGTTCTTCATTTACACCAGTCATATTTCAAGTGTTCAATAGCAACATGTGTTAATGCTTACTGTATTGGACATTTACTATATTTCAGACACTGTGGTAATCATTGGCTATGCTCTAGTGAGGGAAAAGAGAGAGTAAACACATAACCAAGTAAAAAACATTATAGATATTGGTATGTAACGACAAAGGCAAAATAAGGTAATATTATAGTGCCTAGAGGGCTGCTTTACATGTAGATTTGTTATTGGTGGGGTGTCCTCTGTGTCCCCACCTGTTACTGGTGGAAATGGAACTCTTGGGGTGCCTCAGGAACAAAAATTTCCTGAGGCTCCCATGGAAGGGTGAGGTATTGTGGAAAGCATTATTGTTGATGTAACATTAAGGGCATTCCCCACCAAGGTTCCATCTCCCACTATGGAAGAAGTCCCATTTTGTCTTCAGCAGAGCTAGGATTAAAGCCACTGATGAGTCTTTGCTCCATATTAAAGCTTAGTCCAGTCTAGCATCTGGCTAGCTTAGCTGTGTTCCCAGCTGTAGTCCATTGCATGTGGCGTCCACAAGTGTGAGTCACAGAGCAAATGATCACCAGGAAGCAGGAGCAAAGCAAGAGGAACAAGTGAGTGTGAACTCTTTTTCTCAGGGCTGTCACTAGGAGTTCAAACAATGACCCCTTCATGATTTCCCATGCTTGCCGTGGCTCTGTCCCCCCTAGCCAATTATCTTTGTTTCCAGGTTATACTGATAGGCAAGCCCCTTCCCTACATCACCCAGAGGTCACTGAGCATGGGCCCATCTTCCCTTTTGTTGAACTCCTTCCCCAGTGATTTGCAGGAAATGGACTGGTGGCTCCCTGGGGAGTGTTATGTTGCAGCTTCCTGGTGAAGCTGCCCAGATGACCATGATTATATCTGGCCTCCCCTTTGCTTTCTTCCTATTATTAATATTAATAAACTAGCTAGTTGTGATAGTAACAGATTTACTAGCAAAGGCTTTCTAAGTTATCAACTGAATGGCAACAAGGCTATAGAACACAAGAAATCTTAAGGAAGAGTGTATGAGCAGATAAAGCAATAACTGCGAAAGCCCAAGACAGAAGAAACTTGACATGTATCAGGTTCAAACAAAAGGCCAATGTGACTGAAGATTAGTGAAAAGAATGGAAATGGAGGGAGATGAAAACAGAGGAGTTGGCATAATGGTTTTGGTTTTCTTTTGGTTGCAGAGAGAAGTCATTGCAGGATTTTAAATAGAATAGTAACATGATTTAATATATACTTTAAAAAATCATGCATAAAATGAGAGACAGCAGAACAAATTTAATAGAAGTGACTCTTTAACTGGCTTTTGGAAGCATTGCTTCGTCATCATCATTCACTATTTTGCACATTTCCAAGGTTTGAGAAGAGGAAGTTCTACCTTATAGTCTCCAGTAACAGATTTTTTTCCCCCCAGGACACTTAGTGGACTTGGGCAGGGACCTTGGTGTATGGAGAGAGTAGACTGGGGTGGGGGTTGGGGTTTGGGTAGTGAATTAAGGTGGATGAGAAGTTTGCATTTGTTGGGAAGAAGCCAATTTAGCCAAAGCTGGAAAAAGAAAATATAAATTATTGCATGTAAAATTTTGTGCAAGTAAATGGAATGTGCCTAATTGTTTCTCATCCTATCTCACTAATACTATGAAAACTAAGGGTCCATATCTTCTTTTAAGAATATAAATTAGGCCTGGCTAGTGTGGCTCAGTTGGTTGAGCATTGTCCCATGCTCCAGGAGGGCCCTTGCCCAGGTTGTGGGCTCCATCCCCAGTGGGGGGCGTGCAGGAGGCAGCAGATTGATATTTCTCTCTCATTGATGTTTCTCTCTCTCTCTCCCTCTCCCTTCCTCTCTCTGATATCGTAAAAACATATTTAAAAAAGAGTATAAATTAGCCACAAAGAGATAACACCTCACACTTGTCAGAATGACTCTCATCAATAAATCAACAAACAACAAGTGCTGGCAAAGATGTGGAGGAAAGGGATCCCTCCCACACTGTTGGTGGGAATGCAGATTGATGCAGCCCTGTGGAAAGCAGTATGGAATGACCTTAAAATATTCAAAATGCAACTGCCTTATGATCCAGCAATTCAACTTCTGGGAATATATCCAAAGAAACCCAAAACACTAATTCAAAGGAATATATGCACCATTATGTTCATTGCAGTGTTATTTACATTAGCCAAGATCTGGATGCAGCTCAAGTGTCCATCTGTAGCTGAGTGGATAAAAAAGCTGTGGTACATTTACACCATGGAATGCTAGTCTGCTGTAGAAAAAAAGGAAATCTTACCCTTTGCAACAGCATGGATAAACCTAGAAAGCATTATGTTAAGGGAAATAAGCCAGTCAGAGAAAGGCAAGTACCATATAATTTTACTTGTATGTGGAATCTAATGTACAAAATAAACTAACACACAAAATAGATAGAGAAGAGACAGACAGCTATCAGAGGTGAGTTCCGTAATGGGGCTGGGTTAACAAGGTGAAGGGATTAAGAAAAAAGCCTCATGGACACCAACAATAGCATGGTGATTACCAGATGGAAAGGGGGTTGGGGGGAGGTAGAAGAGGGTGTAGGGGGGATAAGAGGTGATAGCAGGAGACTTGATGTGAGGTGGTGAACACACAATACAATAAACAGATGATGTATTATAGAGTTGTACACCTGAAACCTATATAATTTTATTAATCAATGATACCCCAATAAATTCAGTAAAAAAGTTTAGAAAAAAAGAATATCAATTAGCTACCTGCATATGACTTTTTTGAAGCCCCATTAATGCAACTATAATGGGACATATGCAAGTTCAAAGCACTGGAGGCTAATATTTTCAACCCTGTCTGCTTTGTTTAATGAGACAATGAATTCAGTTGACTTCAAATGTGTCGTGTCCTGTAAATCACTGGGTTATTAACTTTAACAGGGTGAATGAATGTACTGCTCCTGTCTCCATTTCACAGCATTAGTCCTCTAAATAATAACCCGGGAACGTGGGCTGGGGTAATAATCCCCACATTATTGGCTCATAAGAGTGACCCTCTTATGTGTGAGGGATTTAGAAGGAAGATGCAATTATGTGCACGAGAAAAAGAGAAAAGGTTATGAAAATTTAGATTAAAAACAATTTCACATGTTCTATTTTCTCTGTTCAGTCGAGACATTTTTGGGTGGCAAATTAAAATTGGTGTTTATAAATACAAGTTATTGTTCAATTTTGCTTATTTCCCGAATCTTCGATGGTTGTATTAGTTTTAATTGTAGTGTAGTAGTGGGAAAATAGTGTAATTGCTGTACCTCTCTGTTTCGCTTAGAGAGCCTAAGCTCTTTCCTGGTGGGTGGGATGGCAATGAATATGTCGCAGTGCTCCATACTATTGCTCTCATGGTCCCAAAGCGTTTAAGCTATCTTAGTGCCTTGGTGATTAGTGTCTGCAGGCCTGGGAAATTTAAATTGCTTCCACATAGCTCAGTATATTTTGAAATTATTAGACGTTGATAATAGCTGGGCTGGTTAGGGGTCGGAGCAAATTCTGCATTTCAGGGACTAATTGGTGTATCAGGAGAATGCAGCTGACATAACTAAGAAGTAAGGACATTTAAGCCACCATAGATGCAAGACACCACTGTAATAAGTTGAACCTACAAAATGTGAAGTGAGGGGCCCAGTTAGCCACATGCAATCTTATTTTATTTAATATCTCTTTCTTATTAGAGTGGGAATCTAGTCTTAGTTACCGAGAGGAGGAAGCATTATTACTCAGTTGCCAAATGGCAAGGATTTAACATTCTCATAGGCTCACAGGTTTACGAGCTTTGTCAAAGAGAACATCACGCATAGGTAAGGAAACATTGTTGCCTTTTCTCTTGACTAAATGAATTAAGTGACAGCGGTCCTGCTTCTGAGTCACACTTGTCATCATGTAGTTAAAAATCATGTGAATTTTCTACCTAAAAATAATGCTAATTTCTGTACCGTTATTGGAATCAGAGAGAAAACCAAAAAAAAGGAATGTAAAGCAAGGCACAAATCAAGATTAACATGGTAGTTTTCTGGTTTTTGCTGGATGAACCAACCTCGTAACTTTGCGCTATGAATTCTTACTTGTCTATGCTGAATTTTTACTTGTCTCTGCTAATTGTATCGGGAAGGGAAGGAAAAGTTTCCTGCCCTTTTGTTCCTCCTGGATTTAAAATCAGCGAACAGATGCAGTGATATAAACCTGCATTTAAGTCCCTTATATTTGTCTTTATAGACACAATTGTGAATTGTGTTCTTCCCGCATTTGTAATTAGAGGGTGAAGCAGATGGCAAAGGCTCGGTGCAAAGAGATGTCCATTAAAATAACTTATGCTGCCGAGTGATTGCTCTCTCCAAGAGAGAGCTCAGTCTCCTCCATGCAAAACAAAGCAGCAGCCCCACACATTTTGAAGGACCTTTGTTATGCAGGGCAACTAACACAGGAGCTGGACCATGCATTGAAAATACTAAAATGCATAAATAATCTTTTATTTTTTTAAATGAGCATAGTTGGAGGTGGGAGTTGAGGCTCACCCTCAAAGTACAATTTAATATACTAACAATCTGCTGTAAGCCTGCCATGGGGTGTACAGCAAATGCGTGGAATAATATTTTTTCTCTCTAGATTCTTATGGAAGCAGATGTAGCATCACTTATTGTGATTTTTTTTGTGGGGGGAGGAGGTGTTGTAGTGACTTGAGATACATCACTCTATGAATTAAATACATACTTAGGAAGGAAACATAATTAAGACATTTAAACTATCTCATGAGGCAGCAAATGTAGTGATTAAGAATGAAGATTCTGGAGACAGTCCCTCTGGGTTTGAATTGCATCTGCCATTTACCTACTGAGTGACCTTGAGGAAATTACCTACCACTCTGTCCTTCAATTTCTCCCTATGTCAAGTTGGAATAACTAAGAATGCTAATCTCAGTGGATTGTTGTGCTCAACAGATATTATTGAAATTTTACTATTAAATAAATAAATAGAATGTCATCACCAGAATTTCATTTAATATCATCCTAATATTTTATATTTACTTAATCATTGTTCAACAAAAACAACTTTAATATACCTCTAGTTTGCAAAAAGAGGCAACTCAAGTTTTCTGCCAAAAAAAGTGGAATTGAATTCCCTAAAATTCAAGGCAGAGCTGTGTATAACTGAGTCTCAAGTTCTAATCTTAGAAAAGTTCCTTGCCTGGTGCCTGTGTTTCTGACAGCTTTCTTGTCTACACAGAGCTGGAGAAGTTAAAATATAAAACTGTTATACAACATGAAAATTACACTGAGATACTCTTTTAGAAAGGAAACTGTTCAGATAACTTGGTAACTCGGTATGTGACAGTCCTCTCTTTGAGTGGCACAGCCATATGTGTCCTTATCAACCAATATAAAAAATATTTTTGATACTTTATGTTTTGTCCTGTTCTGGGCACTGTATTTCCAAACCGACTCAGATTCTGCTAGCAGGGAGCTCATGTTTTAACAGGATGAACACCTCTGTCTTCTCAGCCCTGTTCTCCCTGCGGTCAACACGGGAAAGAAGAATAAATACCCAGGGGCCTCTGGGGTCGTCTGTGAGGTTACTAGAAGCTGCCGGGGTTTACACAGTCTGTAGAAATGCAACCAGAATTTGCATATTGTGTCAACTTCATGTGTCACCTTAGTCAAGTTTCTTTATCTTCACTTTAAAGGATTGCAGTCCTGCCCGGCCGGGTGTGTCTCAGCGGTTGGGCATTTGACCTGTGATCCAGGAGGTTGCGGCTTGATTCCCGGCTGGGGACATGCAGGAGGCAGCCGATCAATGACTCTCTCATCATTGATGTTTCTGTCTCTCTCTCCCGCTCCTTTCCTCTTCCTGAAGCCAATAAAGATATATATTTAAAAAAAAAATCTCTGCGGGCATGACTCAGTGATTGAGCATCGACCTGTGATCAGAAGATTGCGGTTCGATTCCCAGGTTTCGGGCTCGCTCCCCAGTCAGGGGCCTGCAGGAGGCAGCCGATCAATGACTCTCTCATCACTGATGTTTCTCTCTCTCCCTCTCCCTTCCTCTCTCTGAAATCAATAAAGATATATTTAAAATAATAATAATAATAAAGGATTGCAATTCTTTATCTTAAAGAGTTGTTATGAAGAATTATTGCATTAATCTAGTACAGTTCCTGGAACATACTTGCTATTCAGTAAACAGACTGAGTGTCTTTCTTCCTTTTAGATGCCACCCCAATACACTCCTACTTCAATGCATGTAGTTCAATACCTTCTATTGAAGGTACTATTTAAAGCCTAATGCTAATACTATGCAGCTCTTTTTGCTAATATTTAGTAACAGATGGTCCGAATTCCAGATATGTGTGTCTATACCTGAGGGCATTGACTCTTACATCAAATATCATATTTAACGTCAAAGTAGGAATAATGATAGCTGACATTTACATAGCACTCACTGTATGCCAGGCACTGCTTTAAGCACTGTTCATATATTCATTCATTTAATCCTCGCAACAACCCTAAGAAGTAGGTTATTATTATTTTTCTTTTGGTGCAAGGAGATAGAGACTTGCTGAAGGTCACACAGTTAGTGATTGATGAAGCCGATATTTAAACTTAGCATTTGTTACAGAGTCAATGTACACGAGCACTAAATCTCCAGTTAGAAGAGTGTCATAAAGTCAGGAACGAGAAAGTGCCGCATTTTACACTATTTGACTCACAGTCCTAAACTCTGCAATATAAACAACAACAAATGAAATGAAATATTAAACCAAAAAATATAAAAGTATGTTTCTGTGAGGACAATATTGTCCTCTATGGAGAAATTCCAACATAATCAACTGACAAGTTATGAGAAATATTAAAATAGATCAGTAAAGTGATCTTATACAAAAAAGTACAAAAGCCATTTTTAATAAATAGCAACTGATTAGAAAATATGAAAGAAAATACTTCAATTTAAATAAGAATATAAATTATAAAGTGATAAGAATAAATTCTGTAAGCACTATGTACAAAGCCTTTATGCTGAAAATAAAAAACTCTGAAGCTAAAACTAAAAGAATATCTGAATAAATGAAGAAATATATCATGATTGTGTTCATGGATGTAAAAATCTCAATATTTTAAAATTTTAATTTTCAAAATAATACTTAAAGTTGATTCAATCATTAGAGAATTTCCAACAGGGTTTTTCATGAAACATGAGAATCAACTCTAAGATTCATAAGGGGGGAAAAATACAGAAGAAGAGTAAAAACAGTTTTGAAAAACAGTAATGAATGTCTTATCAGATATTGAAACATAATGGGAAAATGTAGTAAATAATAAATTGAGATATTTAACGGAATACAAAGGAGTATCCAGAAATGGACAAATAGAAATTTAATATGCCAAAAAGCTCTTTCCAGATCAGTAAATAGAATGGAGCTGGGATAATAGTCTAATACTCTATCCACTCAGAAAAATAATACTTGAATTCCTGCCTTTAAAGATTCAAGAAAATGTGCTCCAGATGGGTTTAAGACCAATATGCGAAAATGAAACCAAACAACAAGAGTGAAAAGTATGCAGATATATTACAATAAAAGAGGAAAATGCCCTGTGACCTTAGAGAAGAGAAGATATTCTTTTTTATAAAAGTGTACAAGAAAACACATGAATAAAAATGTTGCAATTGGTCATGTCAATAATGTAATATTTCTACAACGTTACTGAATACGTGGCAAGCTCGAGGAAAACAGCACACAACATAAAGAAGTTTAACAAATATCTACGAAAATAAAGCATATACACAGTCAAAATCAGATGAGAAGAATTAGACAATAAAAACATAAGAAGATCGATCCTACTTACTTGTAATTGGAGACATGGAAATGAAAGGAATGAGATACCATTTCCATACATCAGATCGGTAACAAATGTAAAGTCCTTAAGTATCAAGGGCTGACAACTGGGTGGGGGACAAGTACTCTGTATCCGTCAGTAGTTGCATAGAGGCATGCATTAATATTGCAGGGCAACTGCATAGTTTCTATGAAAAAATTTTTAAACATTTCTACTTTCCACTAATTCTACTTCTAACTATCTACTCCGGAGATATTTATCTACTAAGTGGCATGACCAAGAACTTTTCCAGTACTACCTGAAATACAAAACCAAAGGAAAAAGAAACAACTTAAGTAACTATCAAAAGGAAACTGTTAAATAAATTGTATGAATTATGACACATTTATACCAGGGACTATTTTGGGACAGTTAAAAAGAAAGGTGAAACTTATGAACTGCTATGCAAAGATGCGTAAGAATACTTTTGGATGAAGAATGAAAGTTTCAGATTGATATGTTTAGTGTGGTACCATTAATAAAAGACATGTACTCACATTTAGAAAATAATACTATATATCTAATGCAGAAATGGTAAAAAGTACTAGAGAAATGCACTTGCAGTGTGATTTGGTGAGATCTGGAGAGTCTTCTCAGATTGGGGGTGATTTTTAAAAGGTGACTTTAAGATTTCTTATAATGCTTTCATATTTTCAAGGTGCATATATACGTATATGTGTGCATTCTTTCTAACATATAAATATGATATATTTATGTTTTATTTATATAATATAGTAATATGTTTAAAATATATTTGTATGTTATATTTATCTATTACTTGTATAGTTTTATAAGATTAAAAATTCTTTTACAAGTACAAATTCTTTTTAGTTATAACAATAATTTTTAATTTATTCAGAATGGAGAAAAGAGTGACATCATTCTGGCCACCAGAGACTAGGGAAGATCAAAGAAAGAAAAGGCTTCTAAATTAGAACTTGGCATGGAGTTAAGTTGGAAGGGTAAAAATTAGTTTAGATTGTAATCATGGAATAGATAACTACAAGTTGAGTCCTCATTCCAGGATGGTTTAGCATTTTGATAGTACACATTCGATAGTACACATTTCATCTTTAATAGCTAATGTGAGGTTGAGACCACTAAAACTGACGGTGTTGTGTTTTGTTGACTTCATATTAAATTGCCATTGAAGTACAGTAATTCCCAGCCACTCAATATATCTCAAACTAGTAATTTAGGAACAACCGAGAATATAATGATTGTGCATGCTAAAATAGCATAGCTATTTTGTGTCTTCACCAAATATTTATTTGTAACACTCTTATCTTGATATATTTTTCTTGAGCTCTTTATTTTGGCGCAAATCTCGTTAGTTTGTTATTGCCTCAGTTTGATATTGAAATAGCTGTAAAAATAGGACTATATCATGGTCATTACAAAGGCAAGCACTGAGGCAGTTTAGAGAGGAATTCCATAATCCCATTGCCTTTGTTATTATTTCAAATGTTTCTCAAAATATTTGAGGTTTAACAGTTCAAAAAATTGTCACGTGACTATAATCATTTTTTAAAAGCCATTTCTAGTTAATTAAAAAATTCTGTTGTAGCTCAGCTGTAGTGGCTCAGCAGTTGAGCGTCGACCTAGGATCCAGGAGATGGCGGTTCGATTCCTGGTCAGGGCACATGCCCGGGTTGCGGGCTCCATCCCCAGCAGGGGGCGTGCAGGAGGCAGCCGATCCATGACTCTCATCATTGATGTTTCTCTCTCTCCCTTTCCCTTCCTCTCTCCAAAATTAATAAAGATATATTAAAAAAGAGGAAGTTTTACCAAAAAAATTTTGTTGTAAAAGTAATCTTGTTAGTTTGGAAATGTTAAGGCTCTGGCAGTGTTATTTTTTTAAGCTACAGAAGTATTTACACTTGTGGATAATGTTTTTTCCATAGACAATGCTATAGGAATTTTCTGCTATGCTAAAATGTTGTAAAAAAGAGAGAGAAAAGACATTATATGTTATGTTTAAAAAGAAGACAGTGCCCCTTGACGCTGCCCTGGCTCCCTGGGCTGTCCAGGTTACACTGTGTCCTAGTGCGGGGTTCGCTGCGGGGATCAGCCCTACGGGCGCGGCTCCCAGGGCAGGTGGCCCTGAGGCCTCCGTGTCTGACCCAGCGGGGGGGGACCCGAGGGGTGTGAGCAGCATCAGGAAATAAACAGAAGTGTCTTTGAGACTTTAAGTTTGTCTTCTTAAAAAAAGGTCTTTACCCACATCTTTCTTAGAAGGACACGTTGGTGAGCTGACAGCAGGAGCTTTGCAATCGGGCAAATCTCTGCTGCACCCTGACCTCGCCTTTACCAGCTGCCTGGGCACGAGCATTTCCCTTCAACTCTCTAAGCCAGGCAAAGGTTATTATGATAATTAAATGAGACATTGCGCAGAAGGCACTTAGCTCCTATACTGCAAAATACTGTATTTCATCAGCTTTACGGGGCCATCATTGTAAAATCATCGTGTGCACCACAGGCGAAGGAAAAGACTGCAAATTATCACACCATTCAGAGGCATCTCTATTTCAGAAATGTTAACATATGAAAAATGTGTGCATTAGAAGAGATGAAATACAGTAATGACCTCTTTTATCAGGCTGTTGTTGCAACCAAAAAATGTAACCATTGTAAGGTATACTTTTCATTTAAATTGCCTTTAACGAGTATTTATTTTTTTAAACCCTACTTTTTATATGAGCATATATAAAAATAAGGAAACACGTTTCTTTTCTTCAAAAGCATTTATAATGTATTTGGAGAGGTTAATGTACATTAGTCTTTAGGTAGTTCAGGTGTATTAAACAGAAATGGCCTCTGAAATCTCTCTGGCCAAGAGTCATTTAACCTGTGCTTGGACACCTCCTGATGCAACTTTGGTCCAATAAGTTTGTCCTGTCATTTCACAGCCGGATAGACCTGCGTTTCAGAATGTTATTATTCCCTCTGTTGCATTAAACCTGTCTCAGAGAGCCACCATGTGATCCCAGTTCTTTTCTTTCACATTAACTACATGTCTTGCATACATTTGACAAGTAGTATTTGGTGGCTATTTTGTCTAAGTTCTCCTTTAAAAAGATGTCTCTTCTTTGCACATTTGTAATAGTTAATATTTCCTAAGAGCTCAGGAGAATTAGTGCCCTGCATGGCATGGGTGGTTTATTTCATGTAGTCTTCCGATGAGCCTTCATGTTTAACAGTCCATTGATGTCCTGATTTACAGTGGAAGAGATGGGTACAGAGAAGTGAAGTAACCCCCCACCAGCTTTCTGTGGGCATAGGAGGTGGGCCCCGGATCCAGCCCCAGGCCCCTCATTGTCAAGGGAAGATTATTTGCTAGAGGGGAGCGCTGCTTTTAAAAATAGCTTCCTTCCTTCCCAGGTTTCTCACGATTGGTATTACATTTCTTGGGATATATCATAGTTAATAGAAGTCCAACTTAAAATGTAGCATCCAGGACTAGACTTTGGGTGGTGAGCACACAATGCAAAATACAGACGATGTTTAGAAAACTGTATACCTGAAACTTATATGATGTATTAACCAATGTCACCCCACTAAATTTAATTCAATAAAAAGAATAAATGTGAGTTCTCTCTCATGCACAAAAATATATATAGCATCCCAGACAGGAAACAGTTCTTCAGAAGTGGCCTGATTCCACAAGGGTGAAGGGAGCCTGTCACCAGCCTCGGCATTGAGATAGTAGCACTTTGTCTGCAGCCGGAGGTTACCCTTTCTTACGCGTACACAGCACGCAGGGGGCTGTTTGTGAACGGGTGTTCAAGTGAAAACCTCAGACTCTTATTCTACAAGCTCCTGTCAAAATGTGTAGCTTTCATCTCTTTAGCTTTCTCCCTGGTTTGATCAGTTTTTTAATCTACTTTTTGAAGCAATATAGAAATTGGCATTTGTGCTTAGGAAAAGTTCATGGTGCATGTGGGAAGTTACAGAGATATTTTAAATTTAAAGTTTGTTCCCCAATGTGTTTGTATATTAACTATTCCCAGGAGAAATAACTAAGTTTAATGTTTCATTTATTTTTATTTCATGTATGTATCTATTTGTTAAAGAAAGTTAGGACATCTTTTAAAATAACTCTGCCTCTGAGGCCCCAGTACTCACTGTGGGTGAGTAAAATTTCTGCTACATAATTTCTACATGTATCTACTTTTCCACATCAGAAAGCCACATGGCCATTTTTTTTGGAGGAAACATTCCTTGTGCCTGACATATTGTCATTGTTATGAAGACTAGATTATCCTGCCAATTATGTGGGAAAGAGTCTGACAAGCCCTAGAGCTGATGATAATCTTTATTTATCACACTTTTTTGAAGTGCTAGCTTACATCATTTTTGTGGGATTATAACTATTTAAAATAGAACCACCATACATTGATAGTAAAACTGCTTCTCTAATGGATACTTTTTACCTCTAAGATCTGGGACTTGGTCAACAAGTCTGTCTTCTTCAAAGTAAAACACTTTGTGATTTAATAAATGCCACCTTATCACTCGGGTTACATTCTTTGCATTGAAAATTCAACTACTCTGATAACTTAAAGTTGATTTTCTGAGCACATAAACTAGACTGTGTACTTTGCTAGGAAAGGGGAGCAAATTTTCAGGTAGTCCAGGCAGGTGTCTGTAGGGGAGCTGGCTCTAAAGAGCTGGAATTTCCTGCATCTTTGTTTTGTTTTTCCTTCTTGATAAAACCCAGTGTTTGGACTTTAGTAGCACATGCATTTCATAGCTTCAGAGAATAATTTACAATGAATTTTCACTATGAAACATAACTGATGGTACAAAACCAATCTTCCTTCTAATTCTTTGGGTCAGTTTTCCAAAAGAGGTATTTTAGTTTTGCCCAAAGTGGCGCTCACATGCACTCCTGGCTTCCTGCATTTCCCCTACCAATTCACATTTACCATGGGAAGGGCTTTATATGAATCTGAAAACATAGATTTCTCTATGCAATTCCTTTGTAGACCATAACAAATTTAAGTAAATTTTTTCGTTGGGGATTCCCATCATTAAACTTTTCTGTGTTCAGTATGGGCCCATTTGTTCTCATTTCTTATCATTTTTCAGATGTAAAGAAATGTTTTCCCAAGAATGCACATTTTTCCAAAAACAGGGCCTGTTGATCTTAGGACCCTAGAAGTGATTTGTTTCAGGATCTGCCCAAGGGTTGAATTCAGCTGAAATTTAAGGAAACTTTAATTAATGCCTTCTTTCTGAGGCAAGCCACTTTACCTTCGGACAATGTTATCTGCCAAAGTAGTATTACCAAAGGAGATATTACCAGAGAGTTCACCATGAATTTTCTTCAGTTAAATTTTTTTACATATTAGGGAAAAAACATAAAAATTAAATTTGCATACACTTCTGCGAGTCTTAAATGATGTTATCTTTTGCCATGTGGTTTGTGAGAAAATCTAATTTCCTTGCCAATATACAATATATTTTTATTCCGGTATCTTGTTATGTCCAAATTGCTCTTTAGAAAGGGTTATGTCGGCCCTTTCTCCCTATTTAGTAAGCTAAAAGCAGCATGACAGGCCATAATGAATAAAGGGTCCAGAATAAAAACTCATTTTATATTTCAATTTTGTTACTTGCCAATTCTAGAAATTCTGTTAGCCACTCTGAGCTACAGTTTATTCTTAAGTAAATTACAATAGTAATAATATATATGCATGTATGTATAACACATATATGTGTGTGTGTGTCTGGATAATTGTGTGGATTTTTATATGTGAAAATCTTTTGGAAGATACAAAAGATATTTTATTTAATTATATTTAATAAAGAAACACCAACATATTTCTAAAGTACCTGCTATGGAACTGAGACAAAGGAACACATGAGACAAAGGAACATGGTTATTTAGTGAGAATGACCTGTGTCTTTCATATTTTACATGAGAACATTGTAGTTCATCTTAAAATGTATATTGTATTTTTAAAAATCAGCTATAACCTGGGTAACCTAGCCTTTCTAAAAATCATAATATATGATAGACAAAAAACGACCCTCTGGTCTGGCACTGCTTTCTCAGAAGTCCATTTTGGAAAAGTGTGAAGCCTAGATAGACAACAGCCAATTATAGGAGCATGTCAGTTAATAGGTCTTATTTCTGATGGGGAGTGCTAGAGATTGGGTTGGTCATTTTTGGAAAATGGTAAATGTCACCATTTTTAAGATAAGCAAATGCAAACACATGTGGACAGTTACCTAAAGAGCAATACCCTGGCCTGAGTTCCTTAGAAACAGAGCTTATTCCGTGCTGCATCGTCCTGGTGGCTGCTATCCCAGGAAAGCAGAAGCCAGCGAAAGGGAAATGAGACAGGGACAGCAAAGACACCGGGGGCAGTGCCAGGCTGGCCACAGCTTCTCAAGAAAACATGATTGGTTCCTGGCTCACACTCGGCCCCTCAGGAGAGAAGGAGTGGAATTTGCTTGCTGATTCCTCCTAGCCCCCTGTCTCTTGTTCCCCACCCATCAAAGTCCGCCCCACTGGATGTCAATGCCTCTGCACGTTTAGGTTATTTTACATGGACTCTCAGGTCAGCTGCGGGGACACCAGAGGCTACAGTGGAAATGATCAGGCCTCACTTCGGAAGGAGCTGAGGCTGCAGTGTTGCTGGGAGGGGTGGTTGCAGTCGCCAGGGCTTTACGACCGTGGGAACAGCTTGAGGAGTCGCTGGGGCCCTTCCCCAACCAGGAGGCAAGGCCCGGGGCAGGCAGAGCCCTGGGAGGGAGGCGGGCATATATCCTAGATTCGGCGGAAGCTCCCCACTCCCCACGACACCGAAAGGAATTACAGAATTTGCCTTATTAAATAGGAAAATGCAGGAAACTTTCCAGACCCACAGACTATGTAATCTCATCTGCTTAGAAGATTGCAAACTAAGAAAGAAGTATCTTTTGATTTTCTACCAACTCCATGACATACTTACAAAAAGTCATTTATACAAACGACTCTGCATGTCGTAAATGACCAAGATCATTACCATCTAATTGCAATCATTATCATTACCTAATGGTATTGCTGAAGGAGACCACCTGCCCATTTCTAAGCAGATGCACCAAGTGATGGATTGATAAGTAGACCATTACATTAGGGTACATTAAAATAGGTTAAGAATTTAATTTGGAATTAAACCAAGATAAACTTGTCACTACTTTCCTGAATAGAAAATGTATTTAGAGGGAGAGTGTGTTTTTAGAGTTGTTGAAACTTTTAGGTATTTTTTTTTTGTTTGTTTTGTTTAATTCTTTATCTGAGAGAACAAAAGAAAATATACCGCAATAAAAAAACTATATTAATTCTGACTGGGGTAAGTAGTATATAGAGAGATTGGTAAAATAACGAAAGAAACACATGTAGAGTCAATTAGCAAGAACATTAAAAGCGAAAATTTAACATTTGAAAATATTTGCTATTAGCACACCATCTTCCTCTGAAAGAGATGAAGATACATTAAATTGAAAAAAAGAAAAATAAAGACTGTCTTGTTGGATCATTATTGGAAAGTCAGTAAGCCAAGCATCGGAGGGCCGGCTTAGTGAGAAAAATTAATCCTTTTAAAAATATTTGATTAAATTGTACAAATGAGATTTCAACATAAGCCAAACACATTGTTTTCTGGGCACACAGGCCACGCTTGCCAACCCTGGCACCCGATGTCCTCGGGTGTGAGCTACCCGTTGCAGAGCGGGCGCTCTGGTTAACTGCCTGTCTCACGCCTGGTAAAAAACGTACTGAGCAAGACAGTTATTCCATTCTGGAAGCATTCAGGAACACTAAGAGTCTCTTATTTTACAAACATGCTTAATGATATAATGAATATAAAATAATTCCCTCTGTAAAACAACATGACCTTTTTATAACAAAAGAGGAACAGAAGGATTCATGACTTTACAGAAATGATCATCTATAGCAGACAGTCTGCTGAATTCTAGCCTCAGGATTTCATAAAAAGCACAGACTGTGAGATGAAAAAAGACATTTTTCTCCCTCACACATGATAATGTCAGTCAAGATTATGAAGAGTAGATGATCCCAATATTTCTGTGGCAGATATTTCTGTAATAAAAACTTCTAGCTCTGTGGGTATAGAAAACATAATAGTGAGTCAAATTTTAACATTTCTTTTAAGATAGTTTTATTAGTCATTTTAAAACAAAAATTATTGTTAATGTAAATTAATAATTTATTTCGCCTCCAAGGTTAGAGAACTGCCGGTTATAATCTACTGGATAATAAAAAAGCATAAGTATGCAAATTAAAGAAATTTGTCACTAAAAAATCTTCAACATGTGAGCAAAAGTAATATTTGCAGAGAAGTGAATGGAAAGTTAGGCATATCAAATGTATCAAAAGTATAGATTGTAGTTACCACAAATTTTCTTGTGAAAAAAATCTCTAGACGCCCAGTATAACAAATAATCACAATTTGTAAGGACAGTATTATATGGTTATATAAAGCAAGAGATCAACACAAAAAGATCTGAAAATAGATTACACTATAAAGCAAGGATTTGGAATTTAAAAAAACACCCCAAGATTGGTTGGTCCAAATACAAGGTACAATAATGACTTTTTGGGTGAAGATGGTCCTTTTGCTGTCCTGAGCCACTGCTACTTCTACTTCCCACCCCAACTTGCCCCATTCAGTACCCTGGAACCCCCCAGGCTTTCCGTCATCTTCGAGTATAAATGATAGAATTTTATGATCTGAAAATCCACCAAACTTGCCCTGACCTGTAATATTTCCCCTGGAGAGCAAATATATATTATGATTTTAGGATGAAGAGAGGGAAGGAGAAAGGACAAAAGGCAGGTGAATAAAGTTGATTGAGATAATACACGTGAAAGAAATGAGCACTTCGCAGAACACATTGGAAACCTCAAAAATATGGGTTATTATTATTCAGATGAGATGAAATGAATTCATACTTAGGAACTTCATTAACCTATGTTCTGAGAGGCCATTGAAAAAGCACTGAAATAATATTAAATGAAATCTTATGAATATTTATTAGAGGAATCTACATTTGAATGTACATGTTTGAGATAAAGTGCTTTCTTTCAGTAAGTCACTTTTTTTTTTTTTTTTATGCCATCAACTGAGAGCTCTCCATGAAAGTCTTACTCCAAATAAATACCTCATCTCCTCCTGAGGTGTTACATTTTATGCATCCACTCATAAGAAGAATGTTGCTATAATGGGGTTTTTCTTTTTGAATCACAAGCTAAGGGGGAAAAAAACAAAACTAAAACAAAAGGCAAACAAACAAAAACCACACAAAAAATCTATTAGTATGGAAGTCGGAGTGGCTTTTACTGATTTTAACAAATGTGTACATATCAAAGTCAGAGCATATGTGTGTGGCAGAGAAGAAACTCTATCCCTAAGCCACTAAGGAAGACCAATAACAAAAATTAAGTAGAAGCCAGGGAGGAAGCATGTACATATGTGTGTGTCCTGGCGGGGGAGAGTGGGCATGGGGAGGATCCCGCGGCGGGGCGTGGGGGGGAGAAGTGTAATTGCAAAGGGAAGGTGCCATCTCATCACCAAACCAAGCAGTCATTCATCGTCTCTACATGCAAATGGATACAATAAAATACACACAGAATAAATTTTATCTAAATACAACAAGTGTTTAGTTAATTTCTACCTGAGTTATTATAACAGAATTTCACTCTCCCCTTTAAAAAACACAGTTTAAAATTTTAAAGTGTAAATTCATTCTAAACGCCTGTTAATTTTAAGATACAGAAAAGTAGATAGGAAAAAGGGAAAGGTTTTCGAGATATAGATTTCCTGAGAGAAATTGTTTTCACATTTGCAGCTGCTCAAGTGGTGACAATGTCAAGCTGAGGTTGTCATTGTTTGGGGAAGGTCATTTTGCAAGTGTGCTGCTCCAGTTCTTTACGTTGTCATAACCGACTGATATGGTAGATAGACACATTTTAGCATTTGCTTCAGTGTTTGTTAGACAAATCCTCCATATGATGGCTGTTATAACCTCAGTTTAAAAGCTTCAGTGTTCTGATTCTTTATTGCTTTCTACCTTTGTGAAACATTTTTTATTTCTGCAGGAACCAAAAGTGACTTTTTTTCTTTGGCTTCCTTCACCTTCATTACAACATAAAACTCTTAGCTTGCAATTTACTGCAAGGATTTTGCTTCTAGCCTCAATGAGAGTTTGTCTGTGAATGTCTGTGTATTTTCCAGGGTGGGGAAGGAGTAGAAATACGTAGTTTATTCTGAAATGAGTGATAATTCACAAGTATTTTCAGATATGTGGGAAAATAAATAACTTACAAACTAAATGACCTGTTTCATCCACACTCTGCCTTTCATCTGAACACATGAGGAAAGGGATCTGAACAGATAAAAGACTCATCCTGACTCTGACAGAGCAGGAACTGTAGGGCATACAACCGACACCTGACCGATCCTGCTCTCCAAGACTTTTATCTGGAGAGTTTATTTTCCTCAGTCAGGCTGTAAGTAATTTTTTCAAATCCTGTCGCACCCATAGTAAAATCCAGCTCTATTTTATGCCATATCCTCAAAGGCACATATGTTCGAGTGTCAATTTCCTTTTAACAAAATGAAATAACAGATGATATTTTTTGAAAGTGACTAGTTGAGCAAGGTTTGGCAGTAAAACCCCATAGAAGGTTACATTCTCTGTCTCTTTGTTTGTTTGTTTGATTTGGGAGTTTTAGAACAGTAGATTTTTACTAATCATTAAAAAGGATTCCCAAAAAGCCAAGTTTGCAAGACTTTAGCTAACTCTCATACAAACAAAATTCTGTAAAAAAACAAACAAAAAAAAAGATTTGGGATATTTTAATTTATATTTCTCTATCTGGATTCATTTAGAACTGGTATAATGGAAGCATGTCATGATATAAGGAGACTGCAGTCTCTGGGCAACTAGCACTCAATTCTAAGCCTAGATTTCAGTAAGAATTATGGATTCTTATGAGTGCGCTGTAAACCTTGCTAATGTACTTTCCATCTCCAAGTCCAACTTCTTACTATCGTGCACATCCATATCTCCTGAAAGTCATTTTTAAAGGCAATCCTTATTTTAAAAGAGGAACCTGAAGGAGGCCATACCTGTACAAATACCGTCTATTGTTTCAAACACACAGTTAAAGACAGACACGGCTCAGCTTGCCCTCGTTCAGCTAGTACACTATACTGTTCAATAGTTTAAAAAAATAAAGAAAGAAAAAAAGAAGATTCTTGCCTAAGTTTAATTGGAAACAGAGGAGCGGAGAAAGGGTAATAATCAATCCTG
This sequence comes from Miniopterus natalensis, assembly GCF_054644295.1. Taxonomy (NCBI): domain Eukaryota; kingdom Metazoa; phylum Chordata; class Mammalia; order Chiroptera; family Miniopteridae; genus Miniopterus; species Miniopterus natalensis. The sequence continues at coordinate 135,369,475 of NC_142082.1, read as the reverse complement.
GACAAAAAAGCAAAGGTAAAGAATAGGAAGGAAGGGAAAGCACTTTATTTTTCAACTTTAAGGTTAATTACAAACAGAAAACTATAGCTCCGATCAGGACTGTCTGGTATCACTGTGCAAAAGGCACAGACTGACTCACGGAGGAAAAATACATGCGACGAAAAGGTTTGTCCCCCCACCTCCTTGCTCTTCCCCCTCTCTCTCCATTCACCCAAAATAGAAGACAAACTAGGTAGAGAAGCTGTGACACTCCCGAGTCGCCGAAGCTCTGATCATCAAAGCCAGCACAGATTGGGGTGATGGGAGGTTAAGCAGTAAAATGGGAGAAAATTAACTTGTCAGGCGAAGGCTGCGAGGCTGGCTGGCCAGGCTGTGAGGTCCCTCCGTGGGGCTGCAGAACACGGACTCAGAGGGGACCCGGCAAGGGGAGGTCACCCCCCTGAGGCTCGGTGACAATCAGCCGACTTAGCCACCGGCCCAGGGTCAACCTAGTCTTACTAAGTAATATCTCAAACTAGGAGCTGTCTGACAAGGCACGTGTAGGAAGATAAATTCTAGTCAAACGCATCCCAGAGACACGGTGTTTTGCTTGTTTGTTTGTTCCCTGCTCTGTTAACTGCAGAAGACCGTGGGCGTGTATTTAAGTAGAAAATGGACAATGAATGCAACACAAGAGAATAACTTGCTGGGGAACAGTCATGGGAAGGGGAAGAAAATCATTTGTCTTTCTTTTTAAAATACGCAATATTGAATTCCTTTCAGTTAAGATAGGAACTTATTTTCATGTTTGATATTTAAAGGTGCCTCTTGGGAGCACAAGGCAGTTTAAATAAAACCTATCAGACTGGCAAAAATACAAAAGTTTAACCACATAATATGTTTGGTAAGCTGGGGGGAAATAAGCAGTCTCCCCTATTGCTGGTGGGAAAGCAGTTTTTCATCACCGATGGAAGGGAATTTGGCATACTATCCATAAGAATTACATATGAATGTAAACTCCCAAATTACACATGAGTGTAAACTAATCCCTTGGGTCTCTTAGCTCCTGGGCGTTGTCTTCTTTCCCCCAATTGTGGTGCCCCCTGTTGGTGAGTCAGAGCAGCTGACTCTGGCTATGCAAATTCCTAAGGGCATTTCCTACATGGAGGGAGGAAAATCTTTTTTTTCCCCCCCAGGATAAAAAGGCTCTTAAATCTCACACTTTTTTCTTTGCTATTTTTATCATAAAACTAAGTGAAGGTGAAAAGTCTAGGCATAAAAACAAAATAAAACTAGCAACAAAGGAAAACTTTGCTTTAGAACTGAGAGAGTTATCAGAGGTACAACAGAGGGAAGAATGTGTTGCCAGGGTCAGTAAACCCAATTCCCTCTCCAAGTCTTTTCCTGATCAGGGGAGTGACCTTAGGCAGATTATGTCATCTTGTGGCTACATTTTTCTCATCTGTCTAGGTTGGCCATCCTATGAAGTGGTCTCCCTGGAATCTAATCCAATCTGATCTTACTCCAATTCAGTTCAGTTCCATTCTGCTCTATTCTATTTTCTTCTACAAATTATTTGTTTAAAAATCCAAATTGCAATAAACAGATGAATCTATCTTGCCTGCAAATGGCATTTGCTAGCAGTAGGGAGGAGATTCTGTTTCTAAACAAAAATCTCATTTACTATGACAACAATTAAGCTAAGAGCTACTTTATTATATTTAAATATCCTCTCTCGTAATTGTATTAGACATGAAGTAATACATCAGTCTTTCAGTCCTTCTATGGAAAAATATAAGAATTCAGAGGAAATCCATGCTGACATTATACAGGGTGGGGCAAAAGTAGGTTTGCAGTTGTGAGTATGTGAAACACAGAGTTTATTCTTGTATTGTTATTTATTAATTATTGTATTATTTTCCATACAAATAACTGTAAACCTACTTTTGCCCTACCCAGTGTTTCCTTTCATGTAGTGTGATTGCAAAGTTTTAATCTGTTCACGATAGCCAGGAAATTTTCACAGGATGATTATAAGTCTGAATCGTTCAGGTACAAGCGTTTCAAACATTTGTATGGGGTAGTCTTTAGAAAGCATTTTCCTTCATTTAGAATGCACAGACCATGTCTATGTATCATTGAGGGTGATATTTAACCTCGACTCCTGCTTCCATGTGAGAAAATTCCATCAGAGTAACCCTCTGGCTCCTTGTGCTCCTATGGCCTCACTTACTCCTCCAGGGAGAAATGAGTCTCTTCCCTGGCTGGTGAGTTTACAAGAAGATGAACATGCATGGCTGGGCCCCTCCTCATCACTCTGGTCAACTAGCCTGACCACAGAGTCAATTCTGAGCGGCTTTCATCTATGGAGAGGACTGCAAATGATCACCCTGCTTGAGACTGGATTGATCTGCCTTTTTGTTTTTGTGGTGATGCATTAGCAAGCCCATTTGTCCACAGATCTAAAATTATGTCTCATTTAGCAATCCTCCAAATTTTGTTCAATATTTGCTACCCATGCAGTAAAATAGATTTTATAATTTTAATTTTACAGACGAGTAAACTAGGTTTCTGAGACATGACCAGATCACATTACTAGCAAATTCCAGAGGTCATTCCCAATCCTTTTGGGAGTCTTCAAGACGTCAATTAAAAAGAATCATATCCCTTTCTCTAAACCCAGTTATGAGAAAATTTAGAAATAAATCAAGAACTGGCAGACAGAGGACAAGACTCAACCATATTTATATTGAGTTAAGTTGGAACTCTTTGCCTGCTGATACCAAATTCCAGAATTAGGTGGGTTTTGCTGCATAGGACTGAGACAGACCCCAACTCCTCTTGGTTCCCCTTCCCATTCCTTCCTTCTGCCTCTCTCCCCTGCCACCCTCTCCCACGCCTTCAACAAAGATAGAGCCTATTAATTAGCCTAGATTCTAGAAAAACTAAGGAGAAAGCTTGCTGCCTGCAAGTAGCCCACTCTCACAGTTAGAATCTCAGAGAGGAGATGAGCACACTAAGGTTAGTCTTCCCCATTTTGCCAATCAGATAAATTACTCAGATTCCCTTGGGGTGGAGTGACGGAAAGTCAGAGAGAGGCTATAGGATAAATCTCATAGTTCTCTATCCACATGGCAGGAAACATCTGGAGTGGGGAATGAGCATTTATCCCCAAGTTCTCCAGATTATTTTTTCTCTTAACCTAATACATTCAAATAAGAATGCCATTCCTGGCCCTCAGAGAAGTTGCACAAGCTATCAGGACAGTTTAACTCTGGTCTTCATGAGGTTGTTCTCTAAATTATTGCTGCCTGCCCTTTGGGTTCCCTGGAAGCCCTGGACCTCTATAAAATTGCCTCTAGAATGCTCTAAAATGGATTTAAGCCTGTCAACTTTAAGGCCAAAGTTGAAAACTCATTCTCTATTCTATTTCCATTTCCAAATTAAGCCCAGCCACATTTCCCCACAGCAAGTCAGAGGTTCTTCAATGAGACTTAATGACAACAAAAAGGTAGGAACCATAAAATTTCTCTAGCCAGGAGATGCCAATACCATAAAAATACCCGAATCTGAACATAAGGATTCACACTATTATAAAAGTCCCAGGGCAAAACTGGAGTTCAAAGATTAAATCTCCTTTCAAGTTAAAGTCAAAATATATTAAAGTCCAAATGAATTAAAGTCTGGTATCAAATTATTTTCTCCTGTGGAATTAAATGTTTGAAGTTTAAAATGTCTAAGTTGTAATTAAGACTCAAACTAGATTCCCAAATTTATCAGTCAGCTCTGCCTCAACAGCGGGATGCCTGGGTAGAGTTGGTCTTTCAGCAGCTGCCTTCTGAGATGAACTCCTAGGAATAGATCTAGTTCCTTTGATGCTGGGAGGCATCTGGGGAGGCCAAGGGAGGGCTCATCCTGAAGCAGGTCCTTGTCACGAAATGAGAAGGAATTCCAGAATGTGACAGAAAGATTTAGCAAAGCATAGTAAACTTATTAAAGCAATAGCACACACTTGACAAGAGAGGTGGGCGACCTTGGAGAACAAGACATGCCTATGGGGTCTGGATGGAAGGTTTTTATTAAATGTGGGCAGGCGGTGGGGGCGTGTAGGGTGGTCTTCTCCTTCTGATGCTGGTGGAGTGACTCCCGATGCAACTCGTCCTTGTCTCTCCTCTCTAGATCTTTCTTTTTGGCCCTCCCAATTATAGGAAATTGGGGAGGGAGAAATCAGGGAACAGGTTGTCAGTGAAGGGTCACATCTGTGATGTTTCAGCCAAGATGGAAAAGGGGAGGGGTGGAGCTTAAGGCCTTGGTTCCTTATTCTAACTTTCCTGTCTCACCTTCATTTAGACTTTCAAAATTTGTAATGTCAAGTCCCTGATACACCTCACTTTAAAGAATCCAAAGGATTAATAAGAAACGAGAGATTATTACAACATTGGCTCCACACCCACCAAATTTAGAAAACAAGCTGATCTCTAGTCCTTAGAAGTATTATTCCATACAGAATTATGTTGCCAGAAATCACCGTTACCAAGACCATGGCAGAGACGCGGTGCTCTTGGGAAGGGCAGAGCGATGCTACACCAGTTGTCTGCAATTCACTATCTATACATTTAAACTCCACTGAGGTGAGTGTTCCAGTGAGAGGCTACTTTACGCACTATAGTTTGCATATTTGGGGGTAGGGAGGATTCTGCTGTGAATATTGCTTTCTCAGAAAGTGACCTAAGAGCCATTGCTGTCTTTACACAAATTGAGAAATTTGCATGGCTGACAGTCCCAAACATCAGGATTTAGTCCAGTGGCTTTCTAGCCTCTTAGCAGTTCATTCAAACCTTGATTTCTGCTGCTTCCAGTGTGGACTCTGTCAAGTGCCATAGCATCTTTCATTGTAAGCAGGCATTAGTATTAGTCCTGGACCACTACTATTGCTGCTGTGCTCTTTTCTTTAGCCATATTTGGGTTTCCCAAAATTGTTTCCCTGAGAGTATTTGTCATTTTAATTATAATCAACCAATCTAGAATCAAAATGAATTTGTAGACAAGCCTTATAAATCCAAGGTTACTTTCAACTTTGCCCTTTTGGGACCCTGATGACAATTTAAAACATCCAAGAAAGGTTAATTTGGGAAGCCTTCATTGGCCTGGCACTAAAAACGTAAGGCCAGAATCTCATGACTGCTCCCTGTAGCACCAGAACTCAGCTTTCTTTGACTCTAAAGCACCAAATATTTTGTCCAACAATTCTTATAAGACCTGTAAGACCTTTACAATAGAGCATTTGCCTCAGCCACTACTTTAGAAAAGTTGTGCCTGTTTTTTATAGTGAGCTGGGACCACCTGCAGCTTTTGAGGGCCTCCCAGTGGGTCTCTGTTGCTAGGGCCTTAGGCTGCCAAGGATTTAACTGTGGCCAGATCTTTACCAAGGCCAACTCTTTGCTTAAGTCCCAGTCTCTATAAAAACAAAAACAAAAACAAACAAACAAAGAACCAGTCATTTGCCTGTGGACAAAGCCCCCATAACCTATTTAAATCCACCGAAGTCAAAATACAATGTTCTCCAAGATTTAACATCTCTTTCTCATGTCCCAGCAATTAAAATCTAGCCCCATATATATTCAAAAACAAAAAGCAAAAAAACAAGTTCAAAATGCTCAGCCCAGACAGTAAAGCCCAAGCCCAACATGACATGTCTGGGCTCCTCCCAAAGCCTCCCCACAGTGCTTTTAGTTTTCCACTCACTCTTCTGTTCCATTTCTCATAGTTCCTGGCCCGTGCTTGACGTGCTGTGAGTCTTTGGGTGAGAGGGAGCAATGCCTCCACTGTTCAAATCCAGAAATAAAACAAAGGAATCAGAGGGAGTTAAAAAATGTCAGCTTCTTTTTGGTAAATACCAAGTTGAAGTACGTATGAGCAGGTAAGTGTCCTGTTTTTGCATCTCAGAGTTGGAACTTGCCTGGTAGTTACAGATAGCACTGGACTGACGGGTAGGGACTGATGAGGCTTGCTCCCAGCTCCCAAGAGAAAGAGTGGGCAGAGCACAGCTGAAAATGCCCAATTTATTTTTTACCAATTTATCCATTGCCCTGCTTTCCCCCTCCCTAGGCAGGAGTGAGGAGGAAGATGGGGAGTTCATGTTAATAAGCTCTAGCTGGAAGATGCACCTGAAGGAATAATTTCAGCCTCTCCTCCAACCCACTTAACAGATCAAAGGCTTGTGACATCCCTCTTTCAGTTAGAAAGCACCTGTTTTCCTACCGGTAAACTGTGTGTGTTATTGTTCAGATGCTTATCTGAAATATATAGGCATTTATCATTAAACAGACTATTATCTTTACTTACTTATGTCTGGTCTATGTGTATGTAAATAGAGCTATGGGTCTGGCAAAACTTGCCTTGTGATAAGTCTTAGCTGATACCATTAAAATGGTGGTGAAATTGGACAAAATTAAACTATTCTATGGCAAAGTGCCTTTACTTTAGCCCCAGAATGCCAAGGTATTAGTGTAGCCCACAGAGACCAGAAACATTATCACGTTTGCTTTCCCACAGCCTCTGGAATTAGAATAGAAAACAAAGTCCATGAGAGACCATGCGTGTGAAAGGCACTGCCACACAATTAGTGCAGCACATATTAATCCTCTCTCTCCTCTCCTTGGGAAGAGACTCATTCTTAATACATTCGAGAATGAAAACAAATGAATGGAACTTTATGCTGAAATGACATTATTTATTTAAATGATTGATGATACTTGGAGCACAATGACTATAGTTGTAGCTGGGAATAAGCCATTTCTAACTTTCCTTCTTCTCTGTTTCTTAACAGGGGAAGAAATCCATCAGAACCGGGCACGCAATCCTTATTTGACTGTGCTTGTTGATTCTGATTTGGGCCCCAGGAAATTCCTTTCCTTATTGTGAAAGAAAAGGAGCATGCTGGAATTATTAGCACTGGGGAGTTGGAGAGCAAATAATGCTAATGGAATAAATAATACATCATTTATTAAAACTATTCTTTAGAGATTTATACCAAATCACTTTCCTAGCCTCAAAGCATAATATTTGGCAAGCTCTAACAAGTTTCAGTGAGAGATATTACTTTGTAACCCAACAAGGATTCTTGATATACTGCCTAAATTAGACAGCATATTCAAAATTAATGGCAGGCCAACACCCTACAATTATACTTTTACCTGGGGAACAGACAACCTGATTTGCATGATATTAGTATCTTTTGGCTGTGCATCTTCCTTACAGTTTCAGCTGACTGAGTTTGTCTGAATCTTTTTTCACACATGAGCATTTCAATAAGCAGGCCTACTGAAAGGGGTGTGGAATATAAGATGGCCCTGAGGCATGTTAGTAAGGAACTAAGAACAATTCCCTGACAGGCAGAATGAGGAAACAGAGACAGATGGCTCAACAAACGGCCATAATGGCTGAGCAACCAACAGCCAGCTAATAAATAACAAGACCTTGCCTTCCCTAACCGAAGTTACCTAAAGGCACGTGATTTAAACCACCAGTCAGGGCCCTACCTGGTTTGGCTCAGTGGTTAGAGCATTGGTCCCTGTACTGAAGGGTCTCAGATTCAATTCCAGCAAAGGGCACATACCTCAGTTGCAAGCTCAATCCCTGGCCCTGGCCCGGGTGCATGCAGGAGGCAATCAATCAAGGTGCTGATGTGCCTCTCTCACATGGATGTTTCTCTCTCCCTCCCTTCCACTCTCTCTGAAAAGCCAATGGAAAAATTGTTTTAAAAATCATCAGTCAGGGAGGGAGATAACAAAAGCTAGTTAGAGCTGAAGTATTCCAAGATGAAGGTGAAACTGACCAGAGAATGACCCAAACTCCATGTACTCATTTTATTACATTAACATACTAAATCACACCTGCGCTGCTGTGATCAGAAGGAGGACGATCCATAAAAGCTCACAAGATTGCTGGGGGAGCTCTTCCGAGAAGTCTCCACCCCTTTCTCTGAAATCAAATTAATATTCCATTGAGATCCTCCCCTTGGACCTCCCCTAAAAACCCTACATATAGAAAAATAGATAAAAGCTCTCAGGACAAAGAATGTCAGCCCCCTTTCTCAGGCATGTACCTTTGCTTCCTCTATTCTAAACCCTAAAGTTTCCAGCAAGACTTGCAACCAGGGGAGCACTGGGCAGCAGCAGCTCCTCCCAGGCTTACCCCTGATCCTGTCTCCAAGGACCCTTCTTTTGCCTCACTGCCCTGAGCTTCAATAAACTTACTTTTAATTTCACCCCACTCCTTGAATTCTTCCCTACATGAGTCAAGAACCTGGTCATTGCAAGCCATGTGGGGGCAGGACTGTCCTGGGCTCAACCTGGTCGAATGACAGTACACATTTTAAAATAAATTGAATTTATCTGCCCATGGTAGTAATTGAGGAAAGTGGCTGTGTGCTGGATGCTGGGATGGACTGCCCAGACCTCCTTTCAGGAATGAAGGACTAATTCCCACAGCTGCTGAGAGTGATGCTGGAATTCAGCCCTTAACTGCCAGTAATTTAAGAGAATTGCCCTCAAAGGAGAAAGCTGCCTCACCCGAGGTCACATCTCCTTCCAGAGGCAACCCACATCGGATGGCTGATCGATGTGGAGATGTAAAGACTAGGTCCCCAGTCCCCAGGTAAGAATAGCTTTTAAGGGCCATCCCAGCTCTATAACTCCCAAGGGGCTCAACTGAAAATCTGATTGGGGCTGAATCACGGGTTTTATTTCTTTGCCCAGTCCCTGTTCCTTGTGCTAATACCTATATCAGTATCTGCTTTTGAGGAAACCTAAACTGCAGCAGGCTGTCAATACAAAATTATATTCATAATCAAATTTTTACACACACACACACACACACACACATACACACAAACACCTACATACTTAATACCTACTAAACTTTAACATCTATCTGTTGGCCCATGGGGAAGATCACAGAGATATAGCCCTGTCTTTTCCTGCCTACATATGTACCTGTGAGCAAGAGCAGTGTTGCTATAGATTATCAAATGGGAAATATTTTATTGGGCACAATTCCAGGGGCTATATGCCAATACATCTGACAATTTAATGTTTTAAAATACCAAATCTGTCAGAAGAATAAATAGAAAGCTGAATAGCTCTATACTTATCAAAGATATTAATTCCTAATTAAAACATCTCTGCAGAGGTAATCTAGGTTTAGATGGCTTTCTTGGTAAATTCCACCAAATATTTGAGAACAAAACAATCCCAACCCTACTCAGAATCTTTGAAAATTAGCATAGAAGAGGACATTTGCCAACAAATTTTGTGAAGCTAGTATTATAGTGATAGTAAAATTATACAACAATATTACAAGGAAAGAAAAGTACCAAAACAACCAAAGGTACAGAAAATATACTCTCAGAAAACACAAGTACAAAAACATTTATCCAAATATCAAAGAATTAAACATTTTGGGGTAACGGATTTCCATGTCTTTGAATTTTGTTATTCTCTTTTGTTTCTGCAAAACTCTTAAATTCTCACCTGGTCAGCTTGGCTCACAGTTCGATTCCCAATCAGGACACATGCCCGGGTTGCGGGCTCGATCCCCAGTCAGGGGCATGCAGGAGGCAGCTGATCAATGACTCTTATCATTGATTTTTCTATCTCTCCCTTTTTCTTCCTCTCTCTGAAATCAATAAAAATATATTTAAAACCAACCAACCAACAAACAAACTCTTAAATTCTCCCCTTGCTTTCTTCTGTCCCTTATCACCAAATCTACAGAAGATGCCCTTCCAATCCTATCCACCTCATTCATTTCCAGAAGAGACTGCGTTCTGAATTTGCGTCTTCAATCCTACAAAATTTTGTCGGGACCTAGGGTAGGCGGCTCCCAAACATCCCACGATGGCTTGTTGATTACTTTATTTTTTATTTTTAAATATATCTTTATTGATTTCAGAGAGAGGAAAGGAGAGGGAGAGAGAGAGAGAGAGATAGAAACATCAATGATGAGAGAGTCATTGATCGAGCCTGCAACCGGGTCATGTGCCCTGACTGGGAATCGATCCCCAATCACCTGGATCCCAGGTCGATGCTCAACCGCTGAGCCACGGCCGGCCAGGGCTGTTGATTACTTTAAACAAGCTGTTGCAAGAAGGGCAAGTCAATCCTCCCTTCTTGAATTCAGAAAATCAATCTTACCTCTGAAAGGAGCCCTCCTTGTTCCAGGGGAGAGAGATACCCTCATCTCTAGAGTTAAGGCACCCAGAGCCGAAAAACTTACATAAACAAATCTTTTTACCTCTACTAATTTACTACTCAATTACTAATCAAACCTGGCTTAGATTCCTTACAATTGTGCTTTTTTTGTTTGTTTTTTGTCCTGTCAGTTCTTCACAAATCCCTTGTTTCTTTATCTAAAATGGATAAACAGCTGACCGGCTTATCATTTCTCTGAGGTTTATGTCATGGCCTTGAGCATCCTCTACGCTCTCCCGAGCACACGAATTAAATTGGCTTTTCTCCTGTTAATCTGGCCTTGCGTAAACTTTGTTGTTAGTCCAATCATAAGAACTCGGGAAGGAAGAGGGAGGATTTCTCTCCTCCCCCGACACTTTCAAGTACCTGTGCTGGAGCCAGTGCTCTGACCCACCAGGCCTGAGGCCGGCTTTGGAGTTTCTGCGGTGATGTCGGGCTTTGGCATTCTGGGCATGGTTTGTCTGAGCCCCATGACCTCTTTCCTCCCAGTCCCTTCAGACACCGCTGTATTTCCACATAAGCTATGGAGTGAGGTCGCAGTTAGGTCTGCTGGACTTTGGTGTTAGTTTCTTTCCTTATATTTAGTCTGAAGATTGTGGCACTCTCCGTGGTCAGGTTAAACAGAAGAAGGCAGTTTTGTGTGGTTTTATTTGCTCTCCTTGTTTGTTTTTAGGAGGAAATACTAGAAGATTTTAATCTAAGAAGCTGGCATTATGTCTGGGCAACCAAAAAGTACATCCCATCGATAGCAAATAATTTCTATTCCATCGGTGATTGTTATCTAGTTAAGATAATTGCGTATGAGCCCGGCCGGGCGTGGCTCAGCGGTTGAGCATCAGCCTAGGATCCGGGAGGTCGCGGTTTGATTCCAGTCAGGGGTCAGGGCACATGCCCGGGATGGGGGTTTGATTCCCAGTGGGGACGTGCAGGACGCAGCCGATTAATGACAACTGTCTCATCATTGATGGTTCTCTCTCTCTCTCTCCCTTTCCCTTCCTCTCTCTGAAGTCAATAAAGATATAAAAAAGAAAGCTAAAAAATAATAATAATCATAATCATGTATGAAATTGCTGGAAAAGGCAAACTCTATAGAGACAGAAAGCAGATTTGCTGTTGTCAAGAGCCAAGGGGCTAGAAGGATCAGGACTTTCTATTGATGGATATAAGGTTTCTTTTCTTTTTAAATAGGCTTGATTTTTTAAAGCACTGTCAGCTTTACAGCGAAATTGAGCATAAAATATAGAAACTTCCCATATACTCCCTCTCCCCCACACACAACCTGCTCCACTATCAGTGTCCTGCACCAGAAGGGTACATTTGTTACAACCGATGGATTTTCATGGTCACGTTATAATCACCCAAAGTCCATAGTTTACGTTAGAGTTAGCTCTTAGTGTTCTACATTCTGTGGGTCTGACACCATTACAGTATCATAACAGTAGTTTCACTGCCCTAAAAGTCCTTTGTGCTCTGCCTATTGGGTTTTTGTCCGGGATGAGAAAAATGTTGAAAATTAGATTGTACTGATGGTTGAACATCTGTGAATATACTAAAATCATTGAATTGTGCACTCTAATGGGTCAACTGTGTGGTGTGTGAGTTATAAATTAATAACACTGTTAAATATTTTGTGAAGAATTCCAATGATTGGATGTTTTCTTTGTTCAGATTTCTGGGTAAGTACACACTCATAGAGTCCTGAATTTTTAAAAATTATTAATATTAGACTATCTCTAACCTTTCTCTTCTTTCACCTAGTAAAGTGGTCCATGCTTTGCTCTCAATTTTGTTCCCTTCACCTCCTCCTCTGAGGGTTAAGTTGTGAGAAAAATTCTTCCTCTTTTATCTCTCATGCAGTTTTAGAAAAGAAAAGAGAGGGCTATAAAGGGACGCATGTCCTAAGGTTTCACTGGAAGTTTTTCACATAATTCGAAGAGGTAGTTATCTTACTATAGGAAATGGATAGAAAAGAGGTGTTATTCAGCTTTGCTGTGGTCTAAGTATCATTTTCATATTACTTGAGAAATTCAAACATAAATTTGCTTTTTTTCCAAATTATATTTGGTTGTGAAACTGTTTCTTAATGATTGCTGGACCATTTGGATCGTGGCTTTAATATACAGTATTTATAATTTGGGGAAACTTAAGATTTGGGGCTTCAGATGAAGCCCAGAAAACAATCCTCTAGACTTGAACTATTTATTCATTGTTGTCTATTTTCATTAGCCAGTAGGAACTAGAGTGGAAAAGATAAAAGTCTATGAAGGTGCAGCAGAGAGGTTATCAGTGTATCATCAGAACAAAAAAGGCGTAGTAGAGATAGTGCTAATGTCAGAAGTGAAAATTGTGGGAACCTTTGCTTTTCTGGACTGGATGTACCAGCCAGAGAACTACACCCACACAGGGCTTTGTGTCACACTAAGATGAGAAATGAAAAAATAAAACAGAATTAAAACACACCCTGGAAGTAACAAACTGGGAATTACTTTTCATTCCAAAAGCTATTGATGTGCACTCTTTCTAGATGCGCACAGGTGGTTAATGCTGGGTATAAAAGCTGGATGTGAACTGTATGATCTTCAACAGTTTTCTTAATCTCACCAATCCTCAGCGTTTTTATTTGTAAACTAGAGATTATACTAGGAATGCCATGCAGTTAGTGTGAGATTTAAATGGGGTAATATATCAAAAGTAGCTGGCACATAGTAGTTGTTTAATAAATGCTAACTTCATTTGTTCTCCTTTCCTCCTTATGCAAATTTTCCACTAATCTCAAAAGAAGCCACACATTTACATGTAGATCATAATTAATTTACATGTAGAAAGATAATTAAGTTTAATTGATGACACATATAAACACACATTAATAGTATCCCCACTTTATAGTGACAAAGGCTGCCTGCTTTACAAATGCTTGTTATGAAACATAACAGTAATACAGAAGACTAGTTTTATTTTATTTTATTATTTTATTTTTTAAAATATATCTTTATTGATTTCAGGGAGAGGAAAGTAGAGGGAGAGAGAGAGACAGAAACATCAATGATGAGAGTCATTGATCGGATCCCTCCTGCACGTCCTTGACTGGAGATGGAGCCCACGACCCGGGCATGTGCCCTGACCAGGAATTGAACCCTGATTGCCTGGATCCATGGCTCAGCTGCTGAGCCATGCCTGGCTGGGCAGAAGACTCGTTTTTTTAAAAAATATATTTTTATTGATTTCTGAGAGAGAGGAAGGGAGAGGGAGAGACAGATAGAAACATCAATGATGAGAGAGTCATTGACTGGCTGCCTCCTGCATGCCCCCTGCTGGGGATCAAGCCTGTAACCCAGGCATGTGCCCTGACCGGGAATCGAACCAGGATCTCCTGGATCCTAGGTCGATGCTCAACTGCTGGGCCCCTCACCAGGCCAGAAAACTAGTTTTGATGCTGATGTGATTCCAAGTGCTTCCCCTCAAACTCCACATAGAGAAAGCAATATATTCACTAATAATAGCAATTGAGACAAATCCCTGTTGCTGATCTTACCTATATTAGCTTTGCTACCTAAGGCAATATGATTAATTTCAAAGTGTAAGAGAAAATAGGGTACTGAGAGAACTTGAAATTTAATTTCTTGATTAGTTAATGTTTCAGCTCTTAGGATTTTACTTTTATTCTAGTCATTTCCCAAGTTAATATTTTACATGATCTGATATGGAACATTCAAATGTAGGAAAGTAGATACACAGGTTTTCAGCACATATTCTATTAATTCATCTGATAATAAAATTTAATTTTATTATAACACCTAGCACACATCATATTGTATCTTGATATTTACTTGTATGTCTTGATGTCCAGGCAAATTCCAAGGGGAAGTAATACATTTAAATTTCTCAATGTTGTTTCCCCAATGTCTAGAATCATGCCTAGCACAGATGGGTGACATATATGGATCCCTAGTTGTTTAATGTAGCACAAATCAAGCCACTGTTCCTCAATAAGATTGTTTGGAAGAAGTACTTAAAGTTTTATTTGATACTGATTTATACCACAAAGAGTTAAGTGCTACCTACTGAAGTGAGCATAGGGAATGCAATAGGAGAGATTACTGTCATGAAGGTTGCAAGAGAGCACAGAATAATGTTAAGAGCATAGACTCCAGGGCCAGCCTACCTAGATTTGAAACCCACTTCTTTTATTTTACAGCTATGTTGTAAATCTTGGTTAGGTTACCCAACATTTATGCGCCTCTATTTTTCTCATTTGAAAAATGGACAGAATAGTATCCTCCTAAAATGGTAGGACAGAAACTAGAACATAAAAAATGTTAAATTAGGGCTAGCTAAATACAGTAAGAAAAACAAGCAATTACAATGAACTATGGTTAATAGAAGGTGTATGAAGTCTGTAATAGACAGAATTCTAAGAATGACCTTCAATGATCCTAATCCTTGTATAATCTCTTCCTCCTAAATATGAATGGACCCTGTGAATATAATGACATAACACTTTTCTTATGATTAGGTTATGGTAAAAGGAATTTTTGCATCTTTAATTAAGGTTTCTATTTAGCTGCTTTTAGGTTAATTAAAAGGGAGAGTATCTAGTAGGCTCTATCTAATCACCTAGGCTCTTTCAAAACTGAGTTTTTTCCTGGTAGTAGCAACAGAGGAAGTCGGAGAGATTGGAACATGAGAAGGGCTCGATGTACCATTGCTGATTTAAAGGTGGAGAAGGTCACGAGACGGGAGGACTTTGGCAGGTAAGAGTGGCCCCTGATTGACAGCCTGCAAGGAAATGGGGATTTCGGTCTCAAAAGCACAAAAACTGAATTCTGCCAATAACCTGAATGAAGTTAGAAGCTGATTCTACCCTAGAGCCCAGCCAGGTTGGCCAACAACTTGACTCAGCCTTGAGAGTCCCTAAAGTGAAAATGCAGTCAAGCCTGCTGAGACTTCTGCCCCACAGCCTGTGAGACAATAAATGGAGGTTATTTTAAGTTACTAAGTTTGTGATAATTGGTTACATGTCAATAGAAAAAGAAATAATACAAAGTCCTGTGGAAGTATATAGCAGGCTCATCCAACTTAGTCTAGAAAGATCCTTACAGCTTCCTAGAGGCAATAATATGAAGCTGAGACCTGAAATGATGACTAAGCCTTAGCAAGAAAAACAGCATTGGAAGAGGAACTCAGGTTTGAGTGATATACAGAGGACTTAAGGTGAGAAAAATAAATACACTTGGAAGGGAAATAATATCACATGACTGTTGGGGTGAGAAGAGTGACAGATGAGCATGCAAACTTAGCAATATCTAACCAACCAGGCCAGGATGGGTCTTTTAAGCCAAATTATGGCATTTACATATTATCATTTATATGTGTGTGTGATGTCACACACACACACACACACACACACACACACACACACACACACACACACCCTTTGGGAAGCTATGTAGTAGGAGTGATGAGGTTAGAATCTTTTCACTTTTTTCCCCTGCTGAGGATATCTTTTTCATATTTCAAATGCTTCCTTTTTTCTGTTATCCCCAGGGCTAACTTAATGACTTCTTCCTACGTTCTTCCACACTTCTGAAGTCTCACACTCACTGAGCGCGGACTGTTTCAGGGTAGTTCTAAACACTTTACACATTAACTCAGGTATTCATGACTCCAACCCCATGAAACAGGCATGTGTACTTACCCCCATTTTACCTGTAAGATGGGCTTGGTGTGGGAGATATTAGGGCTCAGGCAAGACTTCAAGGCCTCATTCTGTAGGTAACAGCCACTTCATTTATATACAGTTATGACAGATCAGTCAACAAGTATTTATTGGGCTATTTCACTGCTTATCCAGGTCTTATTTTAGGAAGATTGTGATGAGGCCATCTGAAAGAAATCATCAGTTAGTATATGTTCCTGCTATGTACATAAATTTGATTTCAAAGATAAAGATTAATCTTTTTAATTTTAATCATGGTATTGAATACAGGCGACTTTTAGCTAAACACTCTCCTTAAATGAGCTATACCTTTCCATCTGTCTTCTCAAACAGAAGACATATTATCTTATTATTTTAGAGTTATTTATTTCCAGACTTTCCCTGGAGCTCTTTTTTATTTCTCCTACCCTAAGAATATTGGAAAGTTCTGCTAAGTGTTATAGACAGTTCTAATCAAAGCTTCATTGTGCACATTATATACTTGGAAAAATCCACACCTGATTATGCCAAAGCAAGCTGAGGGATGTTTTTCATTTCACTGTGATGTGGCATTTTTATTAGGTCCCTGATTGCTTACTTTGCCTTAGACATTTCCTATGTTAATTAAACTGATGATGGTTCCCCTGCTTAAATTCTTCCCTTTTAAAGAGTTGAATAAATGGGAGAATACCTTGGAGTATTTTTTGAAACTTTTGTTTCAACTGCAACATGAATATGTAATTTAATTTCTCCTTCTTTTAACTGTTGAAATTCCAGAGAGATAAATATTTGACAGTTGAAAAATTGCTCTTTGTCAAAGAAAAGAGCATCTATTTTGGATGTCAACAAAATTAAACACAATGTAAAAACCTTTTTAAAAATATTTTAAGAAAATTTTATAAAAAATGGTTTGAAAATAAGAGCTAGTGTGATGTAATGTTGTAACACTGTCAGACAAAATTTTGCATTTACTTTTATTTAAGGTGAATTTTAGGCTTTGCAATAATTTTTCTATATTTGAAAGGAAACCCTGATAGTTAAAAAACTATTTAAATTTTCCTACAGCATTTCATATTTGCTTTTTCCATTATTTCCTATCTACTGAGATTTGTGTAGTAACATCTCAGGTCACGTGACCCAGTCCCTTTTGACTCCACTCTGCCTTTCTGAAGGACTATGAAGAGTAATGATCAAAGGAAGGTAATGGCAAAATATGAGAACTTGGAAATATCCTGGTATAACTAGCTGTCTTAGTGTGTTGTCCATTTGCCTTACATCACAAAATTCTAGAACTTAGGGCTCTGTATATGCTATGTTTGATTTTTATTTCTATTTCTTTCTGTAAGCGTGCACTGCAGATACTCAATTACTGCTGGTTTTCCTGCTTAAGTGAGATGTGTCAGCTGAGTATGAGGCACCGTGACTCATTTTGTCAGTGAAGACCTCTATGCGCTAATTAGAGCCCTGGAGTTCCTGAGCACATTATCACAGCAGAGGAAAGAACCTCATATATTATAAAAACCCAAATTCTCAATGTGACAGAAAGAACTGCCCCCAGGTTATGTGACAGTAGCTTGTGTCAGTTCGAAGGCACTTTTTGTTTCTTTACAATTTACATTATCCCACAAAAACAAAAACAAACTCTTCCTACTAAATAAAGTTTTGATTTGATAGTGATTCAGCAAAATTATTAAGAAATGATTGATGCATCGAGTTGAACCTACCAAATGTGCACAATTGGTATTTCAACTACCTTCATTGATTAACTATCATTTTGGTATCTGATGAATCCTAACATGTCTCCTTCAAGCCAATTATAATACTGATTTTTCTACCACAATTTATAATATCTTCTTTTTCTACCACACCAACATCCAGGTGTAAGCCAGACATGTTGAAAAAATCTATAGGATACCCAAACTGCCAAATGAAAAATTTCCATTAGTCACTCAAATATTGAGCTCACATGATACCAAACATCTGGACACCGGGAAATTTCCAGATGGCTGACAGAAGTGTTCATGTTTCACCCACATGTCTTGCTGTTTTGATGATATACTGATTAATCTTCTTCCCAGCCTATATATATTTTTTCCTCTGTCCTAAAGGAGAACTGAAATATTGGATGAGAAAAATTAAACAAATTTTATTTCATCAATTCATTAAATTGAGAAATGTGAGAGATACTGGAATTTAACAATTTGTGATTTCTAGCATAGCAGATGGGCCCAGCTTTGGCCAAGTATTTAGCTAGCTTTAACCTGATTCCTTGAATATGTATTTTGTCTAAACTTTACAAATTATTAAAAGCTTTTTGTAATTAATTAATTCCAGCTTTCCTGCACAAAAGTACATTCCTGTCAGGGTCACACCTGAAGTTAGTTCTTTCATAATTCATCATTACTTTTCTTATGTTGCTGAGAAATAAAAAGGCCAACAGATATCACAATAAGAACCTAAACTAAATATAGTGATAAAGCCTTTAATTATTGTTAAAAAAAAGTTAGAACAGAAAAAAATAGTGAGAAGTACTATTCAGTGGCCTGATTCGTCATAGGTCCATTTAAATATTGAGGGCCAGAGATATGAATCTAAACATTGTTTCAAATTTCTGCAGCTTCCTTTAAAGGCATAGATCTAAACTTCTTAAAAATATTATGAAATAGCAATTTCTGCAAACTCTATAATAATATTATTTCCTCTTCAACATTCAATAAGTATAGAATACTATCAAGACAAAATTATAGAGCATAAACTCTATGCCCAATAAATTAAAAGAAATTCAGCCCTGCTGACGTGGCTCAATGGTTGAGCATTGACCTAGGATCCAAGAGATTGTGATTCGATTCCCAGTCAGGGCACATGCCCAGGTTCCTGGCTCGATCCTCAGTAGGGGCGTGCAGGAGGCAGCCGATCAACGACTCATCATTGATGTTTTCTCTCTCTCCTCTCTCTCTCTCCCCCCTTCTTCTCTCTGAAATCAATTAAATATATTTTTTTAAAAAGAAAAATTCAAAGTTTGTCTTTATGGTAAATCATGTAAAAGAATTCATTTCATATTAGAAGTTATTGAAAATATCAAAAAATGGTGTTTATATATTTTTCTGCTATACTGAGGTTTCTAATATAGAATGGATTTTTATATTAGTTTTTAAAGGACCCTGATAGAATAATACATTTTAAAAGAATTAATTACTTAGGAAACATTATGTTTAATTTCTATGCATTAGCTAACTTCTGTTTTCTGACCCCTTGCTCATAATTCTTCTGTTTTCATGGCCTCAGTGGGCCGATTTTTCCCATTTCTTGCTAATCTGTTACATAGTTCATTCAGTTTAATACTCTTTTACCAAAGTCTACTGTAGAGACTATGCTATGAGAGTGTATTGCTGTTTTAAATCTAAAACTTAAATGTTACTTTTGCCCCAATTTTGTACAGAGTATTTGTTATATGCCACAGAAAATCTTAAAATTGGAAAGCACTTTGGTATTTTCTGCCCAACTTAATATTGCAAAAATATATTTCCTAACTTTATTTTCACAAACAGAATTATAATTCCTTTGAATACTGAAATTATTTTTAAAATCTGACATTTTTGAGGTTATTTTAGAATTGGTGTTCAAACTTCTCTTTCTTTTATCTATATAGTTAATAATTTGATTTTAATCTACAAGTACATACTATCTTAAAATAACTAAGGGAAATTAATAACTGATATGAATAATTAGTTTCTGGAATAATAAATATCAGTTGACAATAAGTACATTCTAACTCGATCTTTAATATTAAAAAAATGCAAATTAAAGTACGGCACCATTTTCTTTTCATATCAGATTATCAAAAGTTAAAAAAAATTACTAAATATTTGCAGGAGTTTTGAGAAACAAAAATGTCCAGGTAATTTTCGTGGGAGTGTAAATTAATACCATGTTTTTGGAATTAACTGTCTATTAAAACTATAGTTTTCTAAATCATGAATCGAGGTTAAATTTTCTCAAATACTTTTTGTGCATCTATTGAGATGATCATATGACTTTTATCCTTCACTTTGCTAATGTGGTGCATCACTTTGATTAACTTGCAGTGGTTGAACCATCTTTGTATTCTGGGATAAATTCCCCTTAATCATGCTGTCTGATTCTTTTAATGTACGTATTATTGAATTAGGTTTGCTAATATTTTGTTGGATTTTTGCATCTATGTTCATTAGGGATATTGGTCTGTAGTTGTCTTTTTTCTGGTCTTCTTTTCTGGTTTTGGTATCAGGGTAATGCTGTCTTTGTATAATGAATTTGGAAGCATTCCCTCCTCTTCAAGTTTTTGGAAGAGTTTGAGGAGGATAGATGTTAAGTGTTCTTTGAATGTTTGGTAGAATTCACCCTGAAACTGCCTGGTCTTGGACTTGTGTTTGTTGAGAGCCTTTTTTATTACTGATTTAATCTCCTTACTAGTAATTGGCCTGTTTAGATTTTTTGTTTCTTCTTGGTTCATTCTTAGAAAGTTGCAATTTATCTATTTCTTGTAGGTTATTCAATTTGTTGGCATATAATTGTTCCTAGTAGTCCCTTATGATCCTTTGTATTTCTGTGGTACCCGTTGTTGTTTTAATTACAGTTTACATTCAATATTACTTTACATTACTTTCAGATGTACAACATAGTGATTAGCATATCACATATTTTACAAAGTACTCCCCCTGATGTTTCCAGTACCCAATGGCACCAGGTATCAGTTATAATTACTTTTTCATTTCTGACTTTATTTAGTTGAGTGATCACTCTTTCTTTCTTGGTGAATCTAGCTAAAGTTTTACCAATTTTGTTTATCTTTTCAAAAAACCAGTTCTTAATTTCACTGATCTTCTCTATTGTTTTTTAGTCTCTGTTTATTTTTACTGTGTTCACTATTATTTACTTCCTTCTACTGACTTCGGCTTCATTTGTTCTTATTTTCCTAGTTCATTTAGGTGTAAAGTTAGGTTGTTTGAGATTTCTTTGCTTCTTGAGGTGGGTCTGTATTGCTATGAACTTCCCTCTTATTACTGCTTTTGTCACATGCCATACATTTTGGAATGTTGTATTTCCATTTTCATTTTGCCTCAAAGTATTTTTTTTAATTTTCCCTTCAAAATAAAAAAATTAATGAGGCTGCATCAAACTAAAATTTTTTTGCAGCAAAGGAAACTATCAACAAAATACAACTTACTGAATGGAAAAACGTATTTGCAAATCATATATCTAACAAGAAGCTAATATCTGAAATACATAAAAACTCATACAACTCAATAACAACAACCACAACCACAAATGATTTTTTTTAAAAAAATGTGCAGTGGATCTGAATAGACATTTTTACAAAGGAGACATACATACATCTGTAGATGACCAACAGGCAAATGGAAAGATGTTCAATATTTCTAATTATTAGAAAAGTGCAATTCAAAACCACCATGAGATGGCACCTCACACCTGCTAAAGTGGCTGTGTGCAAAAAAGAGAACCCTTGTACCCTATTGGTGGGAATGTAAATTTGTGCAGTTACTATGGAAAAGAGCATGGAGATGCCTCAAAACATTAAGAATAGAGATACCATATGATCCAGCCATTCCATTCTGGATAGTCATCTGAAGGATGCAAAAATACTAATTTGAATCAATATCTGCACCCATGTTCATTGCGGCGTTATTTACAATAGCCAAGAGGCACAAATAACCTAAGTGTCTATCAATGGATGAATGGGTAAAGATGTGGCCTATAGCCTTGGCCCGTGTGGCTCAGTTGGTTGGGTATCATCCCATGCAGGGAAAGGTTGCTGGTTCGATTTCCCGTCAGGGCACATGCCTGAGTTGTGGGCTCGATCCCTGGCAGGGGGCGTGCAGGAGGCAGCTGATGGATGTTTCCCTCTCACATCAGACAACAGCTCAGCCACAAAAATTATGAAATGCCATTTGTAACATGGGTGAAATCTGAGGATGTTATGCTAAGTGAAATAAGTCAGATAGAGAAAGAGAAATACCATGTGATTTCACTTATATGTAGAATCTATAAAACAGAACAAATGAACAAACAAAACAAAACAAACTCATAGATAGAGAACCAAATGTGGTCACCAAAAGAGAAAGGACTTAAGAAAGTAGGCAAAATGGGTGAAGGGAGTCAATTGTATGGGGATGGATAGTAACTAGACTGATGGTAGTTTTGTATATACAAATATTGAATTATAATGTCTTATACCTGAAACTTATGTAATTTTATATACCAAATGTACCTCAATAAAAAAGGAAAAATTTCCTTAAGTGAAAAAAATGTAAATATTAGTTAAAGAGTATTACTTTCTTACACAGATGTTTTCTCTGAACTTCTAGAAATATTATATTTACTTTTACAGTTAAAAATTGGGACTCAAAATTAAATTGACTAGCATAGCAGATAAAACTGGTAAAATTAAAATAATTTACAGGAGTAAGAGGCACAGAAATGAGGTAGATATTAAATATTAAATGTTTGTTGAATTTAATAAGCAAAGTGTAGCACAAACTTCAATACCTTTTTAATCTACTTACATTATGCTATCTCACCACATTTGAGTAGCAGACATAATGAAAACATTAAACATTAAGAACGACCAAAAGGGTCATTAAAATACATGTATAAATGGGAAGTAGGCCACAAAAATTTATTTAAATGTCTGTATTCAGAACTTTGAGCTTCTCTTTTAAATTTTTAAAAAAATATATCTTTATTGATTTCAGAGAGAGGAAAGGAGAGGGAGAGAGAGAAACATCAATGATGAGAGTCATTGATCAGCTGCCTCCTGCACGCCCCCGACTGGGGATCGAGCCCGCAACCCGGGCATGTGCCCTGACCGGGAATCGAACCCCCATCGCCTGGATCCCAGGTTGATGCTCAACCGCTGAGCCACACCTGGCCTGGCTGAGCTTCTCTTTTATGTAGTATTTTGGTTTATGTAGCTGTTTTCATTTGACAAACCTTTTCAGGTAATAATCATATCTTAGGCACAGTGCTAAGAGTTTCAAATACTTTTAAAAATTGGAAAAAGGACCTGGATAGTTATTTTTTCCAAGAAATGGCTTACAAGTATATGAAAAGGGGTTCAAAATCCCTGAGCAGCAAGGAAATGCAAGTCAAAACCATGACGAGATATCACTTTGTACCTTTTAGGATGGCAAGTATCAAAAAAATAGATAAAAAAGTGTTGGTGAGGTTGTGGAAGAAAGGAATCCTTGTGCATTGGTGGTGAGAATACAAATTGGTACTGCCATTATGGAAAACAGTGTGGAGGGATCTCAAAAAAGTAAGAACAGAACTGCCTATGTTTAACAGTTGCAATGCTGGGTTTACATCCACAGGTATTTAAATAATATTTCAAAGAGATGTCTGCACTTCTCTATTTATTCCAGCATTACTCACAATTGCCATGACATGCAGAGCAACCTAAGTGCTCATCAACAGGTGAATGGAAAAAAAAAAGATGACTGGATAAAGAAAATTATCTGGTGTGAAAATGACTGCTGTGTATCTATATACAGGGTCGACAAAAGTAGGCTTACAGCTGCTTGAATCCAAAAAGATATGCAGATTAAATAAGTAATGATACAAAAATAAACTCTGTGTTTTGCATACTCACAACTATAAACCTACTTTGGCCCACCCTGTATATATAATGCAATATTATTCAGTCATAGAAAAGAAGAAAATTCATTTGTGAAAGTGTGCGCAAACCTTGAGGTTGCTATGCTAAGTGAAATACTATAAGACTTTTACTTATTATTATTATTTTTTTTTTTTAATTCTCACCTGAGGATATTTTTTCCCTTGCTTTTTCAGAGAGTGGAAGGGAGAGAGAAACATCGATGTGAGAGAGACACCTCAATTGGTTGCCTCCTGCATGCACCCCGACCAGGGCTGGGGATCCGGCCTGCAAGTGAGGTACTTACCCTTGCCTGGAATTGAACCCAGGGTCCTTCAGTCCGCGGGCCAACTTTCTAACCACTGAGCCAAACTGGCTAGGGCTGTATGATTTTACTTATAGGTGGAATCTAAAATAATCAAATTCATGAAACCAGAGAGTAGCATGTGGTTGCTCAGGGAGACGAAAGTGGCAGAAATGGGGAGATGCTGCTCAAAGGGTCCAACCTTTCGGTTATAAGATGAATAAGTTCTGGGGATGTAATGTACAAATGGTCACAGAGTTGATAATACTGTATTGCATGCTTGAAATTTGCTAGGAGAGTCAATCTTAAGTGTTCTTAAAAAAAGTTAGGTATGTGATGTGATGGATATGTTAATTAACTTGATTGTAGTAATCATTTCACAATGTATACACATATAAATCATAACATTGTCCACATGAAGTATATATCATTTTATTTGTGAATTATAGTTCAATAATGCTGGAATAAAAAAGAATTTTTTCTTAGAGTTTTATTAACACAACTACCCCCAAATTGTGTACACAGGGATATTGAGTACAGCAATAGAAGCCAATAAAAGCCATCAGAGCTTCTATTAATAGAGAAATGCCTAAGATATTCTCTATTAGAGCCCTATGCAGCTGTGCAGTGTGTAGCTGTTTGAAGATGTTGTATAGACTTGTGTATGCTCATAGGGACAGTTGCCTGCTTTTAGAGATTAAAAAATAAGGAATGTAAAATTCATTGTCATATGTCCAATAAGGCACATATTTTCATAAAGGAGATGTCATGAAAACATCATAGTGTAATGTTCAGAAAGATATCTAAATTGCAGGGGAAAGTTTTAGTGAATTTATAATTTTCTTGAAAGTTTAAAAGGCAAACCAAATCTATCAAGCAACAATTTCTTGCTCAACGAAGCTTTCACAAAAAGAGTAGGTAACCTTCGCATTTCCTTGTTACAAATAAACTATACATGCCTGAGAGTCAAAGAAAACACATGATTGTTTTATAATTCTTGCCCTGTGCTTGAAGCTTTGGACTTGGAACCAGCCAGTTAACAGAAGCACTGGATGAATATGGGCTTTTTGATTTTATAACAGCGGTTCCCTTCTCATGGGAAGTGATTTTGTGTTAAAAAATGGAGTCATTAGAGATCAATTTTACTGTATGGAAGGCGAAAGGAGCACAGCATACTAAGGATGTATTTTGGAAACACTTCCTTTCACCAAAGCCCATGCGAAGAGGGGGGAGATAATGGACTCTTAGCTGAACTGATCTCTCTCTCTCACTATTTGTAAGAGAGGAAAAATTTTAAAATGCAAATAAAAGTAATATTTCTGCTGAAAACAGCACAGGTCATGCTAGACCAGATGATTTGTGGAGTTGTTAGTAACCCCTGCCTTTTTTCTTTCTGCCTCTTTATGCTGTGCTTTCTGCATTGATTCCTTTTTAAAGACTCCACACATGAAAAGTGGACTGATGTACCCAGCACCAGGAAAATCAGAGAAATTATATCAATAAAAAATGAATCTCTTTATTTTTAAATTAGTGTGATTTATTAGATTTGAAGCTAGATAAACAACTCCTGCTGGGGTTTCCATGTAGTTCTCTCATTACTGTTTTAATTGATTGAATACCTCTACTGTACTCACATAATTAATTTTGATACACTCTCCAGCAATTCTAAACTCACTATTTTTGCCATTGTTGTATGAAAAAGCTTTTTCAATTTCCACTTCTTTATGTCCTGTGTAAAAATGGTAAGGTCAGATAGAGAAATGTCACATTATAAAATGGCTGCACTAAACAATCATGATCTTATTTATAAAGCACAAGTAAAATGGTAGGAATGGGGGAGGGAGAAGAGCATTGCTGGAAACTGTATTTCTTCCAAATAGTTCCAACAGGAAAAACATTTCTTTTGAAATAGCTTTAACAGTTCCTAGTTTCACTGTATGGATAATGGTATTAGTCCTAACTGGGCTCTTAGAAATGTGTCTTTCTCTAAAATGGCAGAGAAAAAATTAAATTAGTATCTTAATCTTAACCCTGGCCTCCTTCTAACATTTCATTTAATATCTCCATATAGTAGGATCTATTATTGACAATTGCATAGCACTAACTCCAAATTACATTGTGTCCATTTGACTCTATTTTTAAAGACAGTTTTATATAACATTTATGCATATGTTGTCAAGATCAGCACTTGGTAAGTTCTTACCCACTCTTAAAGTCAAGCTCATGGTCAACTATTTTAGCTCATATTGATTTTACTACTTCTTGTTGTGCCAAAAGCTTTATTAGCTTAATCATCAATTTTGACACTCCATTATATGCCAGCGTTTATTTTTCATTGATTGAAAACATGGTCAGTTAGGAATTAAACTCTTTAGTACAGTAATCATATAGTATTTCTGTTCTCACAATTACTAACATAATTTAGAAACTCAGCAAAGATTCAGCAAATGTTTCATTCAGACAACTAAAAATATAAGGGCTGTGCCCTTACAATAGACATCAAAATGAAGATTGTTTTATAGTTAAGCTTTAATACTACACTTTGCATCACCTTGAGAAGTCTTTCTTCCAACTCTCATGGAAACAAATCCCAGTCCTGGAAATGACCCATGAGGTTATGGAGTCTAATTCCTCTAGTTTGCAGCATAACTAAGGAGTGGTTGGCCAATATCTGGTGAGGGGGAATTTACTCCTTCAGGTCAGATGTGCCTATTCAGATGCTCTGACGGTAAGTTTTCCATGAAGCTGAAATTCACCTCCTTGTGACTTCTGTAGACAACCGTATCATCTGCTACAGCCCTCCTCTGGAAACAGCTTTGGTGTTGGCATTTGTCTTCTCTACTTTGTTTAATAATTCCCCATACCTCTTAGTACGCTTTCAGGTAAAGCAATATGGAAAATTATTATCTCACATAGCAGTAAAAGACAGGATGGACTCCAATATTGGATAATTTAGCTATTCAAGAATGATCCCAGAGACTCGCATTTTCTGTTTCTCCCTTTCTGTCATCCATCGCCCTTGGGGGCGTCTCCATCATCAGGCTGGTAGGAAGACGGCTTCTTTTCACATATCAAGCAAGAAAAGGGTGAGAGATGATTTTTCTTACACATCTCTCTTAAGAACAACATACATTTTTTCCCCCAGACCCTTCAGCAAGTTTCATGTCTCATTAGCAAATATTGGGCAACATACCCAAGTTTGAAGCCATTCCTGGCGAAGGTGATGAGATTACCACAATTGTCTTTAAAAAAGTATCTGCTTTGAAACAGTCAACCATGTTTCTACTACACAAGGTTTTCATTTGCTTTTTTGCTTTATTTGTTTCCCCCCAGTTTTATTGAATTATAATAAACATATAACATTGTGTGAATTTAAACTGTACATGTTAATATGACACATTTACATTTATGTTTACAGAACGATTGTCACCATGGTGTTAGCTGGCACCTCCATCAGGTCACATAATTGCCTTTTCCTTCTTGTGGTGAGAACATGTAAGATCTAGCCTATTTGTTCTTCTTTATCAAGATAATTACAAACTACTGGATTTAACCCCCTAATATATTAAAGGTCATTAATGAGTCACTGTTTTATGTTAACAGCGAGCTGTATCTTATAGGAAAGTCTTCTGATAGCACTTTGACAAAAATCCAGGAAATAAATGACAACTTCACTTTTTTATTAAGTCAAAGAAGAAGTTAAGTTAAAAAAAGGGAAGGGGAGTTGCTTGAGGAAAACATGTTGAGTTGTTGGTATATAATCTATACATATCCTTAGAGTGTATCTTTGTATTTTTTATACTTTGCAAAAATTAGTTTAGATTTATGTTTTATTTAGTACATGAAAACTCCCACACACTCAAAAACAACCATTTCCTGTGTTGTGATGAGCTTATCTAAAAGTGCAGTCGGTTGTTTTCAAGCAAAAATGTTTTTTTTGTCTCTGCTTGGTGACAAATTTTTATTCTTTTCAAGGTAAGAAATAATAAACTGAGGGTTTTAAAATATGTATGTTTTCTTTCTTTCTACCATGCTCATTTGGGGAGTAATTTAACATATAATTGGTAAAGTAAATGGGCAGTTATACTTTTATGCACACAACGATTATAATGAAATTTATACAATTGTCAAGATAAAAGAATAAAATCAAACAGAAGCAGAGAAAACAGTAAGGTGTTTAAGTTTTCTCCTAAGACAGAGCTGCATGCTGAGAGAAATTGTTTCAATAAGTTATACTAGCAGAAGCTTCACAATAATTGAATATTTTTGGTAATACTAGGAGCTCATCAAATACACACACATGCTCACTGGCAATCGTAAAACCTCAGTAAGAAAAATTATTGAGGTTTTTCTTTCATTGCATGTTTGCAGTGGTCACATAAGTATTTGTGGAGTATATTATTCCAACAGTACAAAATATACCATACAGGAAGCATGTTTTCTTCTTAATTTACCTGTTCAGAGAAATATTTTGTTCATTTGTTATTGAATTCATTTATAATATGGCCTTGAACAAAGTACTTTATTGGGTACCATGGGGCAGGATAAGAACTTGTTCCTGGTCTTCTGATTCAATTATTTATGAAGCTAATTCTTCTGAAATCCCACAATATACAGTAAATAGATAATAAAAGTGTATAGTCCCAGGAACACAAAGACAAGAGAAGGATGAGTGGTAACTACCTTCGTTTTCTTTTATTCCTCTCTAAAGGCCCCCAGAAGGGAAAAACCAACAAAAATTAATATGCAGAACTCTGGAGAAGGGTGGAAAATTCCTTCAGAAAGAAAAGGACCAATATGTAGAGGTGTGAAGTGGATTGGCTGAAGGTGTTAAGAGTTCTTGCATTTCAAAAGATAAAGCAAACAGTGACGATGCTGACAGCAACGTTTTAGCAAAACACTCCCATAATAGGCACAAACATATTAAGCATGAAGATACCAGACCATGACTTTTTTTTTTTTTTCTCATAACTACAAGAGCTTTGGAGAGAGAGTGCTATAACATCTTCCCTCTGTACCCTAGCTCTCCATGGGGCTGAATTTGAATTGAGAACTTGAACTTGGTCCCAGGGGCACGTGCACTAGCGTTTGGCCCATTCCAGAGAAATTTAAAACTTGCTGCACCGGGAGCAATGCTGGTGAGGGGTTTCTTTCCTGTGGTCCAGAAGAGGGCCTCCTGGGAGAGCAGGATCCAGCCTGGGTTGTTACAGGGGACCTCAGTCAAGATTCATTCTTGCTATAGATAGTACAACTTCAGTGCAAATGATGCTGTTGTAATGACATGGTTATTATTTAACCGGAAAGGAGTGAAAGAGGAGACTAAATATAGGCATGCCATTGATACAGCTTTTCCAAAAAGCTGCATTTAGCACTTTCCAAGTCTGTTCCCCGCTCGTCGATGGGGGAAGGGACTAGACAAAGGCAGTTTAGACACATGCCCAGTAAGGGCATGTTAAGAGTTCCTTCTGTGTTGTTTTTTTTAACCACTGAGCAGTATTCCATTGTGTAAATGTACCACTGCTTTTTTATCTGTTCATCTACTGATAGGCACTTGGGTGGCTTCTATAGCTTCACTCTTATGAACAGTGCTGCAAAGAACGTAGGGGTGCATATGTTCTTTCAAATTAGTGTTTTGGGATTATTCAGATATATACCCAAAAGTGGAATTGCTAGGTCATGAGACAGTTCCATTTTTAATTATTTGAGGTAATTCCATACTGTGTGCCATAGTGCCTGCACCAGTCTGCATTCCCACCGACATGTATGAGGGTTCCCTTTTCTCCACACCCTCACTAACACTTGTTGTTTGTTGATTTATTGATGGTGGCCATTCTGACAGGTGTGTGGTTTTAATTTGCATTTCTCTGATGATTAGTCACATTGAACATCTTTTCATGTGTCCGTTGGCCATCTGTAGGTCCTCTTTGGAGAAGTGTCTATTCAGATCCCCTGCTGATTTTTTAATTGCATCTTTTGTTTAGTACTTCACACATTTTGTAAATTAACCTCTTATCAGATGTATCATTGGTGAATATGTTCTTTTGTTCAGTCAGTTATCTTTTAATCTTATTGATGATTTCCTTTACTGTGCAAAACTTTAGTTTGATGTAGTTCCATTTGTTTATTTTTTCTTCCGTTCCTCTTGTTTGAGTAGATATATCAGAAAAAATATTATTAAGGGAAATGTCTGAAATTTTACTGCCTATGTTTTCTTCTAGGAGTTTTATGGTTTCAAGTTTTACATTTAAGTATTTAATCCATTTTGAGTTTATTCTTGTGTATTGTGTAAGAAGGTGCTCTAGATTTACTTTTTTGCCTATATCTGTCCAACTTTTCCAACACCATTTATTGAAGAGACTGTCTTTGCCCCATTGTATGTTCTTGCCTCCTTTGTCAAATACTTATTGGCCATGTAGGAGTGGATTTATTTCTGGGCTATCTGTTCTGTTCCATTGATACATATGTCTGTTTTTATGCCAGTACCAAGCTGTTTTGATTGCTATGGACTTGTAGTATAGGTTGATATCAGGTAGAGTGATTCTGCAACTTTGTTATTTCTCAAGATTGCAGTGGCTATTTGGGGTCCTTTGTGGTTCCATATCATTCTTTTGAAATATTTGTTCTAGTTCTGTGAAATACACCATTCTTACTTTGATAGGTATCGTATTGAATTTATAGATTGCTTTGGACAGTATGGATATTTTAACAATGTTAATTTATTCTATCCATGAGATGATATATGCTTCCATTTATTTCTATCTTCTTCAGTTTCTTTTTTCAGTGTCTTTTCATTTTCCAAGTACAGGTCTTTTACCTCCTTTATTCCTAGTTATTTTTTAATTCAATCGTACATGAGATTGTTTTCTTAGTCTCCCTTACTGATAGTTCATTATTGGTGTATAAAAATACAACCAACTTCTGAATATTAATTTTATATTCTGCAAATTTACTGAATTTATCAGTTCTAACATTTTTTTGATGGAATCTCCAGGGTTCTCAATATACAGTATCTGTCATTTGCAAAAATGTTTTACCTCTTTCTTTTTAATTTGAATGCCTTTTATTTCTTCTTCTTGTCTGATTGCTGTGGCTAGAACTTCCAGTAGTATGTTGAATAAGAGTGGTGAAAATAGACATGCCTGTCTTGTTTCTAATCTTAAGGGAAATGGTTTTACTTTTTGCCCATTGCGTATGATGTGAGCTGTGGGTTTTTTATATATGGCTTTTATTATGTTGAGATATGTTTCCTCTAATCTCACTTTGCTGAGAGTTTTTATCATAAATAGGTGATGGATTTTGTCAAATGCTTTTTACTGCATCTATTGATATGACTATGTAATTTTTATCCCTCCATTTGTTTATGTCGTGCCTCACATTAAATTGATTTGCAGATATTGTACCAACTTTGCACTCCTGGAATAAATCCCACTTGATCATGGCATATGTTCTTTTTAAGGGGTTGCTGGATTTAATTTGCTAATATTTTGTTGAGGAATTTTGCATTTATGTCATCAGAGATATTGGCCTATAATTTTCTTTCTTCATAGTGTAGTTTTCTGGTTTTGGAAGTAGAATAATGCTGGCCTCATAAAATAAGCTTGGGAGTTTTGCCTTTTCTTGAATTTTCTGAAATAGTTTGAGAAGGATAGGTGTTAGTTCTTTGAATGTTTGGTAGAATTCACCTGTGAGGCCACCAAGTCCAGGACTTTTATTGGGATTTTTTTTTATTTTATTACTGCTTCGATTGTATTAGTTGCACTATGTCTATTTAGATTTTCTGATTCTTCCTGATGCAGTTTTGAAAGATTGTCTATTTCTAGGCATTTATCCAGTTTGTCCATATTGTCCATATGACTGTTTGTTTGTAATATTTTCTTACAATTTTTTGTATTTCTGTGGTGACAGTTTTTACTTCTCCTCTTTCATTTCCAATTTTATTTATTTGGGTCCTCTCTTTTTTTTTTTTCATGAGTCTGGTTAAAGATTTATGAATCATGTTTATTTTACCCAAAACCAGCTCTTGGTTTCATTAATTTTCTGTTTGTTACAAACAAGTGAAATTGATCTCTGTATTTAATTTTGTATCAATAAACCTTGCTGATCTCCCTTATTTAATGCCAATTATTGATCTAAATTTCCTTTTAGAATGTCCTAAAGTGATAACAATATTTGTGAATAATGAAATCTATTTTTTTCTATCTTTATTTTTCTTCTTGGGATTATTATGCTGATAAGGACCTAATTTATAAAGTCTGAGGTGGGATCTGGGAATTTTCATTTGTGACCAGTATCCTGGGATAACTCTTGCATATTTAGGAAACTCCAGCTTATAGTACTTATATTGGGTCATAAGGGTCTGGCACTATTGGCAAATATACGTTGATTGGTTTCGATTTATTGGTTGGTTCATATTTTTTCTTCATAATAACAATTTATGAAACTTAAATTTATCTCTAGGGCAGCAAAATTCAACTGGAAGTATCTAGGTCAGAGGAGATGCCTGTGCTTGGGGAAAGACAGGAAAATTGAAGGTCAGAGAAACAGAGAGAGCGATGGCACAGAAATGTTGGTACTTAAAATTAATACCAAAAGTCATTGCATACTTTAAACTCTTTTTGAAATTCTCCTTTGTCTTCCAGGAAAATATATAAACTTCACCTAACTCTACTCTTAAAAAAAGAAATTTAATCCTCACGTAGTTACTCTTCCATGTGGCAATTTACATTTACTAAAAATAGCTCAAACAAAAAGTACCTTTCTTTTGCAAAAATAACATATTTGGGATATAACATATACTTAATAAGTGATACTTAAAGGTAGAGGCAATTTCAGGAGGATAACAAAAATAAAATTATCAAAGAGATAGTAAGTCAACTAAATTTTTAAAGAGGTAAGAATTAAAAAATATAGACATGGAAGGCACAAAGTATTCCATTAGCTAGAGGAGAGGATATGTGTAGATATCAGTGGATGCCAAAGCTTGGGAGTCGGCTTAGTAATAGATTTTAGAGAATCTTGAGGTCAAGCAAAGATGTGAGGGTGTAAGCTAGAGAAAAGTAGCGTTCTCTAAGGTTTTTGAATGGTCAAGTAACACATACAAAATTAAATCTGGGTGTGTTGTACGGGAAAAAGTGAGGGAAAGAAAGGACTGGAGTAAAGGAAACCATTTAGCAAACTATAACTTAGGCAGGTGACAACAGGGGAGATGCAGTAAAACAGCAGTAAAATTAGATGAAGAGAATGCATTTAAAGAAAGATCTAAAAAAATTCACCAACATAAAAGTCAGCTCTGGGGGGAAAAGTGCCTTCAGATCCTACTTACACCTATTTCAAGGGAGGCTCAGGTACTAAAATATTCTACAAAATCAGGTCACTAATCAAGAAAGTGTTCTTCTTTAGAAAGATTAAAAAAGAAACAACCCAAGATTTGTGAAATATATCGTCCGTTGTGGAAAATGTCAGGCCCTCATTTATATTCAGGAAAAGTAATTTCGGCAGATTTCTCTGATGCAGTCTTCTAAAATTTTGTCAGGGTGACAATACCTTGTTTATCCCCTGATTAATGTACTACTTTTAAAGAACAGCTCAGGAGATCTGATGTGTCAGTTCATTTAAATGCTGCCATTTTGCTTTTGTTGGAGGAGCACAGCAATCACCCTCAAACCACAATAAATAAGGCCCTTGGCAGGAGCTGTTGCAAAAGTCTGCTCAATCTTCATGCCTTAGGCCCACAGAGGGGGAGGGGACGGAGGGGAGGAGGAGCTTCTTTACAGCCCCATTCCCCCGAACCCCACTGACAGTCTGTGCAATTAGTGATTTATGATGTGTGGAAAGCGGGCTAGAGAACAGCTCACTTCATTTGCAGCTTAACTTCTTTGAAAATGAAAAATACAGAAAGAAACTTGAGCTGTCAGCAAGCCAGGCATATGGCCATAACTTTTATGTGGAATAATCAATTGTCTAAGTGTTAGCAAAAAAAAAAAAAAAAATTATAGAATTTCTTATGTTAGCATTAGTTTTCTTTATACATGTGTTTTGATTTGACATTGGTACCCTGGCCTTGAGGAATTTATTTTTTCTTTGGTGTCTCTTACCTTGGTCAGAGTCATTGCCCCTTATTTGCTCAGGGTTATGTTAAAGATTATGGAGTCATTCTTGTCTCTTCCCCCTGAGTCCTGTCCATTTCTGTAGCCTCTGCTCGACTTTGCTTTTATCAGCTCTAGTCTAAATAATTTCATTAACCTTTTAGCATGTGTTTTTCAATGCAGTTTCCCCTTCAAAACCAATTCTTCACACTGCTGTAGAGGTTAACCTGTCTGGCTTATTTTGCTTAGCATGATATTCTCAAGGTCCATCCCTGTTGTCCCAAATGGCAATGTTTCATCCTTTCTTATGGCTGAGCACTTAGGGGTTTTCTTCCCTGGAGTAGTATCACTGATTGGAAACTCCTGAATGATTCTTATTATAACCTGAATCCTTAGCACAGTTCCCAGTAAAGAATAAGCACTTGAGACTTGTTAAATGGCTGAATCAAAGTATACTATTTAATTTAGTTGTTGTTATAGGTCTGTCTTCTCTCCTCCTTGTCTCCCACATCCAATCAGGCTTGAGGTCTGTTTATGTTCTGCTGATATTTGTTCCCATTGTTATTGCCTTTGATGAAAGCATTTCTGTTTTCTCCTTGAACCATTTCAATATTCTTCTAACTTAACACTGTCCAACATTACTTTCTGCAATGATGTAAATATTTTATTTCTTTACATGTTTTTTGTTTTTTGCTCTTGAAATGTGGCTAATTTACTAGAGAAACTGAAGTTTGGATTTTATTTAATGTTAATTATTTCAAATTTAAATTAAAAAAGTCACACATGGCTAGCGGCTGCCATATTGAACCTCACAGTCCTGATGCCTTTCCACCTAAACCATAGCCCATGGACCTGCAAAATCAGTATTACTTGAGAACTTACTAGAAATGCAGAATATTAGGTCCCATGTCAGAGCTCGAAATCATAACCTTCATTTTTACAAGATCTCCATATGACTTGTAGGAACATTCAAGTTTCAAAAGCCTTAATTCAACTTAACCACTTCCTCATTGCATCCAGACTAGTCTGCACTTTCCCATATAAAGTTCTTCCATGGATTCCCATAGCCGTCCCAGCACCCTCCTTGCTTCTCAGCCTGGAATTCCAGGCTACCCAGGCCTTGACCCTTCTCTAGGCTCTTGCTGTCTCACGCTCCTTCCCATTTCTTTATGCTGCAGATTTTACACATGGGATTTAACGTCTCATTAATTCAATGTATTCAATTGTGAAATGAAAACAATAGTAATACCTCCATCACAGAGTTGAAGGATTTAATGAATAAATATTTGTAACATGTAACATATAACAGTGTTTGAGACAAAGCAATCAATAACTATTACCTAGCTTTATTATTTAAACATTTACTTTCTCTACACAAATATTTTTTGGAAAGCAGTGAATGGATAACCTGCATCAAAAGCATTGGGGGGTAGGGAGGTTGTTTAAAAAAAAAGAGAGGCAGATTTCTGGTCCCCTAGAGGTCTATGGAATTACAGTCTCTGAGGCTGGGTTTTAAAATCTTAATTTTTAGCTACTATCTAATGTTATCAGCTTTAAAAAAAAGTATACATATCTCTGGGGGCACATAAAGATTTTCCAAAGAAGTGTGGGAGCTCTAATAGTTCTAAGAGATTCTGCTTCCCAATTCTCAGTTCCCAAGTGTTATTTCTTTTTCTTTTTTAATATGTTTTTTATTTTATTATTGATTTTAGAGAGAGAAGAAGGGAGAGGGAGAGAGAGAGAAACATTGATGTGGGAGGGTACCACTGATAGGCTGCCTCCTGCACAGTCCTTACTGGGGATCAAGCCTGCAACCCGGGCATGTACCCTGACCGGGAATTGAACCTGCAACCTCCTGGTGCATGGGATGATGCCCAACCACCTGAGGCACACCAGCCAAGGCCCACATGTGTTACTTCTCAAATGAATATGCCTGAGAATGTAATTGGTTGTCCTGAATTTTATTTACCATACCTCTTATGCTGAGTCCTCTCCTAGTTCACAAAACTAGACATCTAACAATGGCACAACATCTCTGGCATATAAAACCCTATAGGGTGCCAAATATAGAGATAACTTAAAATATTGATGTTGAGAAAGTAAATGTCACTAATGACTAAAAAATAAATATTTCTGCAAGAACAGTGGTTTCTAATTATTTTCTTTCAACAAATTTAAGAGAACCCAACTGAGTTGTCAGCTCCTAGACCATTAGACATAACTTTTGATAATGTATTACTGAAATTTTTGACATGTAATTGAAAAAGAGTTCAAAGTGTCCTGTACATTTCTATTACAAAACTCTTTCCAATCCCATCTAGTTCTTCATGTGAACAAAGTTTCTCAGTGACAATTTTTAAAAAAATTAAGAATAGATTGTTATTAAAATCTTTCTCATTCTGGACAAAAACAATATTCACCTTGGGTACATAATCTAAGTCAGGAAAGAGTACCTATCATCTCATTAAAGAATGAATTTACAAAGAAATTTTACTTTTATGTTATTTTTTATTAATAAAAATTTGAAATGTATTTGCAATTTTTGGTTAAAAATGTACTATTAATAATCATAATGATAACTCAGTCCAGAAGAAAAATATTAAGCTATAGAACCTTATGGTCACAGGCTGTATTTAAAATTAATTTAATTTACATGTTTTTTGTACACAGTATGGTAATATGATCATTAAAACTCTGTTCACAAAATATTTGAATTAAGATTACATTATCTGATGAAAATGAAATCAGAAGAGTTAAAAGGGAAAAAATAAATAGTATTAATTTTTCAACTACTGCAAGAAAGTTTTTCAGATTTTCTTTTAAATGTTGAGTATCAGATCACCAGGGTATTTTTATTTTCTTTGTATATTCAAAAGAAGGACTAAGCATATTTTGTTAAAATTCTTATATTTACCATACTCCAGGGACTGCACCCTTTATAACTATTTAAAATTATGTTGGGAAGTTTTATATACCAAATTAAAGTTTGTGGGGGAAAAAAAAAAAACTTTTCAAAATTATTTTAGGATAATATACAAACGAATAAAAATCACTGAAGAACTCTGATAAAGCATGGCTCTTCTGAGGAATAATCATTGAGAACCAATACTCCTTGCTATAACCTGCCTTTATAAGGGATATAAAAACCTAGAAACATAGTATCATGGTATCAAGTGACTTTGAATAGGATTCCCAAAGAGCAATAAATGCCTTAAAGAAAATGACATTAAGAGATACTTTTGTCAGTTAGTATTATGCTAATTGCCTAAAGAATATCATACCTTTCCTTCATTAGCTACTCCATTCATCAGTTTCTTCACTCAACCAATATTTGTTAATCGCCGAAAGTTTTCAAAAACCTGATCGGCTGTGAAGAGTATAGAAGTGAATCAACTGGGGCTTATGAATTCGGTGGACTCAGAAAATAGTGAGCCGCACACACATACAAGTAACTAAATATAGTGAAATAAGTAGCTGTCATAAAAACAACTGCAACCCCATCATGCTTTGAGATTTGTGGGACTAGCGTTGCTTTCGTGGCTCAGGTCGATTTTTATATTCCCTGGTAGGTTGTGGGCTACAGTAAAATCGAGTCACCTGTTTGTAGGCAAACTCATTTAGCTTTTCCACAGACTAACTGTACAGCAAGTAGACCTTATTTTTCTAATTTATAAATTCAGGATAATAACAATCTCCAACAGTTATTGTGAAGAATGAGTGAGAGGAGCATAAAGTGTTCCACAGAGGGATGGAGAACACAGCGGGTGGGCACAGTTGCCTACTTCTCTCTCTGCTCATCTCTGTTCCCTTATCCCTCTTACTGCCCTACTCTCATTTCCTCTGATCTCTCCCGTATTTATTCCGTACCACCCAGATGCTGCCTTTCTGCCAAATTTCCCTCTCTTTGAAGCTTCACATGTTGTATTTTCACATTGGAACCTACTGCCTCTGGAAGACCTAGCTTCTTTTCATCTCAAACAAATAAGTCTTCCAAAGAATCTTCCTTGAATATTTATTTATGTAGCTCCTCTGCCATTGTTTGCTATCCCATTTCCTGCGTCATTACACTTTCTCAATTTATCATTACGTTTTTCACTTTAATTTCTGTGTGTAGTGTGTGTGTGTGTATGTGTGTGATTCCTCTAGATCTGAGTTCCATGAGAGCATGGATCTCATCTGCTTCTGAAATAAAACAGGAGCTCAAAAACGTTTCTTGACTAAATGAATGGATAAATAAAGGCCCTTTCGTCAGTGTTATAGCCTATCCTAAGGTCTGAAACATAAAGTCATCCATGTAAATTTTACTGTGTGCCAAGGAGAAAACATTTCAAGTTTGAATTTAAATAGTTATTTAACTAGGCTTTTAACATACATATTTTCTGTTTTTAAAAGTTTAGGTAAAAAAAATAATAAAAGTTTATGTAAAGACACTAACTAGAAAGTATAATAAGATATGCAATTGAAACTCCATTATAAGAAGCTGTATGGACTCTGTTACTGAAGGAAAGCAGATCATGTCCATTGCCAATAAAATTAAGTTTTTTACAATTAGAAAATATTTCCAATATACTTCATTTATGAACTATTGGAATCTAGTGGATTTTTGTCCTACTTTTCATGATAAACTTTACTTTCATATCAATATTTACATAGATATCAAGCAAAAATATAAAAATAATCATTAGAAATATCACACATTGCTTAACTAGATACATAAGATCTTAAACATTTGTTTTGGGAGACATACACAGAAAACAGCAACCTATACATTATAGAAGAGTAAATTATAGAAATAAAAGAGATTAAGAAAAGGTTTTGTGCCCTGGCCTGTCTGGCTGAGTGATTAGAGCACCGACCCTTGGACTGAAGAGTTTGGGTTCAATTCCTGGTCAAGGGAATGTACCTGGGTTGCAGGTTCCATCCCCAGCCCTGGTCAGGGTGAGTGCAGGAGGCAACCAATTGATGTGTCTCTCTCATTTCAATGTCTCTCTCTCTCTCTTTCTCTCTTTCCCCCCGCCTTCCCTTCCACTCTCTCTAAAAAAAATTATTGGAAACAATATCCTCAGGTGAGGATAAATAAATAAATAAATAAATAAATAAATAAATAAATAAATAAGTGGTGGCACATATATATAATGGAATATTACTGGCTATAAAAAATAAATGAAATCTTACTGTTGTGACAGCATGGGTTAAACTAAAGGGTATTATGCTAAGTGAAATAAATCAGCAAAGAAAGACAAATACTATATTATTTCACTTATATGTGGAATCTGAAGAACACAGTAAACAAACAAAATAGAAACAGACTCATAGAACCAACTGATGGTTGCCAGAATGAAAGGGGGTTGGGAGGCTGGGGGGAAAAGGTGAAGGGATTAAGAAGTACAAATTGGTAGTTAAAAAACAGTAATGGGGATGTAAAGGACAGCATAGTCAATAATATTGTAATAATGATGTAGGGTACCGGGTGGGTACTTAAATTAGATAATTCATTTCTTAAATTATATAATTGTCCAACCACTATGATGTACACCTGAAACTAATATAAAATAATATCAAATGTCAAGTGTAATTGAAAAATAATTTTTTTTTAAAAAAGAGAGGAGGACGCTACCAGTTTTCAATTTATATTCATGTATGTTCCTTTTTTCTGCTTAGAATTTTATGTGCAATTTTGTAGATAAATGCCCACACGTTTTACTTGACTCTATATTTAGATCTTGTTTTCCCATGCAGTCATCTCACCTTCTCCTTCTATACTCTTTAACACCATGGCATTACTAGTATAAATGTCAATTCTTTGAGGATAATGGTGAAATAAGTCCCATAGTAAGTAACCTTACTGTCATTCTGATGTACATATCTTACAGTTCTAGTAGCCTCACCCCTTCTTGTAAAACACTTTCAGATCTTAGAGTCATTCACCCTGCTGCTTGGTTAAATTGACATAGATTCGTTTGCTTTCCCCATATATTTCAAATTCTCTCCTCTTTTTTTAATGTGAATTATTGACTGTCCCTAAAGATGGATTCTTTCTTACTACCCCGAATCTTTTTTTACTTGCTCACAGTCTTTAGAGTCAGTTTCTTAAATTTGTAAGTACAAAAGCTCTCTTCTACTAGAAGTCTGTGCAAGGACATGAAATCAAAATGCTGTATACTAAACTAAGACTATATTAATCAATAGTAAATAGGGAGAAAAAAGGGGAGGCAGAACATTGTCACACAAAGTTTCTATGTCACACTTGACTGGGAGACAAAGTCACCTGTTTTTTATTTTTTTTTATTTTTATTTCTTTATTTTATTTTGTTGCTGGCAGTATTGCAGATGTCCCCCAATGTTCCTTCCCTTTACCCCCCTTCTCACAGCCTTTGCCCCACCCCAGGCCTTCACCACACTATTGTCTGTGTCCATTGGTTATGCATATATGTATATGAGTTCTTTGTTAATCTCTTCCCATCTCAACCTCCCACATTCTGAGATCTGTCAGTCTGTCCCATGGATCTATGTCTCTGGAACTATTTTGTTGATCAGTTTATTATGTTCATTAGATTCCACTTATAAGTGAGATCATGTGATACTTGTCTTTCTTTGACTGGCTTATTTCACTTAGCATAATACTGTCCAGCTCCCCATAATGTAAACTTACTTTTAAAACTCTGGGTTGTTAGGTTTTCTAAGGAACAGCTCTCTTTTGAACTACTTGGACAGTACTGCTCAAGCAATACTAATATTACACAATATTGAGAAAGTTTTATTCACAGAAGTGATCAAAGCAAGGAGATTTGTCCCCAAGGAGATCTTTATTCTTCAAGTAATTCTTCAGTCGTTTTGGTTTTTTTGTTAGTCATGCTCTCTCTCATTTCTTGCCCATTGCATACTCTGTTGCACCAGTTGGGAATGCATTCCAGTGCCTCTAACACTATTTATCCTTGAAAAATCAGTCTAGGTGACCTACTCAACTGGGTTAGATGCTCTGCTTGAGTACGTTCCTAGGGCTTTGTATAACTCTTTCATAGCACTTCCCATACTGTAAAGTCATATTGGTGGGTTGTTTTGTGTGTGTTTTTATTCCTAGAACACTGATGCCTTGAGGGAAGGAGCTGAGCATCATTTATCTTTGTATCTCTAGCACCGAGCACCAGTTTCATTGACAAGTATTTATTGAGTACTTGCTGTGACACGTGCTAAAATGGGAATACTGACATATACAAAGTTGTGTAAACATCACCTTTAAGGAATTTGATGTTTATTACAAACAATCTATGATGAAGAGCACCTGGGTTCATACGCTCCTCAGGCCAAATGTGCGCAGAAAGGACAGATACAGCAGCTTCTTCAGACTAGCATTTTGAGGGTGAACATCTATTAGAGTTTAACAAATACACTGTCTTCCAAGAAATCATCTTCATCTTATGAGCCTTCTAGCTCTTTGTTTTTCTCCTTTAACTCTCTGTATTCAACACTTACGGTGAGGGTGAGAAGTCTACAGAAAAACAAAAAACTTAAGAACTCTGATACATTAACCCTCTGTTCAGCCAGGCCAGTGCCATCTGTCATGACATTTAATCAAAATACTATATTTTGCCCGGCCGGGCGTGGCTCAGCAGTTGAGCATTGCCCTGGGATCCAGGCGATCAGGGTTCAATTCCCGGTCAGGGCACATGCCCGGATTAAGGGCTCGATCAATGCCTCTCTCATCATTGATGTTTCTGTCTCTCTCTCTCCCTCTCCTTTCCTCTTTATGAAATCAATAAAGATATAAAAAAAAATACTATATTTTATTTGTTTTTTTCC
Organism: Miniopterus natalensis; assembly: GCF_054644295.1. Lineage (NCBI taxonomy): Eukaryota > Metazoa > Chordata > Mammalia > Chiroptera > Miniopteridae > Miniopterus > Miniopterus natalensis. The sequence goes on along the minus strand of NC_142082.1, from coordinate 135,327,708 downwards.
TTTCAACCATATTTTTATCAGCTCTTTTTCTACATCTTTATATTTTAACATCTATTCTTTCATCAAATCTACCTTAAATTTACATGCTCCTTTTCTACATGAAAGTTATTTTTAATCCATAGCAACACCACCAAATCAGTAAGAACATATCACAGCAACTTTTTGGTATAATCATTGAGTTTGTTTTTACTTGATGAGACATCTTTTTGCCATTAATACACTCAGAATCCACCCACAATTAAGGACCTCAAAATTTTTAGTTTTAGCTTTGTTTAAATCTACTGACACTATTTTTATTCAGTTTGCCTTTGTTTGCCTTTTTTGATAAAAACTCTGGACCTTGTACCTTGATTGAGTGTAGAACATATGGCAATCATAGGACCTTATGGAGTATAAATGATACTTAGCTCTTCAACTGTATTTTTACATTTTCCAATATATACTCTAGAGAATACTAGCCAACAAGAAAAAACATAGAAGTGTTCTGTCTTAAGTTTGGGAAATGCTAGCGTAGCTCCTTGTTGAAGAAATAATTTCTACCTTTACTTTAAGGCTCTGATAATGCTATAGTAAACAAATTTATCGACATTGTCCAAATCTATTTTTCCATAAACATATATTTTACCACAGACATTATATTTTCCAGCATTATCTATTAAACCATGGAACTAAAACTTTAGGGACACTTCAGCAAATGCTAATAGGGTAAATTCTTTTCACTTTAATAAAAGAATGAAATGAAACCTACATTGGTAATGACATAACACCATTACCAAAGTAGTTACTGGCAGAATTGTGAGCAGAATCCAGCTCTTCTTTCTCTCAGTCTTGACCACAGGGCCATGTTCTTTAAGCAGACAGACAGATATGCAAGTGCATGAAACAATCTGCAGAGTCCCTATAATTGCTAAGACACCATATATGAAACAGATGGCTGAGCTAATGCTGTGGCTTAACTAAGCTTATGTTTAATATCGCATTTAATGACTGTAAAATATATCAGTATTTCTTATGATATTTAGTAGTGCACTAGTAAGTTCATGTGAGATTTATGGTGCATTCTCAGTTTGGCTATGGTAAGTAACTTGAAATTAGGTTCTAGACAGGAGGACAAGTCAAATATAGTGCATATAATGAGACTTTATTTTAATAAAACACATGACAGAGACTTTTATTTTACTTGTATAAAAAATGGAGAATACTATTAGGATGGAAGTATAATTTGGTGGATTAGTAACTAGCTAAAATACTCTACTCACATAGTGCTAAAGAATTGAGGATAACTTGCAGGGAGCTTTTTAATACTATTTTCTTGATCGTATTATATCTAGTGCTTTTATCAGTAACCAGGAAGAAGATACAAAAGGAGCAATTATAAAAATTGCTGACTGCACAAAGCTCAAAGAAGCTGTGAGTTAGAAATCAGAATGTGGGTTTAAAAATATTTTGACAGGTGATAGTCTGTCAATGTTTTGAATCTAACATGACAAAATTGACCAGGGCTAAATGTAAAGTTTTGATGATGAGCGGGAAGCAAAGGAAACCAGGAAACCAAACACGGTATTCGGTAAATCCAGGGTGGGAAAACACATGCAACAGTCTTGAGGTCAAGTACAAAAGTGTAATACAGGGCATTTTATGAATTATACGCTAAGCTTTTAAGGATGGCGAGAGTTCCAAGGAAAGGGAGGGAGCACTTGGGGTGACGGGGAGGAGGCTTCAGGTCAGGGGTCCAGAGTTTGGTGCACAGGTTCGAACTGCAGTTCCATTCTTTACTGGTTATTTGATCTTGAGCATGGTCTTCCCTTCCCTTTAGAGATATTAATAACTATTTCAGAAGTTCTTTCATTAGTTTTCCCCCTGTCTTTGCCCTGGCCTCTCTTTCTCTTCCCCGTGTCTCCTCTGTTTCTCTCATCTCTGCGCGAGCCTCATACTTTATCTTTTTCTTTCACTTTTTTTCTTCTTCCTTTCACTCCTCTTTATCTCGTTTTGAAAAAGTATCTTCTCTGGGGTTTTTTCCTTAAACTTCCATGGTCCTGTGTCACATAACTTGGATCTCTCAGCCTCACACTTAGGTGCTGTCCGAGAATGCTGAGCCCTAGGTGACAGCCCCACGGCCCTGTCGCTGCTGTGGCCTCGGACTTGCCATCGTCTCATAGAGCAGCCGTCGGGTGGATCTCGGCCTGGACCACGGTGCAGAGTATGGAGCAGTTATGGTAAAATGCGCTGAGACAAAGGCAATTATTCATGTCACTATTAACGCTATAGTAATCTTTCTAGTATTGAGAAACTATGCATCTATATTATGTTTTCAAAATATTTCTATGTAAACTGCTTTTGGATGTAATTGAATGGGTGCTCAGTAACACTTGAGGTTATTTATGTCGTTAATTTTTAATTGATAATTTCTGTTAGAGTAAAATATTTCCTAATAAAATATCTTTATAGTTTTAGATAAAATTGTGAGATTATGTGTGTATCCACATGTAGATTTCCTAGTGTGTGTGTGTGTGTGTGTGTGTATGTTTAGGATCTGTATTTACATGTGCATTTTCACAGGTAAGAGTGCCCATTGTTTTTCTTTTTAGTACAATATTTTTTTGTATTGTGGTAGTAGATTATACTAGCTTTACAGAATAAATTAAGATATTTTTTAGATTTTCTTAAATTCTGGAGTAGATAGCAGTGGACACATATGTTCTTTTGAAAGCTTGAGAAAAATTATCTGGAAAAACACCCCAGCCCTAGATTCATTACTAGATATAAATCTTTAGTAACTTTATCTGGTTCTTCTCTGTTGCTTGGTCTATATCAGTCTTCTGATCCTTCTCAGATGTATTATTTATAAATTTTACTTAAGCAGAAACTTTACATTAAAGTTAAGATTTGCCACTTTATCACCGTAAAGTTGTGCACAATGTTCTTATGTAAATCTCTAAATCAGTGGTTATAATCCCATTTATTTTTCTATTTTGGGTTTTGTTTGCTTTGAATGGTTTTGTAAATTCTTACACTGACTATCCCTTCCATTGAAACCTGACTCATGCCTATGTTATTTTACATTGTGTCCCTGGCATCTGAATTAACACTGGGGTATAGCAGATAATAGCTATGTGTTGAATTATTTTAGTTATTTTTTAATAATAGAACCATTTGGGGCTAATATTTATCTTTGGTCACAAATTTTATTATATCATAACATTTTATGTAAAATATTTTCATGGTCAATATGAAACAGCTATAATTACTAATCTAAATAGTGTTTTCTTATTTAAATTTTTATTAAGTTCCTATTATTGCCATCCATCGTGTTATGGAGAATGTGCACATTTAGTAGATACAGTTTTTTCCTTCTCAGAACCTACAGTGTGAGGGGAAGATTACCAAGGGATTTTAATGTGTTCCCAACAATGTTTTAAATATTGATGTATGTACTATGCAAACATGGAGGAAGAAATGTCCAAAGCTAGCTTAGGACAATTTTAAGTTTTATACAGTAAATGACACTGAATCTTGAAGGATACTCAGATATTATCCAGGTGTACACTTAGGCCAGGATTCTTAGGAAATAATTTATTGAAAGAGTGCTCTCAGGAGAAGGGGAGACAGGGAAACCGGGTAGGGTAAGGGAGAAAACTAAGCAAGCTCACCGGTTTCCATTGGAGATTAGCTTCAGTCTGGTCCCATGGGGAGCTCTGGAGCATGAATTGCACTATTTGGACCCACCTGGAAGCTAAAGGGATATCTTTTGTATCCCCGCGTCAGCCACTAATTGGTTATCACTTCAGGTTGTTCAGGCTGCCACTTCCAGAAGTGGGGTTAATTTCCTAGCCAAGGTAGCTCCTGCTCGGCCAAGAGAAATTCTCTGGAGAAGGGGACAGCTATGGACCAAAGGCACGGGAGTTGGGGGTTCTGTCCATTTACTCATTAAAGAAGGATCTGGGTAGAACACCAACAGCATCATCCATATGGACAAAAATGGGAAGGATACTCAAGGGAAAGAAAACAGCATATGGAAAGCATGAATGCGTACAGCAACAGGCCATATTTTGGGTTCTGTTAGCATTTATCATATATTATATATGTGTATGTGATACATAAATATATAATATATACATATACTGTATTTATAATATATACAGGATGAGGCAAAAGTAAGTTTATGTTGTGAGTTCACAAAACACAGTTTATTCTTGTATTATTATTTTTTAATTATTGTATTATTTTCCATACAAACCATGAACCTACTTTTGCTCCACCCTCTATAAGCGTGTAATATTTACATATACATACAATGCAGATAACAAATAACATATACATACAAATGTATAAAATATAACACATATATATAATGAGAAATGTGGCTGGAACCATAAGCAAATATCGCCAATGGCCTTGAGCAATGAACAAAGTTGAGACTTCAGCCTTGAAGTAATATAAACCTACTTCTTCCTTTATATGCATGACAAAAAATAGATACAAATATTGAATAGAACAGAGTGCTACAGCATGCCCTTAAAGCTCTCTCTCCTATTTGACCATGGTTCATAAACCAGTTCTCCTGGGAATTATTTGTTTAATATTTCATAAAATTACCTAAAAGGCCTCATATTCTCCATGGGAATAACATAAAACACTTTTTGAAATATTTAGTATTATCTTTAAAGAACTGTATCTTTCAGGAATTTTGTAAGCTGCAGAGAACAGAAAATATACACAACCATTTTAAAGAATAAAGAAAATATGTCAAGCAGCATCGTCAATGGGAACAGGCACCCCCAGGGTTGATGAATTCAGGCCCTTTGTAATGTTGTCAAGGTTCTTAGTTTTTTATTTACCTGCCCTGCCACCCTCAGTGTGTCACTGAGCTTTCAATAGCACAATACATAATAGTACTGGGTGCCAGTCATAATAGGCAAATAATACAACATTCAGTGGAAGAAGAAGTTATTTCCTCCTATGTTTCACTTTTTATTTCTGAGGAATATCTTTCACTGAAGCACCTCTCAATAGGATCCCCCTCCTATTTATTGGCTAGAATTGTGTTGTGTTGGTGCCAAAGCCAATCACTAGCAGGGGAAATGACACCCGTGTGACTGGCTTCACATGGTTTCAATCTATATTAAGGATAGTCCTGTGAACAAAATCAGGGAGACAAGAGAAAATGTTGATGAAGTAGGCAACTAACAGTGTTACTATGACATAAAAATTAAAAACAAAAACCAAAAATCAAAATGAATGAGACTAGGTTGGTATGATGTGGTAATGAATTCATGTCAGTTTCTACGATTATGCCACTCTTTTCTAAACAACCTTGAAGCATCTCTGTTTGGAGTAGAAACAACTATATCCAAATAGATTATGCCATAAACATAATGAAATGAAATAATATCAGAGAACAGACAGTTTTCAGTTCTAGATCCACTCCTCATTATTGATGTGCAGAGGAAGGACTCCCAACCAGAACAAATGACCAGTAGCCTGGCAGGCATTACTAATATACTGTCCACTTTTGGAAATAATAAATGTTATTTTTACTGGTATCGCCAAGGATAAATCAAGACATATTTCAACCATATGCTATATAAACTCCCCTTCCAAATATTGAACCTTCATGGAACTGAGGGACACGAGTCCCATTGTAGAGATGTGGTGAGATTGCCTTTGAGTAATAATGTCGAGGGACTCAATCCAAAATCAATGAGGGGCAGTCAAGCTAAAGCACTTACTGGAAAGGGCTAAGCGAAAATGCGTGACCTGTGCAGTCGTAAGAGCTAACATTTATGGAATGCTGGCAATGTGCTGGTTTCTCTGCTAAGTGCTTTTCGCCATTTGTAAATATGATTATAATCTTCACATATTTAGGTAAATGCAATTTCCATACCCATTTAACAGAGGAGGAAATTGAAATGCTAACAGATTAAATAATGTATTCTAAGTCACGCAGCCAGGAAGTGTCAGGGCCATGAGTTAAACCTGAGCAATTGGATTTCATAGGCCACTGGTTGACCTGCTGTACTATTTTCTCCCAGTAATGAACGTTTTGATGGAAAATAGGAGGATTTGGAACCAGGGGTGAGGAGTCTTTCCATGGGGTCTGGGAAGACCCTTGAGTCCTGGGCGCCCCATAGGTCATTTCTTACTGGTTCTCGTGCACTTCATCAGAGAGGGCTTTAATAAGAGCAGCCTTTGCTTATTCTGACATGTTTTTAATTGTCTAATAGATGAATCTTAAAACACTGTAGTGTGCTGTGCTTAGTCAGAGCATCCCCTGGACACAGCCTTCATTTTGGGGGCTTAGAGCAATGGTATCACTAGATGAGATCTGGAACTTAAAATAAATATCTCTAGCCCTGCATTTTCCACAGACTGCCTGCATTCAAATGTGTAAAAATTAGTAAGATTCTGTGTAAAGCGAAATCATTTAAAATAAATTATAGAGTGTAATGAAGAAACTGTTTTTCTTTCTGAAATAAACTATTTTAACTGTTATCAGTGGTACTGGATACTAAGTTAAAATATAGTATTGAGCATATGAAGACATTGTTGTCATTCATTTGTATTCAAATGCATAACATTCTTATTCTGTGCTGATACTATGTTGGATGCTAAGAATATAAAAAAATGAGATAGAGGTTTTGTCATAAGTGGCTTACAGTCTTAGGGAGAGACACAATGGAGTTATAGATGGAATATATAGGTTAAATAATAAACTGACTGAGAAATTTTCTCTTTAAAAAGACAGAATAGAATGTTCTGTAGGGTCTATTTGAGGGATTGAAATAGGAGGTACATCTGTTATATTTGGGGGCAAAATAAACTGCTCCCAAAACTTAGTTGCTTAAAACAATAGTCCTCTGTTTGTAAGCCTTGCTTTAAGATTTCTAGAGGTCTTCTGTCAACATGAGAGCGTCTTTTAGGCGCTACCTTGACAATCTCAGAGGTCTTAGCAAAGGTCTTAGAGGGATATTTACTCTGGCGCTATTTTTTTTCTCTGAGAATTTTTTCTGTTTAGAGCAGCTGGAGATGTGAAATGGTTTTTATATTCCAAGTCAGAAATCCTGGCTTCTCTATATTTCTACTACTTCTGTTTGAAAACCTAGCAGTTCTCCTTTTAGCTCATCTCTCACATCCTGTATTTTATCATAAGCCATTAAAAGAAGACAGTCGACATTTCTCTTTTTTTAATATATCTTTATTGATTTCAGAGAGCAGAAAGGAGAGGGAGAGAGAGAGATAGAAACATCAATGATGAGAGAGTCATTGATCGAGCCCGCAACCAGGGCATGTGCCCTGACAGGGAATCGAACCCCGATCGCCTGGATCCTAGGTCGATGCTCAACCGCTGAGCCACGCCCGACATTTCAATTGCCTAAAAATCTCCTTAGCAGATCCATAATTACATATACATATTTTCTATTTCATGGATGACCTTTCTGTCAGTTCTTTTCTACTACTACATTCATGGCTTGCCATTTTTTTCTAGACTCCAGTAGCTATTTCCTCACTCATTTTTTGGCCTCTACTCACAATGTTTTTCTTTTTAATATAGATTTTTGATAAGTGTCCTTAGCTCTTTCATAGCCTTTGCCTGCCATCCAGTTCTCAAAGTAATGCCACATCTTAGGTTTTGCATGTGTGCGTGACACCCATGAAAATAGTGTCCTATTTTCAGTAAGAGAGTCTTTGGGACCTGCACAGTGGAAGGGAGACTCCTTAAGTCCCTAGTTCATTACCATATCAGGAGAGAAAGCATGACAGGAATAAATTTTATATAGGAGAACGTGATTTATGTTTTCTCAAGAGATTAAGGTGAAGGTGTTATTAGGGAAGGGATAAGTTGGGAAAACTAAGTTTATGGGAAAGTTCAGATGTTAGCATTGAAGAGAGAATTTGATATAGAACAAGAGAGGAATTCATGGTCTACATGGCTTAATAGGCTCTTATTACATAACATATGTCACATTTTAATTTTTTAGTAAATTACAATTTGAGATACCAAAATGCAATATTTTTCAAATAGGTGTCATAATCTGTTGAGAAATTTCACCCTGAAGAATTAATTGTATATAACAAAATAATTCTCATATATTATTTGAAGTACATCGCTTCTTAAATAAAACATTAACAATCATTAAAAACAACACACATGTGTGATTGTCTAAGTATAATATTGTTTCAGCTGTGTTCCTAGTATGAATTTCTTTTAATAATATGACTTCTGATTTTGATGCCTCACATGGGAAGATTAGGAAAATGTTACCCTTTATATATACAGCTTTGTTCTTTTTTCTCAAGATTGCTTTGTCTATTTGTGGTCTTTTGTGGTTTCATATGAAGTATAGGATTGATTTTTCTATATCTGTAAAATATGCCATTGGAATTTTGATGAGGATTACATTAAATCTGTAGACGACTTTGGGCAGTATGGACATTTTAACAATAGTAATTCTTCTGATCCATTCTTATGATTCTTTCTTCTATTTGTCAAATCTGCAGTTCAAGCTCTATTGAAATTTTCATTCAGTCTTTGTATTCTTCAGTTCTAGGATTTCTATTTTTGTCCGTGATTTTTATTTCTCTGTTAAATTATTCATTTTATTCATGCATTGTTTTCCTAACTCTGTTTAGTTGTCTGTCTGTGTGCTCTTGTAGTTTTCTGAACTTCCTGACAAAGATTCTTCTGAATCCTTTCTCAGACAGTTCACAGATCTTCATTTCCTTAGGGTCACTTATGGAGCTTTTTTAGTTCCCTTTGGTGGTGTCGTGTTTACCTGATTCCTTGTGATCCTTTTATGGTTGTGTTGGTATCTATTCATTTCAGTAGGTGGTCTCTTCTTCCAGGCTTTATAGGTTCACTTCAGCAGGAAAAGGTTTCTACCACTCTGCTCAACTTGGGGTGCCGGGTGGATTAGCTGGTAATGTCCGTGGGAAGGCAGGGATTGCTATCAGGGCCTTTAGCTGAGTGAAGCCATTGCTTCTACTCTGAGGTAGGGAAGGAAGTGTCACTGACTGGGGTCAGTAGTTGGGTGGGCCTAATGGCTGAGCTCAGCACTCAGTTAGGGCCACTCATCAGGCAGGCTGTTGGTTGTCCTTCACCATCAGGTGGGGCTAATAACTGGGCTTTGCAATCACCTGTGGTTAGTTGGGGCCTCAGGCTGTGCTTTCTGACTTTGACGGTACCACTGGCTGACTCTGTGTTCACTCTGTATTCCTACAGAACCACAGGCAGGGCTTTGCAGTCAGATGGGGCCTATGGCTGTGCCCTAAAGTTGAGTGGGGGCCTCAGGACGATCTCCACCATTAGGTAGACTGTTGGCTGTTTTTGCTGTTGGGCCAGGTTGCTGGGCTCACTGGTTGGCCTGGGCTTCCAACTGTATAGTTGGCTGAGGTTGGAAACTGTGCTCCGTGATCCTGTGAGGTTGCCATCTGAGCAATCTGTTCAGGTCAAGCTGCAGGCTATGTTCCACCATTGGGTGGGGGTCACTGCCTGGGCTTGACCTATATAAGGCTGAAGGCTGTGTTCAGCAATCAGGCAGGGCCATAGGCTGGACTCCATTGCTGGGCAGGGTTGTAGGCTAAGCTTTGCAGTGGGCAGTACCATTGTCTGGGCCTGGAGGCTGCCCAGGGTCTCTGTTCAGGCTTCCTGGTTATATGGGCCCAGAGATTATGCTAAGTAGTTGGGCAGGGCGGCTGGCTTGGCTCCCTGCCTGAGCAGGGCTCTAGGATGGGTTCTCTGGGCAGGCTTCTTGCTGGGGAAGGACTGGAGGCTATGGTGGGGTTGCAATTTTAGGCCCTGGCCCAGGTCAGCCATAAAATGTGCAAAAGAAACAGTCTAGTAGGGGCAAAAAATTCTTACCCTCTGAACATTCATTCTCTCCAGGATTACTGAGAATTTGGGGAAATATTGCAAACAAGAAAATAGCCATAAATGTACAGAGATGGTCATGTAAGATTGTCTATCATCACATTTTGTAATATCAAAAATTTAGAAACCACCTAAAGACCCATTAATAGGGAATTGGTTAGAAACAATGAGACTCAGAAATTCCTATAACAGAATGTTATTTTTGGTCACTTTAATAAATAAAGTAAATTTGTTCAATAATAGTGATAACAATAATAATTTTATCAGTACCTAAAGTATATTAATTGCCTTCCAACTGCTAGGCAATGTGGTAAGTTCTTAACATTTCATATTTAATGCTCATGATAACTATATGAGGTAGATACAATCTCCATTTCACAGACAGGCAAGGGTTAGAAAGGTAAAATAATTTACCCAAAGTAACACAGTGCTGTGTGGAGGAAATGGTATGTATATTCAGATAGTCCAATTGCAAATATGATATACTTCACTGGTACTGATTGCATAGATGCAGCAACCCATAATAACTTAAGAAAGCAGCAAATTAAGGGCAACTCTGTATATTGCGAATCCACTTTGGGAAAAAGTGTGCGTGTGTTTAAAATGTGGAAGTATGTACAGCACAGGAGGTGGAAATGGAGAGAACCAAAATTACTGAGCCTTTGCTAGTCATAGGATTGAGATATGATTTCATACCTCTTTTTTCTTATCAGGAAAAAAATAAACATACTCTCTGGAAGAAGCGAAAGGGGAGCCTGAAGATACAAAGAAGTGTGCGGGGAGGCGGTTTATTCGTGCACAGCACACTTCTCTGCTTTGCAGCCCAGGAAGGGCTTCCCCAATCTGATCATCCTGCTGTGTGACAGATCTGCTGTCACAAGTTGCTTCCAGAAAAATTACATTTAGTCCCGAACAGGAGGCAGAGAGAGACATTGAGATTGCAGGATTGGTAATGGCTGAGAACATTTTTTTGATCTGCCAGGAGAAAGAAGAGTGGGATGGGGAGGGCGGGAGCTCATTTCCCCTCTCTCTCTCTCAACACTGAGGTGGTGGGAAGAGCCTGGGAGGAACTCGGGGCCCTGGCTGCACCGAGAGCCCGGCATTCCCAGCTCCACGTGCTCACCAAGCGGCTGCGGTGAAAGGGGCCTGGGAGCCCACCTGAGGCTGCAGGGGGACCGCACAGCTGCGGTGCGGGTGGAGGTCAGGATTCCGCTCCTGGAAGCCACCGAGTCCTTGAAAGGGGCTCGTGACTAGAGCCCAGCAGCCTGACGCGCCGCCGTCGGGCTGGAGGGAAACACGTACGAGGGAGTAATAAGCTTGTCAAAGGGACCAGAGCCAAGCATGCGTTCAGGCGGAGCTGAGACGTGAGCTCTGGGAGAGGGAAACGCAGTGAGCCGCGCCCACGGCAGGCGGCGTTGGCCACCGGATTCAGCTGTTTCAGGCGAATAGGTATCCCGCCCTGGAGGGGAAATAAAGCCACTCGCGGCAATTAAAACGCCCCAAAGAAAATCACCCCCGGATTGGAGACGAGAAGGTAGATCTTTCACTGGAAATATAAGTGGTGAAATATTCTGAAATAAATATATGTATTTTTAATCCTCACCTGAGGGTATTTTTTCCATTGCTTTTCAGAGAGAGTGGAGGGGGGGGCATCGATGTGAGAGGCACATTGGTTGGTTGCCTCCCGCACATGCCCCGAGCCCCCAGCCCGGATCGGGCGTGCAACCGAGGCCCATGCCCTTGGCCGGAATCGAACCTGAGACCCTTCAGTCCTCCGGCTGACGCTCTAACCACTGGGGAAACCGGCCAGGGTAAAGTAAATATATATATATATATTTTAATATATCTTTATTGATCTCAGAGAGAAGAAGGAGAGGGAGAGAGACAGAGATAGAAACATCAATGATGAGAGAGTCATTGATCGAGCCCACAACCCGGGCATGTGCCCTGACCAGGAATCGAACCCTGATCACCTGGATCCTAGGCTGACGCTCAACCACTGAGCCACGCCCGGCCGGGCTAAAGTAAATATTTTTAATACTGAATAATCAATTGTGCTGCGTTAGGTCAGATATGTTTGTTGTCTAATGGTTCGATTAAAAATCTTCTATTTTTGACAAAGAAAGAAAAGTATTTTTTTGACTACGGCAATAAAGTCATTAGTATATAGCTGAGCTATTACAATTACCACCAACGCATAGTAGTCATTAAAGCTTACCGAGTGTGTATAATGTGACAAGAAATATTCTAAGCACTTTATTCAGATCTGTTCATCTAGTCCTCGCAGAAAGCTTAAAAGGTAAGAAGTATAATTTGCTCCTGTTTGAAGAGAAAACACTGAGGTACATGTTAGTTCCGTAATTTATTGACGATCACACAGTTCATACATATTAGAGCCTGGGCAGTCTGGTCCCAGGATCTGGGCTCTGAGTCACCTCACTGGATAGTCCCAGTGAGACCAGGTAATTAATAGAGAATTAGGTGTTACCAACATACACTAGTCTCCTGATAATAGCCAAATATTAGAAGTAGCTCTAAAATAAATAACTATGATAGTTTAAAATGTGTCCACTGAAAGGTTAAGTTCTGTGGTGCTTGGGCAGGCTAAGTAGCCATCTCAGATGGTGAATAAAAAAATTGAATTTATTTAAGGGAAAGGGGTTGGGGGGTGGGGATATCCAAAGGGAAGGGCTACACAGCACTGAGTCAAAGGGCATTGGGACCCTGATGGCAGCAAAAATACACTTGGGACAGTGAAACAAGGAAGATTATAGAAGAAGCAACAGGAGAGCCCAGGCTGGGCTGCTCTGGCTCACCGAGGAGTCAGAGAGACAAGGGGGCCTTGGAGACAGGTTCAGGGGGTAAGCCCGGGATGAGCTGTCACTGCCCATTGCTCCCCTGGCTGTAAGTCTCGCGGGGTCCCCTCAGAGGGAAGGAGGGGGAAGGAGATGGTGCTGGTGTGCTCCCCTGGTGAGGAGCAGGAGCTGAGTCCTTTGTCCTGAGCATATTTAGCTCTTTCTTACAAGTGGAAACCTTAGGGTAGGTCTCAGGGGAGTGTCTCAATAAAATATTCATCAGCTTTCCAGATGTGCTTTCAGGGTCGTGGTCTCCACTGATTGGTCAGTGCTGGGGGCGGGGGTGTTATTAGTCAATGCAGCTGGTCTTGAGGCAGCCATGGGGCCACTTGTCTGGTTTTGCTGCTTTTCTGGGCCTGGAGCTGAAAAACAACTGAGGCCTAGATGTTATCTCTAGGGAGGATATGCTAGGGGAGGAAAGGTTACCCTGGGAGCAAGATTCGTATTTTCCCAGTTTTTCCCAGAGGCTTCCAAGGCTTTTTGTACCTGGCCCATCGTCCTTGTTCTGCTTTTGTCTGTCTAACATCCACAAATTCTTTAATACTCCTTTCAAGAGGTGGAGCCTAACCACGTCCTAGCCTGTGGGCTGGCTTTAGTCATCTGCTTCTTATGGAAAGATACAAAAAGAGACTTAGGAGACTAGGCCATAAGAGACAGTATGTCTCTGCCTTCTTCTCTCTTGGATCTTTCTCTCTCTGGGAGAAGCCAGATGAAATGTTTTGAGGACTCTCAAGCAGGCTACGGAGAGGTTCATGTGTGAGGACACCTGAGACCTTCTGCTAGCAGCTATGTAAATAAATCATCTTGGGAGCGGTTCCTACCATCCCAATGAATCCTTCAGGTGACCAAAGCCCATACCAACACCCTGACTGCAGCTTAACGAGACACCACCTTGCTAATCTGCTCTTGCATCCCTGAACTAGAGAAACCCTGAACTAATAAATGTTTATGGCTTTTAACCACTAGGTTTTGTGATAAATTGCCATGCACTTGACAACAAATACAGTACTTATGTAAAAGAATTTTTAAGTCATTTAACATTTTTTAGTTACAAAATTTATAATGAAATAAATTACATGTAACTTGTTCATAAACTAAAATCCTTGAATTCAGACATTTTACTTAGAAAATAAATCAGAATGCTCTGAAAATTCAGGAATATATTTTACAGAAAGAGGCATAATAAATCTTATTTGATTAAAGTATTTCATCAAAATTACTTATAAAAGAAAATAATTTTTGAAGTATACTATACATTTATCTTTTGTTTGTACGTGCATTTTTAACTTTTTAAAAAAGGATGAGTTGCTGTTTTATGTTTTTCAGTCCCATATAACTATGAGGATGAAGAGTCTGCATATGAATTTATAGCAATCTAGGTGGTAGGCATCCAGCTTGATTTTTTATTTATAGTGTTTATACCCACCTGCATATGTTTTTCTGGGATATTCTACTGGGACCTGCTTGCTTACTGTTATTTACATTGTATCTTTCTCTCAGGAAATAAAGTACTAAACAAACTTTGAATTACCTTTATAGCTGCCTTTCACTCTGTCCCTTAGGAGACACTCCTCTTAATCCCTAGTTTAGAGCTAAAGGTCGAAGTCCTGAGGAAGTAAATGCCCAAAATGAGGCAATTTAGATCTCCACATTTCCACAGGACACATGGTTGCCCGAATATAAAATTAGCAACCTTAAACTTTTCAGTAATGCTGCATTCCTGGAAGGAGACCAACTCCTGTAGTATTTGGAGTGCTTGCCATATAATAGGCACTCTAGGAATAATTTGTTGACCTTTCAATGAATTATTTCTTTATTTTCCCGCACTCCTGCAAGAGTCGCTTCTGTTCCTGTATTAATTTTAGAAGTAAAGAAGCTGAGTCATAGAAAAGTTGTTTTGTCCAAGGACAGACAACTAGTAAGTGGAGGACTATAGAATTAAAGGGGAAAAAATCATTTTTTGATGAAAATTCGCTGTGACTTTCATTATCTTTATTTGGAAAAATCACTCTTTTGGAAGAATGTTTTGAATTATGAGAACTGCTTTCTCGAATGTTCTCTCACATTTTAAATGTCCATAGATACTTGCATATGGATTGTATTACTCAGGAAAGAAACCCCTCAAAGCCAGCACCACCTGCTAGCTTGAAAAAGGAGAAGGGTGCCCTGGATGCTGTGTCTCAGTTGGTTGGAGCATCATCCCATGCACCAAAAGGTGGTGGGTTCGAATCCCAATTAGGGCACATACGCAGGTTTTGGGTTTGATCCCCGATTGGGGTGTGTGCAGGAGGCAACTGATGGATATTTCTTTCTCTATTTCTCTCTTTCTTCCCCTCCTCCTCTTTCTCTTCCTTCTTCTCTTGAAAATCAATTTTTAAAAAAAGGAAAGGAGGAGGACCTCAGGCTCTAATTCTGCCCCCACCCCGCCCACCCTGCCTCACTGACTTCCTAAGAGACCCTGCAGCCCACTTAACCTCTCTGCATCTCCATTTTCTTCATCTGTACTATTAGGATGCTAACAAGTGCTGAGCTTCCTTATAGGATTGCTGGGAGGGGCAATGGATAAAAATCCTTGAAAGGACTCTGCACACATGGCATCCAACATAAATGTTAAACCCCAACTAGTTATTGAAGTTTCTGGTCCTTTGCCTGGTGTTGCTGTGGCCTACATGATTTTGGATTTTAAAGAACAACCTGAGTTTCTTTTCAAAGAAAGTGTTGCTTTCTTATGGTTTTACCAGCATGGAGTATGACAAACAGATGTATTAAGGTGTACTGCATTTAAATATCATCATCCTAGGAAACATTATGATCACATTAAGCACAAGCCTGTGTCTATGTTTTTTGGTGTGTTGATTTTAAGATACTTGTACAATAGGTGTCAAATTAACACATGTATCAAGGCCATTGCCACGATAACAAGGGGTTTTGCTGTGAATGAAGAGTAGCAGGTTATAATCTCTTACTAATTATGTCTAAGGATTATATAGCTACCCTGGGGCCCCCGTATCTTACCCTGTTTGGCAAATTACTTATCTATTGTGCTAAGAATGCTAGGAAATTTCCCCTGCTGGTGAGCCTAGGGAGACCTTAATTAAAGTCAATTGAGCTTGTTGTCTGTGTGTCTTTGATATTAAAGGAAATATACTGATGATTTCCCTTTGGAGGCAGTATCTATGCTGCTTCCCACTGCCATTTCAATATTGAATTTTCCTGATGTTCGAGGAGGCCACCAACGCCTTCTTTAGAAAGTCCGTCCATAGTAATCTTTCCCTCTGTAACTAAGAAACTCAAGAGATTTGGAGGGGAAAAAACTAAGTGAACCTAAGTGGTCTTTGGAAGTGTGAGTTTAAGCTGTACTTTATTTTTGCATTGCCTTTTCTCCTTCCCTTCAAAGCATGGCAAAAGACTTAATTCATATTTTGCCCAAGTCCTAGATGTGGTTACTCTGTGGAGAGTGAATTTTGGCAGGGACAGAGAGGAAGTGAGGAGACCAATGAGGGGACTCTGGCAGTCATGCGGATGAGATGCAATGGAGGTTTGTCCTGGACTAGAGAAGGTCCTTAAGCCTTTTGTATTTCATGTTCATCATTTACAAAATGTGAGCACATTTGCAAGGTGTTTTATCTTCCTAAAATAAAAGGATTAAAATATCATTTCTTAATGGTTATATAGTTTGAAGACTTTCATTTATTAATTCATCTAACAAATAGTTGTTGGGTATTTTGCTAATTGCTGAGGATACAGTAGTGAACAGATACTTTCCTGGTCCTGATGGAGCTTACACTCTAGTGGGGGATACGGATATTTGAGAATTAAACTAATAGATGTAAAATCTGTAGTTGTGGCAAGAGTTCTATAGGAAAAAAACAGAAAAAGTAACATAAGGAGTCTATTCAAGAATGAGTTCTCCACAAAGGCCTATTTAAAGAAATGATATTTGATATAAAATAGAAAGTGGGAAGGAACAGTTCAGAAAGGGAACAGCGTATACAAAAGTTAAAGGATGAGCCCTAGTGGGTTTGGCTCAGTGGTTAGAGCATCAGCCTGGGGACTGAAGGGTCCCAGGTTTGATTCCAGCCAAGGGCATGTACCTCGATTACAAGTTCAATCCCTGGTCCTGGTTGGTACATGAACAGGAGGCAACCAATCGATGTGTCTCCCTCACATTGATGCTTCTTTCTCTCTCTCTCCCTTCTACTCTCTCAGAAAAGCAATGGAAAAATATCCTTGGGTGAAGATTTAAAAAAAAAAAAGTTCAAGGATGGGAAGGAGTCAGTGCCTCAGAGGGGAAAAATAAAGAATGTCAGGGTGTCTGGGGCAGAGTGAATTCAGGGAAGAGCAAGGGGCAAAGATGGGGAGTCCAACTAGATCCTGATTATGCAGGTACTTGTAGGCTAGTAAGGGATTTTTACAGCAAGTGCAATGGAAACTCATTAGAAAGTTTTGAATGTGATCTTCTTTACATTTTTAAAATATTACTCTGGCTACTCTTTAGAGAATGGATTTGAGCAGGAGAAGAGTGCAACGGTTCTAGAAGAGGCCTGGAAAAGGTCTGATGATGTCGAGCACTACGGTCGTGGGGGCGGCCTGGAAGAGGAAGCACATGGTGAACCATGCTTGGCATATTACGCATATGTGTTTTCTGGCTTAAAGAATTCGATGTTGAAAAGTTTTTGTTTTGTTTATAAGTGCATTGGGAAAGATTGGAGAAGAGCTATTGCATGCCGGAGGAAGAATGAATGATTGAATGGCATCTATGTGGAAATTTCAAAGGCAGCTTTGATAGACAAGTTGGGAACTCAAGGAAGAGATTAGGTAGAGATGTAAATTTGGGCGTCATCTCACAGAGGCGCTGTGAAACTCAGTGCGAAGCAATGACGTGGCCCAGGGCTGGATGCAGAGAGAGCAGTGAAGGGGTGTAGGGAACCTCTGAGTAAATTAAAGTTTCTGCTCTAAGAAGACAGAACGAGAAACGGACCAAAAAAGCCAAGAAGGGGCGCACAGAGCGAGGGCCACAAACTAAAAGAGTGTCATAACATGTACTTAAGAAAAAAGTATGTAATGAAATGTGTCGAGTAAAAGGAGGGGCCGGCCAAGGTAAGCACTACAGATATGCTTTAGGTTTGACAAACCCATGGTTGCCTTTGGCCAGATTATGTTGCAATGGATTTATAGGGACAAAACCCTGTAACGGCAGGGAAAGAGATGAAGAAAGCAGGTCCCAGGCTACTCACTTCTGCTTCTACTAACTGCTCCCAGCGCAGTGCTCCCTTCGGCGTCCTGCGTGAGTCACTGCAGCGCATGAAATGACCCCGATCTCCTTCCACCCCCTTAGAGGTGCCCGGGGATTAGGGTCCTTTCCTTCTTCTGTTTCCTTTTGTTGCAAGATTCTGTTTGCTCAGTTTTGGTTCTCTCTCTCCTCACAGACAGGATGAGAAGCATCGGGCGAGGCCAGGGAAAAACGCTTTGTCGCAGGCCATCTGTGCGACATGCTGTCACAAGGCACGTGTGTATGGGAAACGCAGGAAGGTGCCACCTTTCAAGAAAGGCCTGGCTCGGCGAAGGGAAGGTGAGTCAGTGGACAAGTGTGGCTGTCAGCCGCTCAGGGTGTGCCTCGCTCCACGCTGACTGACAGCGGGGCACAGAAAGGCCAGGTTATTTGGGCCTAAAGCAGGACAGCCCTCGCGGGCAATCCTTGTTTGAGAGCGTCTGGCTGGGCTGGCTGAGGCTGTCGGACCTGCGTGGCACTTCTACTTACCCTTCTTCCCATTCTTGCTTTTCTACCCCCACCTGCCTTTCTCAAGATGTTTCTTCCCGATCCCTAATAAACATCTTTCACCCCAAACTTCTCAGTGCCTGCTGACAGAAAACAGTGGACGTGGAAAGGGTGACTTCTTGCACACTCTGATAATTTTTGTTTCCTCCCATGAATTAAAATATATTCAAAACTGAAAAAAGAAGAAAATAATCTTGTGGACACTAGGGATATCTCTGTTTGATCTCTTTTCCTTTGTGCATTGTTTATGTATTTGAGGATATATTGGATACTGGCATGCACATATGGTTAAGCATCCTCATTTATCACCTAAAATCATAACATAAATGCTTCATGCATTTATTACACACTTGGATGTAAAAGTGTCAATTAATTATGGAAGCTTCTGGGTGCCGAGTCCAAGCTTATTTAATACTTTATAATAAATCTGGAGCAAGGAATATAATGTGAAATATAAAGCAATTTAATAGAGCTCTTCTTCAAACAGACATAATGCATTAGTAGATTTCAAACATGTGAGTGCCAAGAGGAAAAAGTGCAAGATTTCAGTGAGACAAATGTAAAGTGATGCACCTGGAAATAATTGCTTCAAATTTCTCAACCCATCAGTCAGAGTGATCTAGTTAAAATGTGATTCAGATCATATTATTTGGCTACCCTAAGTTCTCTAGCAGCTACCCAAGTCATTTAGAATAAATTCCAGTATCCTTATAATTTCCTGCAAGACCCACCATAATGTGGTTTCTGATTACTTCTCACATATCATCTTTTCCTGCTTTCCACAGTGCACCATTCACTGGCCTTGCTGATGGTCAACACATGTGCATATTCCCGCTGCCGGACCTTTGCACTGGCTGTTTCCTCTGTGTGCTATGTTCTCCCCACTGATGTCCACAGGGCCCATAGCCTCATCTCTTTCAAACCTCATGTCATTGAGGCTTTCCCTTGAAAACTTACTTAAAATCGCAGCTCCTATCCCTGCCATTCCCTGTTCCATTTTCTTCTAAATTGTTTTCAGTTCCATTTACTGTCCTCTAACATACCATTTTTCTAGCTAGAAATGAGGGCAGATAAATTTGTTTGTTTTGTTAATTGCTATATCCCTGCACCTGAACAAATGTCTGACACACAGTAGGTATCAAATAAATGTTTTTTAGATGATTAAATAAATTTATGTGGTTAGAATAAAAAATGCAACCTCTTTTGTCTTTAGAAGCTTTAAATAGCAACAATTTAAATCCCCACAAGTAAGGATGTGTCTGTAAGGATTCCGATCAATAGCGTTCTAATTTCTAGATAGGTGTCTTTTTAAAAAAATATGATTTATAGAGGCAATCCAAAAACAGTATCTCCTTTTAGAATTTAGGAAATAAAGCATTTTTTATGTACAATATGGTAATGTGCACCATGCTTCTTAAGATCATTCACATTTTTAAGAAAATATGAGTAAGTAAATTCATTAGAACTTTCATTAAAGGAATTTTGCCAATAGGTCTGATTAATCAAGTATCCTTGGGCTAGAGAAGATGTAAAACAATTTTCTAAGGAGAGTATTGATTTTTGCATGCAGGTTCTACCTTTGTAACTTCCAAGAAAAGGGGGAGAATCTCTAATCATAAATTCGGTGTTGTCAGGCTCCTCAGCTTTCCTCTGAAATAAGTAGTATTGCATTGAGATTGGTTGTCTTTAAAGCTTATGAACCTTTATTTTACTGGTAACTCAAAATAGACACATTCTAGATTAATATGTTCTCCAACATAGTTTAACTCTCTACCAACAGAGGTTTATCAAGACTGAGCTAAGCAAAGGAACTCTTGAAGAATAAACTACCCATTTGGTTAGACCTTCTAAAATGAGTTCTTGAAACAAGCCGTAGCAACAGGGAGCTGAGGGCCCTGATGGTGTTGTATTGCCCGTCTCCACCTCATGTCACCTTCCCGAGTACCTAGGCTGCTATGGAGGATGTTTAGAAAGAGTATTCTGAAACTTCTGTTTATTTGGAAGATGTTGTTGAGGGAAACTCTCTTACACTATTAATAGTTGTATATCTCATGAGTAAATGGTTCTCTTTTCTTTTGTAGACACTGAGAATTATATAACAGATACAAATCTCTCATAATATCATTGATGTCATAGGTGCTAGGAAGTTATTTTGAGAAGCATTAATTGGAGTGTCAGGGATTGGCAAGAAAAACAAAAACCATGCCAGGTATTCCTAAGAGTAAGGATTTTAATACAGAGAACTAGCATTTTGCATAGTTCCTGGCAGGCTTGGGGCACAAAGCTGTAGGTGTAGGACACAAAGAGGTGGGGGATATAGACAAACTCACCGGGAAGCCTTGCTAAACCTCAGGCATCTCTGCAGCTTCCAGCCTTAGCTGGTTCCCAGAGCTGGTGCCCAGGTGTCTACCTGCAGTGGCCTCAGAGGTGTCTCTCTCTGTCTTCTACCTTCCAAATTTCATATAAGCAGAACCCTACGGGGAAACAGGCAGTGGAGAGACCAGTGGACAACAAGCACAGAACACAGGCAAGCACTAGGTTACTTATAAACTCCGTGGTTTATGAAAACACATATGGCAAGAAAATGACACTAGAAGCAGTATGCAAGTCAGATGATAAAAACTCACTGACCACACCGTCTGCCCACCTCCCTTTAGGATGGGACAACTCATCACGTTATTCTCCTGGCACATGTGAGCTGCTGCAGGACTTCACCTTACTCAGGGAACCAGGCTGTCAGCACATCTAGATAACCTAATTACAGCTGTATTTTTATTTGTTTATATTCTGGCTGGTGCTTGAGTAAATTTTTTGTATGCAGACCAGAGTTGGCACTTATTCTTAACATTTAAACCCTTTCCAACTTCAGCATCTATACTGTACAAATCCATCTATTGCCAGGAAATTGATTGGGTGGAATTTTCCCATCACTAGTGGGAGTGGGGTTCTTGCAATATCTTGAGAAAAAGAATATTCTAAGATTCACGCCAGACAATGAGTGGTTTTTATTTGTGTAGAGTTACATCCCCTAGTTTCTAGAGTCCCATGTCCCTTAAATCGGTCCTGGAAAAGGCACAGCTGGGGCTTTAGCAGAGCTAAAAGCCAAGCCAGCGTCCAGTTTCCGTTTCATGGTGGAGCTGCATCCACGGCAGCATCAGGCTAGATTCAGTCCATCGGGCCATTGTGTGGGTCCGATGCAGAGCATGAGAGCCCCCAGCCAGGTATGTAGAGGGCCAAGAGCATCGAGAGAGAGAATTCTCTTTGTTCAGGAGTTTAAATATTAAATCTTCCCATGCTTGCAGTGGCCATGCCCATTCTGGCCTATAACTAGTTCCCAGGTATGATTAACAGACAAGTACCTCCACACATCACCCAGGCATGTGTCTAAATTGCAGCTCCCCTTTGCTCTTTTCCAGTTATTAATTAATAACCAAGTTATCATAACCATGGTATCATAACCTTGCAGAACAATATTTTTAGTCATCCAATAAAAGGCATTGCTCGACTGTAAGTATTATTGTATATCTCCCAAAACTGCAATTTGCTTTGGGAATTTTTCACAAAACTACAGTAGGTTGAACCAGAAAAAAATTAAAAAGTTTGATAGCCATCTCCCCAATTAAAAATTTAGATCAAAATTATTGTTTATACATAGCAAAGCTGTTCATTCCCTTATTCTCTGGCCAGTTTTATAACCCTATGATTTTGCTTCTAAAATTAATTCCCACTCTCTTATTTTATTTATATATATTATTGTAAACTACCTGCATTCTTTCTGGGATAAAGGTAATAAATGTAGAAACAAACACAAACATCTTTCATTTACTTGAAAATAAATGGAATTCTATTCAAACAATTTTTGCTTTTTAAGAGATCATTTTAGAATAATCTCTCATGAGGGGAACAAGGAAAATGTTTTCTCACTTTTTGCTGAGATGAATTTTTTTAAATCCCCATCCGGCTAGGTGTGAAGTCCAGGCTGACTGCTATACATATTTATCATTAGAATTTTTTACAAAAAGTTTCAAATAAGTAAATAGGGTGTTAGTTTCACCTGAGTGCTGCGGTCTGTACACTGTGCTGGAGCACATGTTTTAAAAAGCTACTTGGAAAGGGTGGGCCTCTGTCCCAAAGAACATCAGAACCTGCGTGGTATCTCAGGGAACATCAAAACCTGCGTGATTTACCCCCTGAGGGAGAATCACATAGTGGCAAATGACAGATCAAAAAGTCAAGAATCCTACACTAGATTCAAGGTTTCATTAGGAAATGTCTGTTCTGTACTCAGTCTTGTAATGGCTCATCTGGAAATCATTTAATTATAGCAAACTGTCTCCTATAAAATAGAGATATTTCCGTATTCCCTGACTCAAAGAATCCTGTACCATGTTAAATGTATGGTGGAAAGAGTGTGTAATGGTGGAGTCAGAAGAAACTAATTTGAATTGTAACACTGTCCCTTACTAATTGTGACATTGGAGAAATTAGCCTTGGGGAACCAATTGTACCTTCTAAAATGAAATAAATTTCCTGTCCTAGTTAGTAATAGAGTATAAAACCTACCTGTCAAAGTTGTTAGGGGGATTAAATGAGATAATGCATTGAAAGAGCTATGAAAACTATAAATTCTATATGCATTTTTCGTTTAAGTAGCCAGGCTAAGAGGCAGAGAGAAACTTAGATGCTTTTGATGGACAGAGCTTGAAGGCACCATTGGCATGCTAACTGAATTCACTGAGGGGGAAAGAGGCACTCACAGGGTTACTCCAATAGCATAATCCAATCAAAACAGGTAACACTGCTTTAGTGCCACCTACCAAAGTGAAGCTGAACCCAGCAGGCCACCCGTTAGGTTCCATTAGCATCCTCATGCCCTTCCTAAATTGTTGAATTGGTTTGACAAGTTCTTGGCATGTTGGCATATTATAATTAAATTTTATTACATTAGAATCCATGAATTGTTCACAAAGAAAATCATTTCACTGTTCTGATGATAAGGACTTTATATTCCTAATGCTAATAAAATCAGTATGTATATATTTTTTAAGGCATGTGTATGTGTTTAGATGGATGAATGGGTAGATGATAGATAGATAGATAGATAGATAGATAGATAGATAGATAGATAGATAGATAGATAGATGATAGATAGATGATAGATAGATAGATGGTAGATAGATAGATAGATAGATGATAGATAGATAGATAGATAGATAGATAGATAGATAGATAGATAGATGATAGATGATAGATAGATAGATAGATAGATATATAGATAGATGATAGATAGATAGATAGATAGATGATAGATAGATAGATAGATGATAGATAGATAGATAGATAGGTAGATAGATAGATAGATAGATGATAGATAGATAGATAGATAGATAGATAGATAGATAGATAGATAGATAAATAGATAGATGATAGATAGATGATAGATAGATATAGATAGATAGATAGATGATAGATAGATAGATAGATAGATAGATAGATAGATAGATAGATAGATAGATGATAGATAGATAGATATAGATAGATAGATGATAGATAGATGATAGATAGATAGATAGATAGATAGATAGATAGATGACAGATAGATAGATGACAGATAGATAGATGACAGATAGATGATAGATAGATAGATGATAGATAGATAGATGATAGATAGATAGATAGATAGATAGATAGATAGATAGATAGATGATAGATAGATGATAGATAGATAGATGATAGATAGATAGATAGATGATAGATAGATAGATAGATAGATAGATAGATAGATAGATAGATAGATAGATGATAGATAGATAGATAGATAGATAGATAGATAGATAGATAGATAGATGATAGATGATAGATAGATAGATAGATAGATAGATAGATAGATAGATAGATAGGTGATAGATGATAGATAGATAGATAGATAGATAGATAGATAGATAGATAGATAGATAGGTGATAGATAGATAGGTGATAGATAGATAGATGATAGATGATGATAGATAGATAGATAGATAGATAGATAGATAGATAGATAGATGATAGATAGATGATAGATAGATGATAGATAGATAGATAGATAGATAGATAGATAGATAGATAGATAGATAGATAGATAGATAGATAGATAGATGATAGATAGATAGATAGATAGATGATAGATGATAGATAGATGATAGATAGATAGATGATAGATAGATAGATAGATGATAGATAGATAGATAGATAGATAGATGATAGATAGATAGATAGATAGATAGATGATAGATAGATAGATAGATAGGTGATAGATAGATAGATGATAGATGATGATAGATAGATAGATAGATAGATAGATAGATAGATAGATAGATAGATGATAGATAGATGATAGATAGATGATAGATAGATGATAGATAGATAGATAGATAGATAGATAGATAGATATAGATAGATAGATGATAGATGATAGATAGATAGATAGATAGATAGATAGATAGATAGATAGATAGATAGATAGATAGATGATAGATGATAGATAGATGATAGATAGATAGATGATAGATAGATAGATAGATGATAGATAGATAGATAGATAGATAGATAGATAGATAGATAGATGATAGATGATGATGATAGATAGATGATACATAGATAGATGGATGATAGATGATGATAGATGATAGATGATAGATAGATATAGATAGATGACAGATATATGATAGATAGATAGATAGATAGATAGATAGATAGATAGATAGATAGATAGATAGAGATAGATAGATAGATAGATAGATAGATAGAGATAGATAGATAGATAGATAGATAGATAGATAGATAGATAGATAGATAGATGATAGATAGATAGATAGATAGATAGACAGATAGATGATAGATAGATAGATGATAGTTAGTGATAGATAGATATATAACATAATTTTTCAGTTTGGAATTATACTATGTGTAGCAGACATTATCGATGAACAACAATATCTGGCCATCTTTCCTCACAGAAGATTGTACTTTTCAGTCTTCTTGTAACCAATGAAATGGTGGAGGCAATGAAACTCATGATTCTTCAGTCTCATTTTCCATTCTGTGGAAGAGACCTGGTGTAGGTAGTCAAGCCTGGAACCCCGAGTTACGGTATAGACATTTTGGAGAATTGCCCAGGCCTATAGTGGGCTTGGCATGAGCAAGCAAAATGTTTAAATGATGCCAGGTCACTAGATTTTAGAGTTGTTACTACAACATTATGTAACCTACCTGGACTGTTCCATAAAGTGTCACTGTATACAATTTATCCAAAAGTTATCAAATAACATAATTATTTATATATTTATTAATTGTATCTTTAAATTAAATTCACACTTGTAGATTATTTGTTCTGATTTATATTCCAACCATCAGTGTAGGAGAATCTGTACTTTTTTATATTGTTACCAGATCAACTTTTTCCAGTTGTTAGCTAAAATTTTCATTTGATTGCTGCTATAATTTGCTTTTTTACTAATTTGATGTTTGAATGTCAAAAATATTTTTTACCCATTTGTATGACTTACTAATGAAATCCTTGCCAACTCCCTTCATCTTAATTTTTTGATATATGTATCTATTTTTTCAGTGAGTTGGAAAATATTTATATTTAGAAAATGAATTCATTGTCTTCTCAAGATATGATGATGTTTGTAGGTTGCTTTTTACCTTTTGATTTTGATTTCCTGTATTTTAAGGTCCTGGTGATCTGTTTGTTTTTATTTTGTTTTCTTGTTTTGGTCCATATTTATCTCTGCAGAGTCCCTCTGTTCTATGTTCTCAGTCCGCAAATTTCCATTTTTCCTAATATTAATAGTAATTACTTCCAATAGTAATATGGTCAATATAAGGCACAATAGAATATAAAACACTTTTTACAAATATTCTTTGCACCTAGAGTACTAAACGCATTTCTGATTACTATACCTCAAGAATAAAATGCAGATTTAAAACATTCCAAATGGAAAAACTGATATCACACAGCAGTGGAATACTAGTTCCCAATGCCTGAAAACCCTCTATTTTGTTCATATAGTGGTCTGTCCTCTGTGGTTCTTCATATACTTTTTCATTTATTAATAAATATTTTTGAACATTTATCATGTATCAGAGACTGGTAAGCAGACCTGCACATATAGCTGTGCTTAAATTTTTGATTTTTTTAAATAGAAAGTCAGCTTTAGATGTAATGTTACTCTGGTATTTGGTATATGAATTTGAGAATTAAGAAATTTAACTCAACTGCTTTTTGCATAAAATATAACCACGGAACCCTGGCCAGCGTTGCTCAGTTGGTTGGAGCATCCTGCAGTGCACCAGAGGGTCTTAGGTTCAGTTCCCTGTCAGGGTGCATTCCCAGGTTGCAGGTTCAATTCCTGGTTGACCCCTGGTTGATCCCTGCCGATCCCTGGCTGGGGCGTGTACCACCAGAGGCAGATGATCACTATTTCTCTCTTACATCGATTTTTTTCTCTCTCCCTCTCCCTTCCTCTCTCTTAAAATTATATATGTGTATGTGTGTGTGTGTGTGTGTGTGTGTGTGTGTGTGTGTGTGTGTGTGTGTGTATTTGCAGCAGAGATGTTAAAGATGATACCAGGGAGCATACCAGTATATTTAACGGACTACACCTTTTTAGGTATAAGCAGAAATGAACTCCTTTTGTTTCTTACACTTCCCTCATGAGATATAGTAAAAAAATATCCTGTCTTCCCATTGGATGAAATCTCCAGCAAGTCCATAGTTTTTCTAGTCTCTTAGAAAATAAAAAAACATTCTTTACTTTTAATAATGAAAGTCCAGTTCAGGTTAATATAAAGGCTCTGAACTTCTTAAAAGATTTTCTGCCTCTTCCAGTGAGGGCCCAGCTCAGTGTTCAGTGGGGTGGGAGTGGGTGGGTGGATGGTTGTCTTCTCTCTTCCCTGCTCTACTTTGCCCCCAAATGACTAGCTGTGGAGTTTTACTCCTTCTGAGAAGATGGGGTAAAAGGGGCTATGAGAAAACAAGAAATGCTTATGTGACTAACATATTTGACCTGGCTATGGCAGAGGCACTCTTATTTGGTGTTTATTTTATGAACACTTGTGTATTTTCCTCAGACAGTCCCCACTGGGGCTCCCCTGATAGAGTACCCCTGATATCTGGCCAGTTGTGCCTTCCCCTCAACTCTTGAGTTTCTAGCTGGGTCAGATTGTCCCCCACAATGGCCCTCTTGGATTCAGTTCCATTTAAGATGATGCTTGGCTGACTCAAAACCACCTTCCCTTTTTTTAAAATATATTTTTATTGATTTTATTTTTTTAATGTATCTTTATTGTTGAAAGAATTACAGATGTGCCTTCCCCCTCCCCCCCATTGATGCCTTCTACCCCACACCCAACCCCCAGCCCCAGGCCTTCACCACACTATTGTCTGTGTCCATGGGTTATTTATTTATTTATTTTAAATATATATTTTTACTGACTTCAGAGAGAGAGGAAGGGAGAGGGAGAGAGAGAGATAGAAACATCAATGATGAGAGAGCCATTGATCGGCTGTCTCCTGCACACCGCCTGCCAGGGATGGAGCCCGAAACCCGGGCATGTGCCCTGACCGGGAATCAAACCACAATCTTCTGTATCATAGATCAATGTTCAACCGCTGAGCCACACGGGCCGGGCTCTATGGGTTGTTGTGTTTAGTTTGTCCCTATGAAAATTAAGCAGCATTCACTATGTAGCCTCAATTCCAGCAGGCACATATGAGCTGCTCTTTATGGTTCTCTTTAAGTCTTCGTCACTCCACTTACTGAGGCCAGGGGAAAGGAAAGTGCTTCTGTTTCACACAGAGGGTGGAGGCTGTGATGATCTCCTTGGCGTGCTCCCTCCAACCCTTACCCTCCATACCATAACAGTGCTGATAAAAAATGCTGGCAATCTCAAAATTGGTCACTTGCTTTAAGAAGTGAGGTCCTTGGGAGCTATTGT
The DNA here is from genome assembly GCF_054644295.1 of Miniopterus natalensis. Lineage (NCBI taxonomy): Eukaryota > Metazoa > Chordata > Mammalia > Chiroptera > Miniopteridae > Miniopterus > Miniopterus natalensis. Next base: position 135,299,225 of record NC_142082.1, on the reverse strand, counting down.
GTTGCCTTGAGCTTTCAGCTATGGCTGGGACAGAAGGAGACCCATTCTAACAACCTGTTATATTACAAGTAACTGTATGCTAATTAATTGAAAACTTAGAAAAACTGAAAATTTTTTAAAACAATGTAGCTTATTAAAAAAAACTCAAGAAAAAGTAAAAAAAGAAAAAGAAAAAGGAATAGGCCTGATCATTAAAGAAACTAAATGAGTCCTCACAAATTTAACCTGCTCCCTCAAAAGTGAAACAAGCAAACAGAAACCACAGTAGAAAAATACCTCAATATCATTACGTGGGTTCCAAATTTTAATGGAGATTCTAACACCTGAAGGAAGACCAGAAAAAGAAATAAAGTCTTTGAGGATTCAAAAGTAAGAAAAAAGTTATCATTATTAAAAAATAATTTTATATAAATTTTACATAGGAAATTGCAGAGAATGTGCAGAAAAGTGATGAGTACTTGTGAGCCTAACGATATTCAGAAATCAGTCTCATTCTCATAGATGGGCATAAATAGTTTGAAACATAATTTAAGAAAAGAGGCTTAATGTGGCTAGAAATAAAACTACCAAAATATATGGAAGAACTTTTTGAAGAATTTTACAGAATTTTGTTGAAATATATTAAAGGGCACTTAAGTAACAGGAGAGAGACATCAGATTTATGTATCAGAGTTGCTGTTACAAAGATGTCAATTATTTGGTAAAATACTAGGACAATTATGAATGAGTTCACATGGGTGCTTGTGATATGGAATTTATACCTCAAAATTTTCCATATTGGTATCACTGGAAAATTTTTGCATGCCACCAAGGGTAAGCATACTACTATTTCAAGACTACTGCCCTAAAGAAATTTTTATATTTGAAGAAAAGAAGACTTATGCCAGAATTGTTATAGCAGCATCATTTGTAATAAAAAAAATAAGTGAAAAGGACTAAACATTCATCAATAGTAAAATAAATGTTATACATATGTCATGGAATACTAATCATTGGTGAAAATGAACTAATTAGAGTTACATGTTTCAATGTGTGGGTAAATCTCACATGGTCAAAGAAGGCAATTTACAGAAAAATATATATAGCATGCAATTATTCATGTAAAAGCAATAATAAATTTACATGTGTGTGCATATATAAAGGTATATGTATGTACACTTTAAAATCGAAAACATTCACAGTGATGATAACTATGAAATATTAGATAGTAATTGTTTCTAGTGCTGGGCAGGTGGGAAGGGGGAAAAATGTGATTTAGGTTATTTCTAACAGTAACCATGAAATGTAATGGAAGTTTTAGTTTGTTTCCCCCTTTTGTAAAATAATACTCTTTTCGGATCAAAGTAAATCCTATTATACATTCAACTCATTTAGTAAATTTCATAATTTTATCTTTGTTCTTCAAAAGCAAGAACAGAAATCTGCCTGTACCCTATATAGGGGCGCAAAAGACTGTACCTTGAATTTAGGAAAGGATAACTTTATTTTCTGCTTCGTGCAGTGAACAAACTTCAGCAATATTTTTTAAAAGATCCACCAAAAAGGTAATTTATTAAATAGCAACAGAAACATTTCTTATTCCGTGGCCTAAATATTAGCACCTTTATGTTCTTTCATTGGTCCCCTATCTGTACCATGATGAAATGAAGCATATGACACAAGGAATCAAGGGATGGATGTGGAAGATTCCCAGCTAGCTAAGATGTTACAAACAAAACAGAAGAGCATCGACGAAACACAGCTAGGCATCTCAGAGGTAGCAGATGAAGAGAATTTTTTTCTAGTTATCAGTCGCCTATTTAAAAGCGACCCCTAAAGGGAAACTGAATTCATGCTCTTTTCTTGTCATAATTAGTATTTCTTGAATGTTTTCTTTTCTTCACATCTTGAATTTCAATGCCACACGAAAGAATAATGGAAAAATCATTTGATGAAGCCAAAGATTGCATTTAATTTTAGTGTGTGTTAATTGGGTTTATTAAAAATTAGCATTTTGAATTTCTAATTCTCTTTCTGGTGTCACTCATTTTCTCATGTATCATGTTACAATTAAATTTGCATAAGGGTAAATTTTATTTGTCTCTGTTGCTGAAACACTGAAAATGTGCACAACAAATGCAGGGTATTTCTATATATGTGTGTAGAAAATAAAACATTCCTTAATTGTAAACGTGGTGCTGCAATTGTAATTACCATTGCTCAGTAACAGCATGTCTCTGAGTGACAATGGGAATTAGCTGAATAATTAGTACATGAGCTTCTGCTTGCAATATTTTCTCAGTGTAGTTCTGATCCCTAGGTGGCTTAGGTGAAGACATTTGAGCCAAATACTGATCCTGCTCCATAAATCGTCAATGTAATCAGTCTAAGACCAACAACAGCCCACAATTAATCACATACTAATTGGATCATTCATTCAATGTCAATACATTAGAACCTGCCTTCACAGCATTCAGGAAAACTGTTTACCAGACCTAAATTTCTCTAGAGAAATCAAACACTGTACAATTAACAGTAAAAAGATAAAATGTTTGGTCTGGGGTTTAATTCGAAATGTACCACATCTAAAGTACCCATGTTGGCTTCTTCTATGGCCTAATTCTGCTGATATCCCAGAGTTATCTTTCAGACAAGTAGGTTTTGCAGCATCCCCTCACTGGCATCAGCATCCCTGCACCTGGGTCAGAAACAAATGGTGGAGGTGGGCAATCTTCAATCAGCATTCTGATATTCTTTATTCTAGAAGCTTCAGCCATCAAGCAAAATTACTATAGAAAAATGATAAATTTATTTTCATTTCTTTCTAGAATCTGATGTACATTATGCTTTCCAGTACCTTCTTTCTACCAACATAATTTGACATTTGGATAGAGTAATTTTTTAAAATTTATTTTTTATTGAATTTATTGGGGTGACAATGATTAATAAAATTATATAGGTTTCAGGTGTATAATTCTATAATACATCATCTGTGTATTGTACTGTGTGTCCACCACCCCAAGTCAAGTCTCCTACCATCACCATTTATCCCCCTTTTACTCTTTTCTACCTCTCTCACCCCTCTGTTCCTCTGGTAATTACCATGCTCTTGTCTGTGTCTAAGAGATTTTTATTTTTTATTGCTAATCCCTTCCCCCTTTTTATCCTGGATAGAGTAAGTTTTTATCACAAAACCTGAGATTAGAAATGCTGTTTTAATGGTTTATTAAGCACAATTGTATTATATTCAGGTGTGGCCATTGGACTGCTTGTTCTATATAGGTTAATATAGGTGGCTTTTCCTTTGGTCTACTTCCAACCAAGTATTTATGTTAAAGTTTTTTCTTTCACACTACCACTGTTCCTTTGGGAATCAAACAACACATCCCTATTTAGTATTTAGGGGAGGAGGTTAGTGAGTGTCCTGGTATCATATGACATGGCTGTGCCATTGGGGCCAATGTGCATGGACACTCGGTGTTCTTGGGGCAAGGGTCATCGACCTTGTCTGAGTAAAAAGCAAGTGACAATTTAAAGGAGGCTTTCTGTAAACAGTAGTAGAGATGAGCTGACATATCTTCCCAAAAGGCAAAAAGACTGAAGATGTTAAGGTAATTTCTTTCAAAACTTGGAAGTAAGATAAAAAATTAATTATGTCCTTTTAATGGCATATTGGAGTATTATCTGATGAGTCTGCCTGGAGTCATCTGACTATTTAGGAACTTGTAACTTTGACTTACTGTTATTGTGTACTGATTAGGGCCCAAAGACTAAAAAATTAGATGTTCCTTAGGAAAATGAGAAATTACAATTGATTTTTTGCCCAGTAAAGATGCAAATGTAAAAGTGTATATATACCCAAATGTTATAGCTTTATTGCCTTTTAAGCAGTGTTATATCTAATTTAGTCATCTCATTTCAGCATCTTTCTTTAATTGACTGTATAAACATCTGTCTCTCAAGGCTTTTTGAACTAGCTTTGTCATCTTGCTAATCCCAACATTAATAAGTTAAATAATTCCCTGACATAAGATCACTACATATTTATATAGAATTAGATGTTTCTTAAAATTATATTAGGAAATGTTTTAGGCTCAGAGAAAAGTTACAAAAACTCCAGAGTTCCCATTTACCCTACATCTAGAACCCTCTAGTAATAACATTACATATAACCATAGTACAATAGTCAAAACCAGGACATTAATATTAGTGTACAAATACTATTAACTATAGACCATGTTCATATTTCATTAGTTTTTTTACATGCAGTCTCTTGTGTGTGTTCTATGAAATTTTATCACACATCCATATTTATGCAACCACTGCCATATTTAGAATAAAAAAAAATGTTTCATCCCCACAAAGGAACTGCCTCATAGCACCACTGATCTGTTCTCCATCACTACAATTTTGTTCTTTTCAGAATGTTATATAGATGAAATCATTCCATATGTATTCTTTTGAGATTGGCTTTTTTCACTCAGCATAATTCCCTTTGGAATTTATCCAACTTATAGCAGGCATCAATAGTATGTTTCATTTTATTGTTGAGTAGTATTCTGTTCAAATAATGTACCGTAGTTCGTTTATCTATTTACCCATTGATGTATATTTGGGTTGTTTCCAATTTTTTACTATTACTATAAATAAGGTTGTTATATCCATGTATGCATGTGCAGGTATTTGCAGGAACTGAAGTTCTTATTTCTCCAAGTTAAATACTCACTAGTGGGATTTCTGGAAATCTGATAAGCGTATGTTTCACTTTATAAGAAACTGCCAGAATGTTTTCTGGAGTGCTTGAATGGTTTTACATTCCACAAGCAACGGACCAGAGAGTCAGCTGCTCCCCATTCTCACCAGCAAGGAACAGTCAGCAGCTCATATCTCAGCAAATCTAGCAGCTGTAAACTGACATCCAAGTGGGGTTTCACGTTACATCCAATTAAAGGTTAATGATGTCGGACATCTTTTTGTGTACTTATCTAATCTATACATAGAGAAGAGTTTGATTAAGTGATTGCCTGTTTTTTAATTAGGTTGCTTGTGTTCTGACTTACGTTTTGAGATTCCTTTCTATATTCTGGATTTATGGGCTTTTGAGCCCATCCAATGAATTTTAAAATTTCGGTTATTTTTCGACTCAAAATCTGTCTTTGGCTCTTCTTTTTATCTCCTGTTTCTTTGCTGAGACTATTTTTTCCATTGATTTCCAGGGTATTTAGGATTGCTTACTAGAGCATCTTCATAATATCTGCTATAAAGTTCTTGGCAGATAGTTCTACCTTTGTTTTCTTGGCACTGTTTTCTCTTATCTTTTGTCATTTGACTTGAGATTTTCCTGGTTCTTGGTAATTTAGGATTGTATTTTGAATATTATACTCTGTGCCTCTGGTTGCTATTTCAATCTTTCATCTCAGTTGGCAGCGTTTAAGTTCAGAATGTACATCCATCTCTCATTTGTGGACTGTGGTTCAAATAGCGGTTTATATTCTAAGGCCCTTGCAGTGCTGTTCTGGTCTGCCTTCCTTGCCAGGCCAGAAAGTCCAATTGGAAACCTGGGTGGTATTTCACACAATCCTGTTATCAAAGCTTTTGCTTTTTTGATTTTGTTGGGTCTTATGAATGGGCCACTTAGGGAAGAGCCTCAGCTTCCTACGCAAATTTAAAGGATTCCTTTCTCTATGTCTGTTCTTTCTATAATCCTTCCTTGTACTTTGAAAAGGGAAGGGACTCCAAGTGTCTGCTGTCATTTGCTTAGTGCAGGGCAAGGGTCGTCAACAGGGGTCCTCCCCATAGTCCCCACATTCCATTATCTACAGGAATTTCCCTTTTGATTCTGAACAGCTTACTTTATATGTCAAAACACTGAATACCAATGGTTTCTCTCTCTTTGTCTAATAATCTTTTCTCCTCAAAGCCACACTGGTGCTACTGACTGCTTGAAGGCAGGCTCAAGATGTATAGGAAGAGAGAGAACAAATATTGATATTTTTCAATTTTATTATATTTCTATAGACCATGCTCAATGTAGATTGCCCATTAGGTATGGAAGTATATGCAGTGTATGTTTAGATTACTATGCTCAGCATTGGCTATCTGTTTACATTACTGTTGACATATACTCCTAGATGTTTGTTCTAATACATACTTGCTTTTCACTCGAATACTTTCTCTGGAGCTGTGTTGTGAAGTGTGTGGTCATAAAGTTTTAGCATCTTTACACAGTAATAATGATGCAATTGAGGATTGCAATTAGATTTAGTGTTTGAACACAAAGAAGTCACAGATGTGATTCATAAAAATACTTAGTAGAAGCAACAAAGATTGAGAAGCTGAGCAGCCCTGTTTTCAAATCCTAGCTCCACAATATAACTTTGAGGAAGGCTGCTACTTCCTGATAGCTTGTTTTCTCATTTAGGATGAGAGATGATCACAACAATAAAACGATGTGAAGCCTAGTTAACATTTACTAGGGAGACCATCAGGATACCTCCTGATGCAATGATTGTCCATTTACTTCTCTAATAGGCACAAAGAGCAGAAAATGACTGTAATATTTGGTAGCAATGTAAAATTAAAAACAGAAGTGATAGTCTAAGCCAGGGATCATTTCAAATCAAAAGGGACTCTCTAATGCACTCCTCACTTTACAAAGAGGGTCAGGAGCATTTTATGGGTCCAGGAGAAAATCTGGGACCAGAACTCTGATCTCCTAATCAGTACACTGCAACACCATGACACGAACATCTTATATACCAACACTCTAAAATAGAATGTATTATACTCATTGATCTGTACAACAGGTCCCAACATACTATAAAATGTGCTCATAGCGTAGAAACAACCAACAACTGTACTGCATCATAAACGAATACCATTAACTGTTGTGCTAATTGCAGCAAACATTAAACATTTAACTAAAAACAAAAACTCTGCTTGCTTTAGAACACCGGAGCTCTTGGTGATGATGCAGATGATTCGAGTCATTCTTATAAAACTATCTAAGGTAGTTTAAATAGATACTTTAAAAAATGTTTTTATTGATTTCAGAGAGAGGAAGGAAGAGGGAGAGACAGAAACATCAATGATGAGAGAGTCATCATTGATCAGCTGCCTCCTGCACTCCCCCTACTGGGGTTCAAGCCCACAACCCAGGCATGTGCCCTGATGGGAATTGAACTATGATCTCCTGGTTCATGGGTCGAAGCTCAACCACTGAGCCATGCCAGCTGGGCTTAAATAGATACTTTTAATATTTGTAGATAGATGTTCTTATAGCAAAGGAACAAAAATTATTCCATTGAATATACCTTTATAAGCATATTGCTAGCTATGGAGAGTTTGAAGGCATCCTTAGACTTTGGGAGACTTGGAAAGAGATATTTTGCAGCATGTGTTCTGGACTAGATTGAAATTTTATGAAAGGGCTTTTTGAACTTTTACTGGCTCATACCTTATCTGGTGCTTTAAGCCAATAACAACAGCAAGAAGCAAATGAGGTCTGTTTATTTTACTCTAGACAGAGAAGGAAGGGGTGCTCTTCTTTCTGTTCATTCTCCCACCCATGTTCTGGGGACAGACACTCTCAGTTTGTAGATACTCTTACTATCAGGATGTGTGTAGCCTCTGACTGGCATTGTGCTGATACCTTCTTCCAGAATAACACTCAATTTTGGTTGCCAACTCTTACCCTGAAACTGGAGGACGCTGGAGCTGAAGCTTGGTGGGTGATTTATCCGTAATGGCTAAGTGACCAAACATAGTGCAGTCAGTCCCTGGCTCTTCACGGGTCCCAGACTTGACAGGACCCTCCAACCTCCATCCAGCCCTTTTCTGTTCATCTGATGCCATCAGAGCCTTCCTCATCCCCATTGCCCAAAGCTGTTGCTTCATGTGTGAGACAATTGTTTCCTATTGGGTTGTTTTCTCCTACGACCCACGCAGAAGAAAAAAAAATCTAATTTCTATGTGCTCTCTTAGTTATCTTTAGTAAATCAGATTTTTTCACCTAGATTAATTTGACCTGCACAATTCTATCTTTGATTCATGATCCATATTTGAGGTAAAACATCCTACTGGAACTCTGATATTAGTGGGACTTTCAATTTTGTTTTTAAAGGGAAGAAAAATCAAAGCAATATTTCTCAGAAAAATAACCTATTTCCTCCCTTTATTTTCTAATATCAAATAGCACAAATAGAAAGTTAGCTGCTAATCCAAGTAAGAAACACTTTGAGTTTGTATAATATTCATTTTTATTCCCCATATCAAGTGCTCTAAAAAAGCTTACCCTGCCAGCCTTACCCCCAAACCTCTCCAGCGTGACACGCGTTACACGGTCGCAATGATCTGAGTGCTATTTAGCAAAAGTCCCAGTTGGAACCCTTTCCGCTTGCAGCCTGGCCTTGGGGAATGCTTGGATGTGTCTGACACGCCCTTAGGCTGGCCACTGAAGGGCCACGTTCGCGTGAAAACCAAGACACCTTGTGTCTGCAGGAACCAGTGAAGCGCTGGCCCCTGCTACAGGGCAGATCTGAGGACAGCTCCACGCCTGTCGCTCAAGTTCTCCATCCAGCACTTACAAATTTGTATCTTGATTCTTAAGTTAAGGGCCTATAATAAAAGAGCAGGTGAAAACTAAACATGTCTCTTTCTTTAAAGCCTCCGTGAAGTATGGAGAGCCTCAGAGCCCTTGCTCAGCAGCTAGGACAGCAGGGCGTGATGGTGCCATCCATGGGCAAGGCTGAGAGAGGGCGCCTTGATGAAGCAGAGGGCAGGGCCCTGCCACCTCCCGGCGGCTGCGGCCGCACCCACGGCCGTCACCCCGGCGAGCCCACCAGCAGGCGGGCTCAGCGGGCAAGGGCTTAGGGAAAGCAGCCTCGGTTCGTGCACGTGCTGGGTGACAGGCCCCGCGGCCGCAGCAGCGCATCCTGTGCCTTTGGCTTCACAGCTCAAGGTCTTTTAGTGGAAGGTAACAGACACTGTCTGCATTAGTCAGGGTCCTGCAGAGAAACAGAACCACGCACACGCGCGCACACACGCACACACACACACGCACACTGAGAGAGCGGTTTTTATTATGAGCAGTCGGCCCACACAGCTGGGGAGGCTGAGGCGCCTACCAGGCCTTCAGTGGGTTGAGCGATGCCCACCCACATGGGTGAGGACTCTACTTTACTGAGCCCACCAACTCAAATGTTAGTCTCATCCAGAAACACCCTCCCAGGCACACCCAGAAATATTGTTTAACCTGGGCACCCTGCGGCCAGTCAAGTTGGCACACAAAATTAACCATCACAGTGCCCGGCCGGTGTGGCTCAGCGGTTGAGCACTGACCTAGGATCCAGGAGATCACAGTTCGATCCCCGGTCAGGGCACATGCCCGGGTTGTGGGCTCCATCCCCAGTGGGGGCGTGCAGGAGGCGGCTGATCAATGACTCTCTCATCATTGATGTTTCTCTCTCTCTCTCTCCCTCCCTTCCTCTCTCTGAAATCAATAAAGATATATATATGTTTTTAAAAAATTAACCATCACACCATTGAAATTAGCTGAAGCAGAGGAGCCAAAGTGGTAGCCTGGAGGGTTGGTTTGTGGCCTACTCGCTATGCACCCCTGGGAAATCTCAATTCTGTGGACGAATTTGAAGAAAATGGTTTTAATAAGAGAAGATAGGAAGAATCTAGGAAAATAATGGTTTTGTGACTCCCCCATCCCCAGTGGGCCAGGGAAAGATAGATCACATTTTCTTAAATAGTTATTATAAAGCTCTTTTATTTTAAAAGGGAGCTTTAGAAGGATAAGGGAAGGTAGAAAAGCCCACTTGAGAGATGTGTAATTTGAGGAGTAAAAGAATGGTCTTTTGTGATTTGCTGCGGTTGGGGTAGTTTTAAACCATTTTACAATATTAACTAGTAAAATTTACTAATTCATGTTTCTGCGGACGCTGTTAAATAGGCAGGTAAGTGTACTGAGGTGTATGAACTGTGACTTGAGTCCTATATCCCAAAGACATATATACAATAAAATGACATATTATTTTTGTTAAAGCCCAAATAACTACCTCTTCTTCTCTTCAAGGGAGTTTGCACCAGGGAGACTAATTCACATGACAAAAATGTGTATGTACTTTTTTTATGTAATAAATTTCTCTTCGGTAGTTTAAGTGTTTACCACCTTAGGGCAGAAAAAAACAGAATGAAGAAGGTGACGCACTGAAAATGAAACAATTCCACTTGGAAACACACACTGCCGACCAGCTTTGTCATTTTCCACTTTTATCCTGGGAGTTGAACGTATCTTAGTGAACTTCTGTTCTCCAATGCACGGGCTCTCCCTCTCTGTCCTACAGAGAGCATTAGCAGGCTCTGTCTACGGAAGGTCAAAAATGAAGATAAAACATCTGGGAAGCAATAAAATCGATGAATAAAGATTTGATTTACAGTTTCAATTCAACTCTCTGCACACCTCTGTGAGGTCTCTCCGCCTGCATTATTCCTGCAGGGCTTGTTAACTGCTCCTCTAAACTAAGATGCATTCAAAAACCTGTTCTTTCTCGGCAAGGGCCATACAGATACTGACTGGTCATCATTTTTGTTATATGTTTACTGAATATTGGAAAGTGTGAATAATCTAACCCGGTTAGTCCAACTTCTGAAACCATAACAGTAACAAACCTTGCAGGAATTTTATGAAAAAGAAATCTCTCTATAGCTGTCTAGATATATAGACGAATCTAGGGAAACACCCCCCCCATACACAAACACACACACACTGTATATATACAGACATGCATACGCATATGTATAGACTAAATAGATATAGATAGATAAAATGAAATGAGAATTTTTCTGAAATAAACACATAGGCATACAAAAATTAGGGACTGAAAATTTGCATATCTCAAAGAACATCTACTGTACTAAAATATACCAAGCTATTCACTTGTAATCAAAGAAATACTTTTGTGTATATTTAAGGGGACCCAGAAAATGCAGCTCACTTTTCCATCTGAGCTCATTTGGTAGGAAATAGGAGTAAAGCAAATAGAAAACAAAATACCATTCCCATAACACTTTAGGGGATGTTGTTGGTGGGTGAAGTTCATGGAGGAGGCACCTTTATATTTCCTAAAACTGAACCTCAGTGTTAGACTTTTCTATCCAGCCAAAAGCCATGCTGTGCGCTTCAGGCCTTCCCAAGGAGAGCTCTTGGAACCTCAAGAACCGGATAAGAAATGTCTCCTAATATGAATGTGTGTAACTATATTTGCTCGAAGGATCCCTATATGCCAAAGCCTATGTCAATCGCTATATGTAAATCAATTAATTCATAAAATATGTAGAATACTGATATTGTCTTTATTTACTCATGAAGAAACTGTAGTATCTAAAAGTTAAGTAATTTTCTGAAAGTCAGTTTATTATAAATAAGCAAACTAAGGCTCAGAATGTATGTAACTTGCCCAAAGTCACGAAGCTCAGTACGAAATGAAGGGCTACTATAATCAACAGCCCAATCTGTTTCACTACATGACAAAGCCTTGCAAAGAAATGCAATAAGCTTTGTTTAAATGTTTACCTGACCAAAGCCCCTCTTAGAAAACTGCCCTTATAAGAGCCTTCTGAAGGGGGTCAGGTAAACTTTATATCATAAGACCTAATGGACTGGAGCAGGAGGGGCCCCTGGCACAATGGTGACCATCCATAGACTGTCTAATTGACTATGGTTTGTGAGGCTTATATCAACAAAGATGAGATCAGTTAATTGGAGTTTTCTGAAGAACTAAAGCAAAGAAACGGAGAGACTAGAATTTAGGTGGTGTGAGTCATTATTATAAAGGATTCCCTGATGTTGGGCAAAATTCCTCAAGCCACAATAATTTATGATCAAGAAACTTAAAAAAAAAAAAAAAAAGGTGAAGTTTAGAGAACTAACAAGTGATTCTGTTTTCTATATACAAATTGGATTTAAATATAGAGCTTTATGTTCACTAAGAACGGTTGCACTTTTTAGCAAATAAATTAGCAGATGAATAGCTATAATGCTAAAAAGTTATATAACTAAAACTGACGAGATGTTTGTAAAGTTAGATCTTTAATTTTACCATTATGGTTAATTATATGATTTAATAGGATAATATTTAAAACTTACAATTCTTCATTGGCCATGAAATTTAGTTAAATATGTGCCTTAGAATCTTTAAAACTTAAAGAAAAACATTTCCTCATTTTTCCTTCCTGAAAGTATGGATGTTACTTAACAAGCATCGTTAAGGAAACAGTTACAAACTAGAATAATTTAACTTCTTTTTTCAGGCACGGAATTGCCCTTTAAAAATGGTAATTGGTAAGTTAAGTAAAAATTCACATGAGCTTGCCCTTTGCATAGCTGTCTATCAATATTTGTCAAATTTTTATATAATGAAATGATTTTGGCATTTGTCTAGTGTATCATATACCAATGATTGTCAAAATCTGATAACTCCACATAGAAATTTAGAAAGAAAAAAACTATTTATTTGAACAATCATCACTATCAATAGTAATTGGAGGAAACAGAAAGGAAAAGAAGAAATTATTTCAAAATTCTGTAAATTAAAAAGCAATAATGATGCTCTGGACAGGTAGGGTGAGAAAATTAGATTTAGTGTATTAAAATTTAGGGATTATTTGTATGATGATAACCAGGATGTTGGGAAGATACAGTAAATACTCATTGATTTTAATAAACATGTTTTTTGGAAATGCTAAAGTTCATGTATCAACAGTTAATATTTTAGGTTTACAAATGGAAATATTTATGGGAAAATACTTCACACTTTC